>NC_137972.1:42862705-43349747 GCF_963924665.1 Micromys minutus
ATCCAACATCTTGAAGGATTATTTTATGATTGCTTTCTCAAGTATAAATAAAATTAAATGAAATTTGAGTTTGTAGACTTTCAGAGTAATACTTTCAGTATTATTTACTGACCATGCAAATTTCATCAGTTAAAGAGAAATTGCCTAAATTCTTAACTCTTTCTACCGAACTTTAATACAAAGTCTTACATAGACTCTTAATTAAAAGATAAAACCATATATATATATATATGTGTGTGTGTATGTATATGTATATATATAAACATACACATATTCATATTTTGTATATGTTTCTCAGGTATACAAACGTACATAATTTCTCCCTGTCCCCTTATCATTCGTGAAACTTTAGGTCGGGCAAGCCCTCTGCCCATGATATTTAAAATAGTGACAGATTTAAAGTTATTTTGACTTTGTTGTTGTTTAAAGTATAAGCATAATACTCCTTCCAACTCTTTATGGACCATAACAGAACATCTTTTGATTAATTTAAGTACATTTTCTAAAATCCAAAATAAATTCCTTACTGCCTATTTTCACATTTAGAATTCATGATAAAGTATCATTCTAGATTTTCACAAATTATAAAAATGTGAGATACCACCACAGAGGTAAAAGTATTACAGTTGAGAATCATTTTAACAGAATGATACTACAATCCCAAAGGGATCAATGAGAATAGGGTACAAAATTAAACAATTCATTGATAATTAAAATTGTTCTATTATCTGTTACATTTTTGTTTAACCATGTGAGAAATTTTTCATTACAGTGATGAAAGAAAGAAAAATATAATCAGTGAACATTCATACAGAAAGCCACAGTTAGTGAATCATGACGAAATGAAGCTAGAGATGCAGAGCCAAGTGAAACTTTTCCTACACCTTGACTTGTAGAAATTACAAAGCCCCATGGGAACTTTCTACTACCATTTAAAAGAGTGACCCATGTAAGGTGCTTTTATATATCTAACATTTAACTTCATTATAACATACTGTTTGGGGGAAAAAAAGCCTTTTGCTGTCAGACACAAGCTCCAACTATTGCTTTCAACTTCAGAAGTTAGCCAGCATTGACTTCTCCAACTCAACAGACTTCTTAAGAAAATAGCTTTATACTTCAGCATTATCTTCTGATAGCATGTAGATGAACCTTCAGCTTCCACAGGATAGTTGACAAAGAAAATGCACCATGATAATTTTTTGCTGTTAGTTTTATTCAAGTTTAGAAGTAGAAGGGCTTCTAGCTTTTAACATGATATCCTTGATTAATGAAAAAATAATTATAATGTTAGCTAGACATAGATGAGTGCTGATTCCTGCCAAATATTAGTGAGAAAAATATTCAACAATATATACTTTACGTACTTGTGTACCTACAAGATGTGAATTTAAGATAGCTATCTTTCGAAATAGCAATCAAAAATTCACATTATCTTTACCACTTTCATCAATACCATTTTGACATCTCATATCATTCTGTTTGAGTATATTAAATCTAAGATTCAATCACAGATCTGTTTACAAACCCATGACCATACAGGAAATGTTACAATTTTAATGTGTTTTCATATTAACTGTTACAACAAAGATTAGGAAGAAACAAAAGAAATGCTTTACAACTGATAATGAAATAGTTTTCCAGTTTTTAAATTTTAATCTGATATAATATTTTACCTTCAATTTTGTGCTTTCAAAATAATTATATAGAGAGGATTAAGTTAATTTCAGATATACTGATGTTTCTATTTTCAAACTGAGTGGTTATATGGGAGCATAGATGTCAATTCCTATCTAACTGCACATAAAGATATGCTTAGTTCTTTGTATCATTTGAATCTTTTAGTGATGTTCTTGACTCATTTTTTTTATTTCATTTCAATTCCTGATTTGTTTACTAGTCTCCCAATGAAAAGTGATGACTCTTCCTATGATCATGGAAGAACAGCAAGACCTGGTTCCTGCCAGTGGAGCAGAACCAGCAGGATCTCACTTCCTATGAGCACTGATGGTTGCTAGGCATAAGCTTGTTTGTATACTAATGTTGTAACTAATGTTACTTTATGTTCATCATTTTGGAGATATTCTGCCTGCCAAGATTATCAGAAAACCTCCGCTCTGGCAAGGTTAATGATTCTACAATAATTTGAAGCAGTAGGAGTATGAGAGGCAAGGGTGTGTCATCACAGAATGATAAATGCTGCGATCTTTACCACAGTCATTAAGGCTATAACAAAGAACTTTGAAAACATAAGGGTAAAGACGTATCGCTTCTCAATTATGTAAAATGTGAGGATGCAGTATGAATATTAGGGGATTCCTGGACCAAAATGAACAAAGGAAGGTTCACTATGACCTGTATATCTTGTCCAATAGCTATTAAGAAAATAGATCAAAAGGTTGGAGGAGTGGTGATTCCAGGGCAAGATTCCACCCAGCAAATCTTACTTTTTAAGCTTAGAAAAGCAAAGGGATTCTTGAGTTCATGGTCAGTCTGAGACAAAGCAATGTTTGGCCCAGGCATTGCTATGGAATGATACCGAGCTAGCTTATTGTCTGTGCTTACAAAAGCTGTATTCTTAGAACCAAGGGGCTAAGTTCATAAAATGCTTATTTTTGGGATAATCAAAAGGGAACCTAGAGTAAAGGGTTGAATTGACATGAAAATAAAAAGAAAACTGGCTTTGGTCTGTGTGTGAGAGAGATGCTATCTGGAGATCTTGGTAGCACTGCCTTAGTGGAACATTGTACTGTCAGCTTGTACCCTATAATTTACGTCAAGTCCTTGTTTTCATCACTCCCAAACGCTACTTCCTTAGAAAGCCTTTCCAAGAGTTGGTTGGTCCATGGCAGAAAAGCTTAGAGAATTATCTTTAAAAAAATATTATTCTGCTTTCATAAAAATAGCAGAAAAGCAATTCATTTTAAGTTCTTTCTAAGTACAAATTAAATTCCACTTTTGTAAGTTTAGACTTCTATAACAAATAAATGAATGTAAATACTTGCTAGTAGATTGACATTTTTCTTGATCTGTTGGGAAACTTTCTGCCATGGTACTTTTTAATTTGTCTTACAGTTAAAGTATTAAAAAGTAAGTAAGTGTTTTTTTATAAACCATTAGCTCTATGTTTTTGGATGCAAAAGCTTTCTGCTCTATGTAAAATTTTTCAGTTGCTAGATGTTGACTTAAGTAAAAATATCATAACTTGAGGCTTTAGAGGTAGCTCAGTGATTATGATCACTGGTTGCTCTTCCAGAAAACCTGAATTTGATTCCCCATGTACACATGGCAATCTAGAACTATAGTTTTACATAATGTAATGCCTTCTTCTGCCCTCTGCAGTGACCAGATTCACACATGTTATTGTGGCTAGGATCTTCCCCTAATGAATAAAGATTTCAGGGGACCAATCACTGAGTGAGAAGTAAGCAGGATTTCCCGGATCGAAGACAGGAAAAGGGGAGGCAGAAGAGAGATCCTTCCTTTTGGACTGGAAAGACAATGGAGACAAAATGTAGGAAGAAAAGGCCCCTGGTTCAGGTGCCGATCCATTGGGATCTGCTACAAGAGGATTTCCAACTTAGAATGGCATTCAAATTACAAAGCTAGTTGCTGTACCCAGCAATTGTTGTTACCTGTTGATTCTAACCTTAGATTGTGTGGTGTTTTCCTACATGCAACAGCTCAACTGAGTTCCAAAGAAATGTTCGGAGACAGGTGGCACCAAGTCCACCAGGAAATTGGGATGCACGGGGCTAGCATAGCAGGAACCTAGCCACTACTATGGCTAGCCACAGTGGCAAGATCTCTGCTGGGGCCAGAGAGTAGCTGGCAGCTCCATGGCATGACACCCTTTTACACTTTTTATTTAATACTTACCACTATATGTTATACAGAAATATGTGCAATTAAAACACCCATGTGCATAAAACAAAATAATGAAAAAAATAAAAACTACCAAAACTTATCAGAAAATACCCAAATATATTTAATTTCACATATGGATAAATAAAGTACCAAGAAATAGACTTTTCTTTATTCTTAATTTTTAGTATCAATGAGAGAAAAAACCCAATTACGTGCCTACTATCCTGTTTTATAACCATTGTAAAAGACCATATGTTTAATTTCATCCGCCACTGGCCCTTTCCAGAGCCTTTGGTTCCTACAGATACAAAGATGTGCAGGCTCCAAACTCCCGATCACCATTCAACCCGTTTAGTTTCCTGATTATCAGATTGCTGTGTTTTCCACGGTAACGGTGAGGAGGATTCTAAGACCACTGGAGTAAAATTAAGGGTTTTACAGTCCATGTGTGGCAAGAGATCTGTTTCACTGCTTGGGGCTATGGTGTTTGATTCCAGACATCTAAATTCAGATTTTTTTCTCTGCTACACAGCAGCTGTGAATTATTTGTATCTTGCCCAAATAACTTAACTGTAACTCAGAGGCAATACAATTTACTTGTGAGTGTCGTAACATACTAAAGTGACACTCTTATGCCCACTTTTTGCCCTTGGGAATACTAACTGCCAAAATTACTCAGACGTTTAGAACATCTTCAAAAAAAATGGTATAAATTTTTTTTTCATTAAGTTTCAGCTAACATTCGTTTAGAAAGAAGTAACTGCTTTGTTGACATAAACAAAATAACACTACAGAAGTAAGAGTCTGTCATCTTTCTAAACATTCTGAGAATGATTTTCTGCAGATGACCCCAGGAGGCACTTGAGTTGCTTCTGAGAGAGATAGCTGTCTTCAAATGCACAGACACAGCATGCGTGAGTGCTGCGATGTATTCTGAGTGCTTCCAGACAGCTGAGCTGAGAGACCCAGAGGTGAAAGCTGTGTGGGGTAAATGACAGCTCAATATAAAGAAATTTCTGAAAATAGACCTACCTTTTCAGAGAAAAGACTGATGTGCCCATCCCCAGGCAGATCTAAAGAGCAAAACATACACAGAATCCATGCCTTAAGGAGCCTGTTATTTCAGATACTTAACATACAATATTAGCCTGGTCCCTTCGCATAGAAACATGTCTTTTTCTTATTGATCGCAGTTCTCATGCAAAGCTGATATTAAAGAGACATGTAAGCAATGAACACATGATAAACACACATTTTTTTTCCAAATTGTTTTACTGCCTGTACTTTAACCCAATGCCTTTTCATGGCCTATAACTTCTGTCTATATTAAATACAGTTATTCCATGGAAGCAGAGTAGATCCCAGAACTTCACACAGCTTAAACAACCCAATAGCTACGTTTTATTTGTGTGTGTGTGTGTGTGTGTGTGTGTGTGTGTGTGTGTGTGTGTGTGTGTATGTGTGTATGTGTGTGTGTGTGTGTGTGTTTATTCTCGTGGATGGGAGGAGAAATAAATTGTTATTTGCTTGTTTTTGGCTTATGAGCACTGGACAGTTTGTGGAGTTGGGAATTTTCTGGTTCTAGAAAAATAGTGACACTGTCTCAAAGATCTCCAGAGCAGCCTTAGTATTAGAAGTCTTTGGGTTTCCTTTCTAATCAACATGACGTTCTGTAAACCAGCATAACATATGGCAGAAACTAAGTGAAAGATTTCTATGAGAAATAAAAACGTGTAGAGATTTCTGTAAATAGAGGCATACTTCTTTCCCATGACAAGGCCAGTTTGTTGGTTAACAAATGCAGCAGATATATTTAAGGGTCCAGTCAACAGAATTGGTTCTTTCGATTTTAATTATACAAAGGAGATAGGACCATTGGATGTAGAAATAAAAGGCACCTAATTTTAATGTGGGTTATATTAAACATGGATAGAGTCCTATTCCATTGAAATGACATTCTGTGTTTTCAGGTTGCTAATCTAAAATGCCAATGTTTTGGGGGTAAAATAATATTCGTTCCTCCTAATTCTAGGTGTCAGAGAATCTAGTATCAAGGTTTCTGCAGACTTGATTTCTGATGAAACCTTTGTAATTTACATATTATTGCCCTGAGCCCTTACACAGTGATCAGATTAGATCTTGTCTCTTCCTTGTCTTATTAAATCACTGATTGTCACTATTAGGAGCCCCATAATAACTCCATCCTACATAACCATAACATATATGCAGAGCTAGTTAAAGCAGAGATCTGCCTCTGATTCTTTTGCTTGTTTTTAGGAGTCCTTTCCTCCTACTGGGTTGCTTCATCCACATTAATAGAAGAGGCTGTGCCCAGTCTTATGATACTTTATTATGACATGTTTAGTTGACATCTCTAGGAGGGTTTCCCTTCTAATGGCAATTGGTGGATGAGTGGATCTGCAGGAAAGAAGAGTTTGGAGAGAGGGAGTCAGGAGAGGACAAAGAGGAGAAAAACAGTCTAATAGCATGGGTTAGAAGAAGAATAAATAAGAAACAACCAACTAAATTCCTTGTGCTCCTTCCTCAACAGCTATATTATAACAGTAGCCTCTTTAATCTCCTAACCTCAAATATCATATCATATTAAGGTTAATTTTAAGGAGGCAGGCACAAAAATTATTCTATAACAAACTGTTTTATATTGGCAAACAATGAATATATCTGCTTCAAGAAGTTTGGAGGTCCTATCATTTATTTACAATATACATAATATATATATATATATATATATTTGTATCATTATTACTCTGGAAAATGCCTAGCTGAGGATGGTGCCAAAGGTTTGTTCATTAAGGCTTTTATGGAATAGGGAAAAAATTAACATCCAAATCAGAACATAGATAATTGTGCAGGGCAATTTCAGCACACCGGTAAGATTTAAATTGCACTTGGTACAGAAAATCATAATGCATCTCAAGACACCACAGTTTTCAATTTCTAATAATTAGTTCTGTCATTACCTGCATCATGTCTTAAGGCACAAAAAGACAGCATCGTATCTTTCTTTTAGTTTGTTTAATTTTTATATTGGTGAAATTTGAAAGAAATTGATAAAAAGATATTATTTTACCAATGATGTAGGATGAGGCTATGCTTTTTTTGGTTCATATTGCTGTTTGGTTGATTTTTTTTTTTTTTTTTTGAGAGGACAGAAATGGTAGTTTAGATGCCATAAAATAATGTAAATTTCTGACACTTCTGATTGCTCTTTAAAAAGTTCCAAACCTCAAAAACATAAAATACAAAGGAAATAAATATGATAACACAGTTTTCTACAACTTATCTCCTTGCTCTTTAGTTTTATGCCCCTTCATCCTACCTTTAGTCAAACTGTGAGCTTTGGGAAATCTCAGACTCAGGTTTTGTTTTCACTGACAAAGGTGAAAGAAAATTCAATATTACAACATGAATATTGAAAGAACTCTTACTATCTTTAACAAGTATCTCAAGCAATATTGCTAAAGCTGTCTCTAATTTTAGTGTGGTTTTTGTGTTCATACCGTGGGCTCCGAACACCTTTAAACTTGCATTTTTATTGAACATTTCAACCAGACAGCCAGTTTCTTTTGACTATCACACTTGCAGAATGAATCTTCAAAAGTTGATTTTAGTCACATATATGCATTTGCTTACTCTTGAGCACAGAGGATCATAGCATGGTTCATTTAGTAGCAATGAAATCTAGCAGAGGCACATGGATGAAGAGAACTAGTCAAATGTTTTCCCAGAAATAAACAAGAGAGTGATAGCACATTCACTAAATATAATGTGCATGCATTATAATTTGGCCCACCTGCTTGACAGTAAGAGCATTTTAGGGATTTATTTCTAAATTAACATCAGACAATCCCTTTAGGTTTTCATAGACTTAATGGGTTTGACTCTTAACTAAAACCTTTAGTGGTAATCAAACTTACCAGAATATATATAATTTATATAGATGTTACTAAAGATAACTAGACAAATTTAAAAGCAAAAGCAATGATTTTCAACATCCTTTGTGATTATATTTTCTTCCTGCTGAACTTTACATCCTATTCAATTATCCTCTGAATAGTCTTTTTACTTTAAATATTAGATTACCATAGTTTTAATATGATCTACATTTAGCCCATCTATGTATTTTCCTTTTATAATAAATCATTTTTAAAAGCCTGTTTTCTGCCAAATTATGAATTCCACTAAAATAAAACATCAAATTTAGATGTATTATTTTGTTTGTTTGTGTGTGTGTGTGTGTGTGTGTGTGTGTGTGTGTGTGTGTGTAATATTCATGTACTTGGCCTACACTGGTCTGCACCTGGAGAGAGTATGAGTGAAGATGTGTGAGAAGTGTTGAGGGGCACCCAAGTTGGGCATTCCATCCTCAACCTGTGGATGGTCCATCAAGGAATCCATGAGATGTAACTCATATTCATCTCTGCTTCAGTGACCAAGAACTAGAGACCAGTTTCTCAGAGACCTAAGGGAATACCAAACACTACTGGTTTAAAAGAATCAACAAAACAACTCCTAATGACATTCTATTATAATTATAGCCTTACCCAATCATTATTAGAGAAGCTTACTCCTGCAGCTTCTTCCTGCAGCTTCTTTCTGCAGCTGATGGGAACAAATATAAAGATCCACAGGCAGACAGAAGAGAAAAGAGAGAAAGAGAGAGAGAGAGAGAGAGAGAGAGAGAGAGAGAGACAGAGAGAGACAGAGAGAGACAGAGAGAGACAGAGAGAGACAGAGAGAGACAGAAAGAGAGAGAGACAGAGACAGAGAGACAGCGAGAGAGCAAAAGAGACTTTAGAACACAGTTTGGAATGATATGTTCCCTCCCTCATTGGAGCTATCAGAACCCTTGAGAAAGGGCAGAAAGAAGGTAAGACCCAGAGAAGAAGGACACCAGGAGACAAAAGACCTCTGAATCAATTTATCAAAGTTCATAAAACTTCCAGAGACTGGGGCAGCAAACACATGGCTGATAATAGTCAGCTCAAATTCCTTTGGGTATATATTATAGCTTTGAGCTTAATGTGTTTATGGGTTGCCTGAGTGTCAGAATAGGTGGGTCTCATTTTTTGTGTGTTATCACGGGGAATTTTTCCATACTGATGGGTACCATGTACAGCCTTAGTATGATGGTTTTGGTTTGTCTTATTTTATTTTATTCCTATTTGGTTGTTATCTCTTGGAAGCCTGGTCTTTTCTAAGGAGAGAGAGAGAGAGAAGGACTGTATCTCTGAGGGGATCCCAATGAGGTTGATAAAGAAAGGACCTAAGGAGCTGAAAGGGGTTGCAACCTCATGAGAACATAACAACATTATTGACCAACCAAACTATCTAAAACTCCCATGGAATAAAACACCAACCATTGTGTGCACTTTGAGAGACCTATTGGTCCAATTGTATATGTAACTGAAGATAGAAGAAGTGTCTGGTATTTATGTGGCTTTTGTTACAGAGAACAAATGTAGGGGAATTACCCTATGTAGGGGGATGACAAGGCAATGGGGGAGAGAGGGGGACCAGAAGGGAGTGTACCTTTGTGAAGGCAACTGGGGGATGATGGGGGATAGGAGGTGGGTGGGATAAAGGAATAACATCTCAAATGTAAATACAGAGATCTAATTAAAAAGAAAAAAAGAAAAAACACAAAAAACAGAAAAAGAATTATAAATTAATAACTAATTTTACAAAATTTAGAACACAGATTGAAATATTTAATATTCTCTCTCTGCATATACTTGTTATATTTCCCTTAGAATTAATGGACATCAAGAAAAGTAATATAACTGTACCTGCCAATATTTAATAATATTTTATAATGATTTTTCAAGGTATACATACATTTATTAGGTTCATATGAAATACATTTCTGACCAAAATGTGAGAAATATAAGCTATTTCAAAGAACAAAAATATATAATTTATCAATTCAGTTGTCATTTACAATTCTTAGCTATTATGAGTGCTGGGGACAATCTCAAGTACTTCTGTGCATTAAGTGTGCCACTTAATGTAAAACACACTTGGCAGAAACCTCAGAGAATGTGGCAGTTTCTTTTTCTTTTTCTTTCTTATTAAGATAGTATTTATTTGTCTTCTCTTTGTCAAACCCTGAGCCAAGCACCTTCCCCAGACCTCGTGGGGAGGTACAGGAAATAGAACATACAGGGAAGACGAGACATGAAAGAACTATGGGAGGTAGAAATACAAACAGCTGCTTTACATGGCGAAGAGGATGAGAAAGGCCACCATTAGGCAAAAGCCCGAAGACCTCTTAGAGGGCAAAGCCCAGAATAGCATAGGAGAAAGTTGGTTGCTTCAGAGAAGGGCTCTTCACATAGGAAATGATGAAACTCCCAGAACAATCGCTGCCCCAGATCCAGTTACCCCAACTGTAGCAGCCCCAGCTCCAAAGAATGTGGCAGTGGTGTTGTCCATTGAAATGGCGCTGGTTTGGAAGCTGAGGTCAGAGGTTACTGGACCACCAAGCTCATGAGGTCTTCATCTGTTGGCATCTCTGGCCACTTCAGTTCCTTTGCAAACAGAGGACAGCTCAGCAGCTGAGAAGTGTTCCTGATCAGGGAGTGGGTAAAGAAGATCTTGGAGCAGGCACACATTTTCAGGGTGAGGGGCCAAGGGACAGCTGCTCTCGGGGTAGGGAAGACAGAGAGCAATACTTTCTATTATATCTTTCTGAATGTGCCTGTTCTTCGTCACTAACAATAATTAGAAAAAATGCAGTTATGTGTTTATTCTTTACATTAAAGAGAGAAAAAAAGATGCTAGGATAATAACTCATAATGGTAAAATGTGTGTCTTATAAGCAGAATACTTGATTTCAGTGCCTATAGCTCATGTGAAAAAAGCCTGGCATAAAAGTACGTGCTATCATGTCTGTGCTGAGAATTCAGATACAGGCAGATCTACAGAGACTGTTGGCCAAACACACAATGGTAAGGAAGCAGCAGTAATGATCAACCTTCCTATCTTATTTGATTTTCATCTTCACTCTGTCATTTTGTAGAACTGGGACAGCACCCATTAGTTACTGCAGTGGTCCACTCATAATCCCATATGGAGGTCTGTCTTCCATTCCTTTCTCCTACTTCATTCTCATTTTTACCTTATGGCAATATGCAGATAGCATTTAGAACATAGTATCAGGAACATTTTAACTCTTTTATTGCCATAATAATGTCACAATATAAACCCTGTACATTCTGGAGTAAATAAATGGCCTCCTTTTCTATAGTATCTCAACACATCTGTATTAGATTGAATTGCTCATTTTATAGCAAACCAAGAGACAAAGGCAATATAAAAATATTGCAACTTACAACCACACTAACCACAGTCTGAGGAAGAGTTTTGGATTTAAGTAGCAAAAATTTTTTCAGGGAATATAATTATATTCACACACAAGTGGAGAAAAACATAAAGTACATCTTACTAAAGTTAGTTTGTTGTGAATAACTTTTCAGATAAAATTAGTCATGGTTTCAGTTTTCCTGGTTTGAAATGTATGAAATCAGGGAGATTCTTTTTACCTCTGAGATACTTATACTGTTGTTATTTCTCATTAAGGTCTAAAATGTGTGTAGATAAATATTTCTAACAATCTAGGGAATCTTAGAATAAAAACAAATGGCTCCCCTGACTTTTTTGTTCCCATCTAGAGTGTGCTACTTTGAAATCAGGTTTTGTTTTGTTTCTTTTAATTTTTTGGTTATTTTAAACTCTTCCCATGGTTTCTTGCAGACTTCTAATTTGCATGTTCACACAATAATACCAACTGATACATATACCTAATATGCTGTCATAGACAGATACCATTTCTACTACTGAAGTTAAAATTTTAGCTTTCGTTATCTAATACTACCTCTACCTTTTTTTTACAAAATATTCATAACATCACATTTTAGCTTATTTCAAGTAATGTATGTAAAAATGTAATTTCTAATTTTATCAATCCAGACCCTATATCCTTGAAACCACCTTTTTTTTTTTTCTCATGGTCTCCAGTACTGCCTCTTTTCACGTTGTATTTATGTTAAGTATAGCTTTTATGTTTTAGCTTTTATATCTAACATTTTTATACTATCTAGCTATAAGGATGATTAAAAGTATTTACTTTATTTGAGTTTGGAAAATAGTGCATGTCTCAGAGCCAGTTAGCGTACTGAATCAATAATTCTTTCTCCCCAGTTAATTTGACATTTGTACTGATTTTGGATCTGCCTTTATTTCATAAATGTTTTTATTTACAGCAAAATTGAGTGAAAAATAAAGAGGAATCAAATGGGGTTGTTTTCATCATGCATACAGTTGCTTCCCCACTTAACACCTCTCTATTCCAGTCATAGGTCTGTTACAATTCATGAGACTACATTCACACATTGTTTTGATCTGAGTTCACAGTTAACACTAAAATTTATGTTTGGTGTTTTTTATTTATGTGTGTTTAGTCAAATTTATACTGTCATTTATGTAATATTATAACATTATTGAGAGAGGCTCATTTAGAAAGTCTTTGTGCTGTCTCTGAGCCTTTTTCCCCCGCTTTCCTTTTCTTCCTTCCTCCCTTCACCCCCAACTCCTTCTCTTTCTCTTTCACTCTCTTCTCTTTCAACTTCTCCTAAACTTGGGAGTTTTACTATAAGCTTAGTTTTGACTTTTACAAAATGTCACTGAGGTGGAATAATATAACATGTAGGCTTTGCTGATCAGCTTTTTATAGGACACCTATAATTCCTCTGGCTGGAATGTAGACACAGCCCCAGGACACACCTTTAGTCCCAAACAGTGAATATAAAGACAGAATGAGCAGAGGAAGGAAAGGAGACCAAAATATTAGGACTTTTTTTTTTTTTATAATTAGTGTTAGATTAGGTAGAGCAATTCAGTCAGAAGTTGAGAGAAGTTAGATTGAATCAATCAGCTGAGAGAAGGATTTTGAGACAGAATATGTAAGTTGAACTAGCCAAGCAGATTTCAGGAAGAACTAGAAAGAATGAGCATATTGAGCAGTAAACCACCTAGAGAAAAATTATATCTCATGAATAACAGTTACTTTTACAGGCTTTTAAAAATTAGCAATGGGCTGTTTCTTCTATGTCACTTTATGGATTGATATATTATTTGTATTTAGAACAAATTTACTTAATTATTGGTTGGTTTTATCACAATATTTTTTATTTGTCTACTGAACACATGAAGAATTTTCTAACCTTAAAGTTCCATTTTGAATGAGAGTATATAGTAACCTAATCCAGCATTTGAAAATCAAACTAATCATTTAATGTTGTTAAGTGTTGTTAACGTTTTCAAAGATCTATATCAAATTATCAGTTTATTTGTGTAAACTACCCATTGGCACTTTCTGAGATTTTTTTTCTTTGATCCCAAGAATTCCTGTATTTTCTCATTAATTATTTCTCTTGCTGAAACATACACATTATATCTGGTAATATTGGGGGCTTGGGTGTTTCCACATCTGAAACACTGCTGTGTCATTACTCTCACTTCAGAATGAAAGACGGGCTAAACCAAAAATTCTAGTTTGCCAAAGTATTCCTCAATATCCTCTCAGAGTGAGCCTAGCAAACTGCACCAGCACACAGTGAATTCCATGTGAACCTCATGTCATTTCAAGCCTCTTCATTCCAGTTACTGTCTCAAGATTGTCCTCCCCAAGTTTACAAAATCTTTGCTTCTACATCTTTATTTTGGGCTTTTAAAAGGTTGAAAAAACTCTGTTTAAGGAAAAGTGCTTACCAGTATAGCAGGAGAGAAATAAAGTGGGTCATAACAATTTGAAATCCTCTCTTCTTTGACATTTCAATTAACCTTCTGTACTTTCTTATCTTCTACATGTTCTCTTCTCCCTGCAAAGACTCAAATATTCACATTATTATTTCATCTTCTGCTTCCAAACTATTTTTATTGCTGTTTTTCTTGACACATCAAGAATGGTTACTTCAATTTTATATTCCAATCAATGTTATCCTAGAATTTTTTTTGTTTTATTAGATATTTATTTGCTTGTTTAGAAACAGGGTTTCTTTTAGCCCACGCTGGCTTCAAACTTGTTCTAAAGCAGAGGATGACCTCAAAGTTCTATATCTCTCAAGTGCTGGGATTGAAAATGTGTGCCACTTTACAGTGGGTTTGGAATCATATTTTAATTAACATTTTGTTTGTTAATTCTTTCTTATTATCCTACCTGATAATTTCCATGAGAGTTTTCATTAGTATATTTACTAATTGTAATCAGAAATCACTTTATTTATTGGCTCATTTTACAATCTGTAATGGCTAATCTTTATTCAACTTGATTGTGTTTAGAATCATCATAGAAGCTCATGGTTGGCTGTGTAGACATTTCCTCTGTATAGGATGACATAAGAAGTAGAGACATATCTTCAATGTAGGTGGCTCTATTCCATGGGATGTGGTCCAACATTGAATGAAAAAGAGAAAATAAATGGAGCAACAGCATCTACCTTCCTCTGCTTCTGAGACACTCTCCTTGCTGTGACTGACTTATACTCTGTTGTGTAAGCTGCTCTAACATGTCACTTCTTATACTCTACATAGAATTATTTATTAGGTATTTCTTTGATTTTTGAGAAATTATCATATTCGTTGTTGTTTTTGTGAGGTTGCCACTCCTTGTTTAGTTTTGTTAGGCCAGAATAATAAAAAAACAGTTAATTATTTTATTAAGAAATAAAAAGGGTATAAATGTTCTTGGAAATCCAGTCCACTTAATAGCAAAAAAAATGTATGATTTAAAATTGATGTGTTGGGTTTTAGTGGATCTGACATTTGATAGTTGCATGTTGAATGAGTTATCTATTTCCTCTTTGGGCACTGGATTTGTAACTTAGGAAACATGGATTATTATGAAAATGCTTATGGAGCTGGTAAATACAAACTCTGATAAAACAAAGGAGATATAATACAGGGCATTGTATGAGGCCACATCTGACAATGTGAGAAAAATCTTCAGAATGAAATTATAAGTTTAAGATAGTGTGTGTGTCTGTCTGTCTGTGTGTGTGTGTGTGTGTCTGTGCATGTGTGTGTGTGTGTGGAGAGAGAGAGAGAGAGAGAGAGAGAGAGAGAGAGAGAGAGAGAGACAGACAGACAGACAGAGAGAGAGAGAGAGAGAGAGAGAGAGAGAGAGAGAGAGAGAGAGGGAGAGAATAAGAGAGAGAGAGAGAGAGAGAACTTGTTTTGGTATTCTGAATATACAAATTTAAAATCTATTTTGATATCTTAAAATTTGCATGTACTATGATTCTAAGTATGATTACTTAGCATAATTTTGCAGTACAACAATCTATTGAGTAATGTTTGTTTTCACTTTGTTGTATAAGCCAACATCTACAAAAGGTGCCCTAGACAGGAATGGCAAAGGAATGACTGCCTGTGTTTCCAGGAGAGATGGGTACTTTCTTCCATTGTTTCAATAATTAGCATAGAAAAAGTTAATGAAATAAATAAAGCTATGGCAAGTTAATAATAATCCTTTGTCTTCTCTCTCTCTCTCTCTCTCTCTCTCTCTCTCTCTCTATATATATATATATATATATATATATATATATATATATATATATATATATAGTGAAGACACGAAATTTAAAAGTGCTGGAATAAATATTAACTGTGATGATATTCAAGTTACTTGTGAATAAATAAAAAGATGGATCTTGCTGTGTATCTCAGTCAGGTTGAGTACATTGAGTATGGTAAACCTAGCGTTTATGAATAGTAAACTGAGACCCACCTAGGGATCTATCCCATTTGCAAACACCAAATTGCTGATGCCAACAAGCACTTGCTGACAGGATTCTGGTATAGCTGTCTCCTAAGAGGCCCTGCCAAAACCGGTCCAATGTATATGTGGATGCTCTGGATACTTGCAGCCAATCATTGGGCTGATAACGAGGACCCCATGGATGGAGTTAGGGGAAGGACTGAAGGATCTGAAAGAGTTTGTAGCCCCACATTAAAAAATATTATCAACCAACCAGACCCCCCTCAGAGCTTCTAGGGAGGAAACCAACAAACAAAGACTATACATTAAGTGATCCATGGCAAAAGCTACATATATAGCAGAGTATTGCCTTATCTGGTATCAGTGGGAGGAAGGCTCTTGGTCTTATTAAGGCTTGATGCTCCAGCTTAGAGGAAAGCTAGGGAGATGAGGCAGGAATGGGTGGGTAAGGGTGCACCCTCATAAAAGCAGGGGTAAGGGTGAGGTGGAGGTTTGCAAAAAGTATACAAAGGGGATAACATTTGAAGTGTAAATAAATGACACAACACATAAAAATGAGTAGTCTTGGCTGTCAACCTCTTTCAACCATATGAGTGTCTGTATATGGAGAACAATTTCTTTACCTCAGAGAATTACTGAAAAAATGCATAGGTCTGGCATATTGACATTTAAAAGAACATTAAATAAAGTCTCTGGGTTTACTAGAGGTCAAGTATTTGCTAGGTTTTACTGTTTCATACAATAGGTTGCTGGCTTTGCAAATTCATATTCTTATAAAAATCCCTGCTGTGGTTCATTCATGTTTTTTTTCTAGTCTCAGTGTTGACATTAAAAGATTTTTCTGTTTGGCATTTCCTCCCACATTTTTTTCTTTTCTCCTCCATAATTACTTAATAATCAATTATTGTGTTTCTTTTTATTATTAACTACCTATAACTGTGTCAGTGAATTAGAACATTTTTATTTTTATCATTTTCTAGCTCATGTCTAGCATTTGACATAGTTTTTGTTCATATAGTGTGGATTCGATATATAGCTTTAAAAAAAATCAAAGATAACCAGTCACAGGTCTAAACCATTTCAGGATATTTTTCTCTTCCTTTGGGTGTAACAGAGATTACATGATTTAGGAGAGTGTCATCTAATTTCACTGGCAGAACAAATAAAAGCTTAGTCTTTAACCATTTAATACAGTCAATGTATCTACACTTTGTGGAAGAGATGCTATCTGAGCACAATGTTAAGAACTCTGGTCTCTCTCATGGCAGGGAATCTGCTCTTTCTAACTGTTGTAATTAAATGCCATCTCTAGCTCAGAGGCCTCAACCATGGATAACGAATGTAAACAACTGAGTACTGTTTTCTGCAGAGGAAATCAATTTTTCCCCATAGGAAAACTCCAGTGTGTATCAAATAGAGAATGCCCAGTGCTTAAGACAAATGCATACAAGTAATAAATAAACATCAAACAAGCATTTTTATTTGAACAACTTTATTTTAAAAAACAAAGATAAATGTACAGATTTTAAGCATTTTTGCATAAAAGTATACGAATACATTTTTGTCAGTACTTGGATTTTTTAAAGGTTTAAGAATGTGCATTAAGATCTTACTTGTTACAATGAGCATAAAGTACATGTAAAACAAGATGCAACCTAGAATTAGTCAAAGTTTTCTTGGTGTGTAAAGACTAAACATAATGGTTTTGATTATTTAGGTACACATAACAACTACAACAACAACCACATCTAAAGAAAAAGAGGCCATGAATGAGCACAAGGTGGATATATCGGAAGGAATAAAGGACAGCAATGGACGAAAAGATAAATTGATTATATTACGATTTGAAAGAAATGGGACCTGTGAGGTGCAAGGTCCTGTTGGAGGTTCAATGCTTCATTCAGTCATATAACTGAATCATAAAAATTCAAGACAGGTTGATAAGAAGAGATTGGGGGGCCACCTGGAACACAGACAGTAGAAGTTAGGTATATGCTGTCCCCTCCCCCTAGCTGTATCATCACCCTGTTATCCCAAGAAGATCTGCTAGGCCCTAGGAACAGTCAGGTTTGACCCTGCCCCACAAGTGTCCTGCGTGCCAGGTCCATTGCGTGGGCAGTAGAGGTGAGCTATACATTGTCCCCCTTAGCTTCATCACCTTCCTTCCTAAGCAGGCCTGATGAACCCAGGAAACATTCAGGTCTGTGTGTCCCCTATTCCCAGGAAACCTACTGGTCCCTAGGAACACTGAAGTTAGAGTTCACTCCACCTATTCCCTGCCTGCCAGACATTGGACACAGCCAGCAGAAGTGATCTGTGTTCTGTGCCTAAGCTCCTTTGTCAGGATCATGGTTCTACCTCCCTTCTGGAGGAAGCAAACAGGACACCGAGAACATGGAGTTCACCTGTAGCACAGCTAGCAGATGTGAGCTAAACTACCCATTGACCTCCATTGTCTGCCCAGAGGCTCTGCCTGCCTCTGCAAGGAGACTTATCAGCATCAGAAATACCCAGCCAACACCCATGAGAACCAGATGACTAAAGGCCAGGGTAAAAACACAACTAAAAAGTGCTAGGGCAATATGGCACCACCAGAGCACAGCTTTCCTATTGCAGCAAGAGCGGGATATCCTCACACAGTCAAAGCAAAGTAAGATGATATTAAATACAGTCTTATAAAGATGACAGGTATCTTTAAAGAGGAAGTGAATAAACCCTTTAAAGAAATATAAGAAAACACTATCAAACAGGTAAATAGAAGCATTAAAGAAAACTCAAATTGAGGGTATCCTGGAGATGAAAAACCTATGTAATAAAACAGGAGCTATGGACACATTGAAAGATTCCCACAGATGGGAGACCCTAACTCAATACTCGGGATAACACGATATCCCGCACAGGGGTGGAGAAGTATGAACCTGAGTGGCTGGAAGAAAGGGTTTTGAAAGGAAAAAACCACAACCAAGTGGGGAGAGAATACATCACTGGAAAAAATGCAAAAATACCAGTGAAGAATTGAAAGGAAACACAGAGTTTCTCAAGATTGTTTATCAGGTATTTTGTCTCCACTTATATTTCTGATTTTTTTAATTGGGATACTCTCTCTTTGCCCTCTAGTTAGTCTGGCTAAGGGTTTATTAATCTTGTTAATTTTATAAAAGAACCAGCTCTTGCTTTTGTTGATTCTTTGAATGGTTCTTTTAGTTTCTATTTGGTAAATTTCTGCTCTAAGTTTCATTATTTCTTGCATTCTACTACTTTTGAGTGTATCTGCTTCCTTTTGTTCTAGAGCTTTCAACGGTGCTGTCAAGTTGCTGATGTATGCTCTCTTCACTTTCTTTTTGGATGCACTCAGAGCTATGAGGTTTCTTCTCAGTATTCTTTTCATTGAATCCCATAGGTTTGGATATGTTGATTTTCATTAAATTCTAGAAAATTTTTAATTTCTTTGTTTGTTTCTTCTTTGACCCTGCTATTGTTTAATAGAGAATTTTTTTAGTTTCCACGTGTATATGGGCTTTTTGTTGTCCTTGTTGTTATTAAAGACCAGCCTTAGACCATGGAGATCTGATAGGATGCATGGGAGTATTTCAATCTTCTTATATCTGTTGAATCTTGTTTTGTGACCTATTATATGGTCAATTTTGGAGAAGGTGCCAGGAGGTGCTGAGAAGAAGGTGTATTCTTTTGTTTTAGGATGACATGTTCTGTAGATATCTATTAATTCCAATTGGTTCATAACCTCTGCTAGTTTTACCGTGTCCTTGATCAGTTTCTGTTTCCATGATCTGTCCATTGGTGAGTGTGGGCTGTTTATGTCTCCCAGTATTATTGTATAGGGTGCAATGTATTTTTTGAGCTTTAGTAGGGTTTCTTTTATGAATCTGGGAGCTCTTGTATTTGGAGCATATATGGTAAGGATTGAGAGTTCCTCCTGACAAATTTTCCTGAAATGAGTTAAAAGTGACCTTCCTTATCTTTTTTGATAACTTTTGGTTGGAAATCTACTTTATTCCAACTGAAACTGAGGAAATTCAGGAAATCATCAAATCCTACTACAAAAGCCTATACTCAACAAAGCTGTAAAATCTGGAGAAAATGGATGAATTCCTTGACAGACACAAGATACTAAGGTTAAACCAGGAGCAGTTAAACAATCTAAATAATCCCATAACACCTAATGAAATAGGAACAGTCATCAAAAGCCTTCCAACCAAAAAAAGCCCAGGTCCCGATGGTCAGTGAAGAATTTTATCAGACCTTTATTGACGACCTTATACCAATACTTTCCAACCTATTCTACAAAATAGAATATTATGGACCACTACCTAAATCATTTTTTGAGGCCACATTAACCCATGATCATAAACCACACAAAGACCCTACCATAAAAGTGAATTTCAGTACAATCGCATTTATGAACATTAATAAAAATACTCAACAAAATCCTTGCAAACAGAATCCAAGGACACATCAAAATGATCATTCAACATGATCAAGTAGGCTTCATCCCTGGGTAGCAGGGATGGTTTATTATATGGAAATCCATCAATGTAATCCACCATATAAACAAACTCAAAGAACAAAATCACATGGTCATCTCACTAGATGCTGAGAAAACATTTGACAAAATTCAACACCCCTTCATGTCAAAAGTCTTAGAAAGAATAGGAATCCAAGCCCATACCTAATCATAATAAAAGCAATATAGAGCAAACCAACAGCCAACATCAAACTTAATGGTGGGAAACTTGAAGCAATCCCACTAAAATCAGGGACTCAACAAGGCTGCCCACTCTCCCCCTACCTATTCAACATAGTACTATAAGTCCTGGCTGAAGCAATTAGACAGCAAAAGGAAATCAAAGGGATAAAAATTGGAAAGGAAGAAGTAGAAACATCACTATTTGCAGATGACATGATAGTGTACTTAATCGACCCCACAAATTCCACCAGAGAACATCTACAGCTGATAAACAAGTTCAGCAAAGTGGCTGAATATAAAATTAACTCAAACAAATCACTAGCCTTCCTCTACTAAAAGGACAAACATGTGGAGAAAAAATTAGGGAAAAGATATCCTTCACAATAGTCACAAAATATATGAAATACTGTGGTGTGACTCTTACTAAGCAAGTGAAGGACCTGTATGACAAGAACTTCAAACCTCTAAAGAAGGAAATCAAGGAAGATCGTTGACAATGGAAAGATCTCCCATGGTATGGATTAAAAGGATCAACATTGTAAAATTGACCATCTTACCAAAAGCAATCTACAGATTCAATGTAATCCCCATCAAGATTCCATCCCAATTCTTCATAGAGTTGGAAAGAGCAATGTGCAATTTCATCAAGAATAACAAAACATCTAAAATAGCGAAATCCATCCTCAACAACAAGAAAACATCTGCGGGAATCACTATTCCTGACCTCACGCTATATTACAAGACAATTTTGTTAAAAATGCATGGTGCTGGTACAGAGATAAGCACGTGAATTAATGGAATAGTATAGAAGATCTATAGTCAATTGACTTTTGACAAGAATCTATAAACATTCAATGGATAAAGGACAGCCTCTTCAACAAATGGTGTTGGTCCAACTGGCACTCAGTATGCAGAAGCATGAAAGTAGAACCTTTCTTTTCTCTTGGTAAAAAGCTCAAGTGCAAGTGGATCAAAGATCTCCACGTTAAACCAGGTACACTAAGCTTATTAGAAGTGAAAGTAGGGACAACCTTAGAACACATAGGCACAGGAAAAAAATTTCCTGAACAGAACACCAATGGCTCATGCTCTAAAGTCAAATATTGACAAATGGGACTTAATGAGATTGCAAGGTTTCTGTAAGGCTAAGGACACTCTCAAGAAAACAAAATGGCAGCAAACAGAGTGGGAAAAGATCTTTACCAACCCCACATCAGATAGTGGCCTAATATCCAAGGTATACAAAGAACTCAAGAAACTAGACACCAGAGAATCAAAATGTACCCTATTAAAAATGGGGTGCAGAGCTAAACAAAAAGTTCTCAATTGAGGAATATCAAATGGCTGAGAACCATCTAAGGGAGTGGTCCATTTCATTATCCATCGGGGAAATGCAAATCAAAACAACCCCGAGTTTTCACTCACACCTGTCAGCATGGCTAAGATTAGAAATTCAGATGACAGCAGATGCTGGGTAGGATGTGGAGAAAGATACACTTCTCCACTGTTGGGGTTGTAAACTGGTATAACCACTCTGGAAAACTGTCTGGTGATTCCTCAGAATGTTGGACTTAGTACTACCTGAAGACTCAGTTATTCCACTTCTGGGCATATACCCCAGAGAAGCTCCAACATGCAACAAAGGCACATGGACCACAATGTTCATAGCAGCCCTATTTATAATAGCCAGAAACCAGAAAGAACCCAGAAGTTGTTCAGTAAATGAATGGATACAAAAATTGTGATATATTGACACAATGGAGTACTACTCAGCAATCAGAAACAATGACTTTATGAAATTCTTAAGAAAATGAATGCATCTAGAGAATATCATCTGAGTGAGATAAGCCAGTCACAAAAGAACAGACATAATATGCAGTCACTGATAATTGGATACTAACCCCAGAAAGCTTTGAACACCCCAGAAACAACTCACAGACTATATTATGTTCAAGTAAAATCAATGGCCAAAAAAAAAAAAAAAGATAATGAAAAACCATTATGCTTAATCTTTACACACCAAGAAAACTTTGACGAATTCCAGGTTATATCTTGTTTTACATGTAGTTTTTGCTCATTGTAACTAGTAAGATTTTAAATCACACTATCAAATCTTTAAAAAAACCAAGCACTGGCAAAAATGTATTCGTTTACTTTTATGTATAAATGCTTAAAATCTGTACATTTACCTTTGTTTTTGAAAATAAAGTTGTTCAATAAAAAAAAAAGAAAAAAAAAGTGTTTCATGGAACTTATATAGCAACCTCAAAGAACTTACAAAAGAAGTCACTGATAATAAGGATATATATGGGAACAATTTGAAACAATTAACACTACTATTGAATCATATATACTTATATGCACATATACATGCAATATATGTATGTATATATGTGTATTATATATGAATGCATGTGTATATATGTGTATATATATGTATGTATATATAAATCATATGCTAAAATTAGTGCCAAGGGATTGCAATTGAAACAAATTTGAAATATGTGATTCATATTTATGTTTTTATGTATTTTGTGTTCTTTATCATTGATATCTTAATGACTGGCCAAAAGAAAGCACTCACTTTTATTGATTTTTATGAATTTGTAACCTACTTCAGCACATATTTTATAGGCATTCCTTTTTCATTTGAATAAATGACACTTTCAACCAATTAGAAACACACAAAGGTTTTTCTTATCACATAAATCTCAATCCCCCAGTTATTGGCAGAAGACCTGATGATGCTGGACTGAATATTTTAATGGGTCTTGTTTCAGATGAAAATGGGGAAAATGGCTCTAGAATTCAATATGTCATTTACATTTTCGAACCTCATTAATCCAAGCCAGAAATAATGGGTCTCTATATTTTTCTAACTTGTGAATTAGAGCATGAATAGAAGATCCAAACGTGTTTTTCAAAATAATGAAATGAGTTCATTTTCATACACTGCTGATTCTTCAAATGTAACAATATTTCATTCCTCATATAGAAACGTGCTGCCACACAATTTTGAATAAGAGGAACAAGTGATAGCTTCACTTTCTAGAACAGTACCACGCATGGTCACTTGACAATGAGGATGAGGAGGTTAATAATTAATGCATAATTATCTAGGACTTCATTTCATTGGTAATAATTTAAAGATATAGTATTTCAAATATTTTTTAAGTTTACTTTAGAGAAGTCACAGCTTCCTTGATATAAAATAAAATGTTATGTAATTTTTACATTTAAACACCCCTATGTAGGTTTTTAATCTAAATATCTATGTAGCAAGTCCCACAATAAAATTTTAAATATTTTCATTACATTAAAAGGAAAATCTTTATTTACTTCTTTATACCTACACTCCTCTGACCTAGAAAAGAATCATTCTATTTTCTATCTTTCTAAATTGTATTTCATTTGCAATATAAAACATTCTACTTTTCACTTGTTTAATGTAAATCATATAAACTTTAATAATGCTGTACCGTTTTTTTTCTGTATAGTGCTTACTTTTCTATTTAGGTATCAGTGCTGGTGAATATTACATTGTATATACATGTTATACAAATTCACTCCTCAATCAGATAATGAAAAATGTGTTTTTATAGTTATGATTCTATTATCATTAATGCACAATTCTTATGTAAATGGCAATGTTTTTAATTTAGTATGGATTTAGGGATGTATTTCTGAGCCATGCATAAGATCTCCTTTGCTGATGGTTCTCTCAGATTTTATATAAAGACTATCTTTATTAAACATTACTGTTTTTAATCATATGCTTTGGGACTTCTAAAGTTGACTTACTGATGTATAATCACATTTACTTCAATCAATTTTTATCCACCAGATATATTACTAATTATTAAAAATTGTCTAATGTTTAATTTTATATTACTAACTACAAGTTACTCAGTGAAAATTGTAAACAAATAGATGTGCTGTAACAATGAATCCCAGTATCCACAGGCTCATGGTAGTTAATTTTCTCATCTGTACATTAAATATCTTGCCATTGTAGATTTCATTTTAAAAGCAAAAATGGTCTCTCACCACTGCTGTGGGAATTGTCTGCTTATCTCTGCACTTACAGGAAAATTAATAGATGGAACCAGAAATTATTATATAAGGTTACATATACCCAGAGAAGCAAATAGAGTAGGAGAGAGAAAGAAGGGAATGCATGAAACAAAAGACATGAAGGCAGAAAGAGACTCATAGTAGGAAGGGTTCTGCAGGGGCCAATGGACTGAGAAGAGAATCAGGGAGGAAGATCAGTGACAACAATGTATGAGATTACCATGGTGAAACTTATTGTTTACACAAACACACAAACAATACCATCAACAAACCAGTAGTAGGTGGTATGGAAATATGGTGCTGAAGAGGGGTGGAAATTGTTTACATACTAAAATCTTCCATAGAGACAGAGAGATGACTCAGCTAGTTAAGATCACTGGTTGCTCTTCCATAGGACAGGGGTTCCATCTGAAGCACCTACATGTCATCCATTAAACGTCCATAACTAGAGTTCGCTGGGGGATCTGATGCCCTCCTCTGGCCTCCAGTGTATTAAATGCATGTAGTACATAGACAATATTCAGGAGAAATGCACATACACAAAAATAAGAAAATAATGCAAAATAAACTTTTATGCAAATTGAGTAATTTACCATCATCTCTCCAAGCAGTCTGGAAACTTTCTTTAGAAAAAGTCTGATTTTTCCCCCCATGTTTTAAAAGCTGGACAGTGGTGTAATTGACATTTCATCTTTCATCCTAGCATTTGGGAAGCAGAGGCAGATAAATCTGTATGAGTTCCAGGCCCAATATAGTCTATAGAGTGAGTTTCAGCACAATCAGGGTTACACAGAAAAACCCTGTGTGGGAAAAAAACAAAACAAAGAAACACAATAGAAAGTCTTTTTAAAACCAGGATCATGTTTTGACAACAAATAAAAATGGCCCGTAAGTTTATTTGGGATTTTTTTTGCCATAATAATTGTGCAAATATAGTTACAAAGATGACAGAAGGAAGCATTCTGAGAGGCTCAACAAGCAGCTGAAAAAGTCAAATGCAGATACTTATACCCAACAAATGGACAGAAGCTGGGGACCCCTGTGGTGGAATTAGGAAAAAGCTGGAAGAAGCTGAGGAAGAGAGCAACCTCATAGGAAGACCGTCAGTCACATCTAACCTGGATACCCAAGATCTCTCAGACATGAGCCACCAACCAGGCAGCATACATCAGCTGATAGGAAGCCCCCAAAACATATACATCAGAGGACTGCCTGGTATAGCCTCAGTAAGAGAAGATGCGCTTAACCCTTAAGGAAATTGAGGCCCCAGGGAGTAGGGGTTCTTGTGGGGTCTGTATAAAGAGGTTGGGACATCTTGGGACAGGGAAGGAGGAATGTGATGAGAAAAAGTCAAAGGTCAGACAAGGAGGGAGATAATAAATGGACTGTAAATTTTTTTTTTAAAAAATAATAATGATGGAAAAGATGAAATGTAAGATGATAATATCTATATCACTTGGAACTGCATCTTTTGAAACCATGACATAGGATTTATTTCTTTTTTATAAAATTATGCTGCATGAAGATGTGTTGATGTGCAAGGTCTTTGACCATATCCACCTGACCTGGCCTTAATTTGAATAGTATTATCAATGGTATGCAAAAATATTTTATTCTTTCTATGTACTTGAAATGTAACGGAAAGTTCTAGCCTAATCATTTGACATTCAATCACGTGTTGTCAAAGACAGTGGGTTAAGCCAATTGCAATGGCATGTGCACCACCTCCCCATTATTTCTCACACAAAATAAATAAATTTAAAGATAAAATAATTTACTCTAAATAAAATTGACCATAATATATGTGGAAATGTCTAACAACTCAGGTGCAAAAACACCTGGGAATATACTAAAATAAAGGATCCAATAATGAAATACTTATAATTGCAAAACAAAAGCTTTTATATACCTTTTCTACCAAGATATCTCACAGCCAGAACATCGTGTTAATGTAAGTTAATATATGATGAGGATGTGTCCCAAATTTTTTTGGCTTACATGTTTTAAGAAACCAAATTTAATCTAATTTTATCTAATAAAGTCCCCATACATATCCCAGACGGGGCTGTTATTGATTTTGAATACCTTTTAGAGAGAAGCAGACAATATTCCACTCTGATTTAGAAGGGATTCCAACTTTTATTAAAATATTTTTTTTCTTCTGTGCTCTGGCTGAGAATATAGTAACCAATCCTGATAACACTGTTTAGTGTTAAAACACTATTCTTAGAGTACTCTACTGTGGTTTTAAATGTTCTTACTGCTGTTAGGAGCAAGCTGTGAAGTGGCATGCTTTAAAGTGCCTCTAAAATAGGAGCCTCAAATGGCCCCAGTGTTCTAAGAATTACATCGAAGGGCACATAAAAAGTCCTAACTTTTTGCCTCCCTAATCACATTTTTTATTTGATTATTTACTATGGCCATAATGTAACATAGATGGAAAATCTTAATATATAATTTGAAAACATTAGGAGGAAACAGATAGGCATCATTACCATTTAATACAACTACAGAAGAAATGCATATCACAAACCTCATGAAGGGCAGTATGAAAATATTACAGTTTGACTACAAAAGCTTGCTCTTAAGCCTCATTACCATTGTTAAATAGCTCTGAATATACCATGTGTCTTATTAAGAATATATGAGTCAACACCAATGCATTACTTTTGGGTATGATGAGAGCACAATATCTTGAATGCAAAATGTGAACTGTTCATGAATCAGTTATTGTGCAAGCCATGATCTAATTGGTTAGCTGTATTGTAATGACTATGATAATAATTATATAGAAAGAGCAGCTCCTCTTAGTGGAGAAATCACTCTGGGTCAAGGATTTCGCTAAGCAGTTTACTTGTATTATCTCCTGAACTACAACTCTAACAATAATATGACAGTTGGCAGTATATCAATTAAATCTTGAACATCACCAGGAATTTTTAACTCTATTTTTCAAGTAAGAAGAGGTCAAGGTCTGGCAGTATTAAGTGTTTTTTTCAAAAAATCACAAGCATACAGGTTATTAAGTGACAAAGCTAGAAATTTAATTCAAGTTGATCTGAAATAGCAACTAAGTCTCCCTCTTCATATACTTCCTTATATATTTATTATATATATATTATCAAGAGACTTCTGTTTTGTATCTTGACTTTTACCTTATACTTGAAATGTAGGCATGGATTTTTGTGGGTTATTTTTTGTTGTTGTTGTTGTTTGTTTGTTTTTTTGTTATCTTTTATTTTTTTTTACTTTATTTTAAAAAATGAAGATAAATGTACAAATTTTCAGCATTTTTGGAAAAAAATATACGAATACATTTTTTAAGGTTGTAATTAAGTATTTATATATATGTATATATGTAAGAACAATATAAAAAAAGAGGCTATTAATTTGAGGGGATAGAAGAGAGACTAGGAGGGGCTGTAGGGGGGAAAGGGGGATGTGATACAGTTCTATTTTAATCAAAATATATTCCTTTTTTTGTTAAACTTCACACAGTCTGTGAGTTATTTCTGGGGTGTTCAGAGCTTTCCGGGGTTAGTATCCCATTAGCAGTGACTGCATACTATGTCTGTTCTTTTGTGACTGGGTTATTTCACTCAGGATGATATTCTCTAGATTCATCCATTTTCTTAAGAATTTCGTTAAGTCTTTGTTTCTGATAGCTGAGTAGTACTCCATTGTGTAAATGTACCACAATTTTTGTATCCATTCATCTACTGAAGGACATCTGGGTTCTTTCCAGCTATTTGCTATTATAAATAGAGCTGCAATAAACATTGTGGTGCATGTATCTTTGTTGTATGTTGGAGTATCACTGGGGTAAATAACCGGGTCTTCAGGTAGTACTATGTCCATTTTTCTGAGGAACCGCCAGACTTATTTCCAGAGTGGTTGTATCAGTTTACCACCCCATCAGCAGTGAAGAAGTGTTTCTCTTTCTCCACATTCTCGCCAGCATCTGTTGTCATCTGAGTTTTGGATCTTGGCCAATCTGACTGGTGTGAGGTTCTGAACAGAACACCAATAGCTCAAGCTCTAAGGTCAAAGATTGACAAATGGGACTTAATGAGATTGCAAAGTTTCTGTAAGGCTAAGGACACTGTCAAGAAAACAAAATGGCAGCCAACAGAGTGGGAAAAGATCTTTACCAACCCCACATCAGATAGAGGCCTAATATCCAAGGTATACAAAGAACTCAAAAAGCTAGACACCAGATAATTAAACAACCCTATTAAAAAATGGGGTACAGACTTAAACAAAAAGTTCTCAATCGAGGAATTTAGAATGACTCAGAAATGTCTAAGGAAGTGCTCAACATCCTTAGCTGTCAGGGAAATGCAAATCAAAACAACCCTGAGATTCCACCTTCTTTTGTTTTTTTAATGATAGATTAAGTAATCTCTTTGTTCCTGTACAAATGAGATCTGTGATGTCAAGTGACCCAATCATTTGGACATGTTGAGACAAGAATTTTCCTAAACATCTATGATTATGTTAGGAAAGATAATAAGGTTTGTAATTCTTTGTGCTTTTAATCTTTCAACACAACCTGAAATTTGAACCATCTATTTTTTTTCAAATATCTAAAGAAAAATAAGTTTAAATGGATCCACTTTATAATGGAAGGGAAGGCATGTTCATCCTAGATATAATAGTCTATCAAATAAAAAGTCTGGTACCAGGAATGGGTTAATATTTTTTTTCAGTGGGGTCTCCTATATTCTTTATCACTTGGGTTATTCATACTGCTCTGGGTTACCATTGTGAAGTTGATAGTAAGACACCATTAGTAAAAATACCAAATATTTGAGCCATACATATACTATCAATAATTGTCTTTCATATGAGTATTCTTTTCTCATTTAACAATGTATTGGAGTTGGGTTTAGAAAAATGAATCCAGTGATTTTTCTATGATGGGGTTTTTGCCAAGACTAAATATGTTCCAGAAGTAATTACATTTTATCACCAATTGTTGTTTACCTTGGTTATTCTATTTGTAACAAAAATCTAACTCTCATTGGCTGAAGCACAGAAAAAGAGCCTTGTCTCCTATTAATCAAATGTTCTAAGGGACATTTTCATACAGGTCTGAGGGGACTTAGTAATTCAAATATTAGATATCTCCCTATGTTTCTTTCTTCTTCTTGGCTATGTTCTTCTTTCTATCATGACTTAATCCTAGCCTCAGGCATATTTTGGACTCCCTTTTCCTCTCATTCAACAAAATGTTCTGAAGGCTTATTTCATGTACATGTGTACATTCTCCAAAATTCAGTGTGCAAGCATGTCTGCATACATTCTTGCTAGCACCTGGAGGCTTTGTTGGCTGTAAAACTTAGGAGGAGGCCAGAATGGCTGGATGCTAGAAACAGGGCATTGAGCTTCTTCCATAAGACTTGCTTCAGGAAACACAGGGATCCTATCCAAGGCACTACACTCAGCATTCTAGAGTCACTGTCACCCTATGACTGATCTTTACCTCTGTATTTCATGTATGAAAGTGTGGGGTGGGCAATGGGTTGGTTGTTTCCTTTGTTGTAAATTTCTGTGTTTTTAACAAGCCATTCTAGAATTTTAAAACTATCACAACCTTAGGAGTTCAGCAAAGTATTGGGGACTAGGAGAAAATGATCCAAAAGATCCTCACTGGCTTTCAGGAACCAATGAGGATATCAGCCAAGATACCCAACAGACTGGAGAGAGAACATGAAGAGACCACACCCAGTAGATAGTTATGTCCCTCAGCTGAGAAAGGGCATGTACAAATCTCAAAATTTTTAATGCAGAATCGTCCTGTCTAAAGGAAACTATGAGACAAAAGCATAAAGCATAGACTGAAGGAAAGTCCATCCAGAGACCATCTCACCTTGTAATCCATCCCATCTGCAGATACCAAACACCGACACTATTGTTGATGCCAACAACAGCTTTCAGACAGGAGCCCAGTAGGACTATATTCTGAGATACTCTGCCCCAACTGACTGAGATGAAGACAACCACTTCACTGAGCTCAGGGACCCCAATGGAAGAGGTAGGAAAGGACTGAAAAAGCTAAAGGTGATTGAAACTCCATAGGAAGAACAACAATATCAACTAACTCGACCCCTCAGAGCCTTCAGGAACTAAACCACCAACCAAAGAGTATACAAGGATACGTCCATGGCTCCCATTACATATGAAGTAGATAACCTTATCTGACATCAATGGGAGGGGAAGCATTTGCTCCAGTGAAGGGAGATGCTAGAGAGATGAGGCAGGAGTGGAAGGACTCTCTTAGAAGCAAAAGAGAAAAGGGATATAGTGAGGGGGGGTTCCTGGGGAGATTCCTGGAAAGGAGACAACATTTGAAATGTCAATAAATAATCAATATAATATTTATTTTCCAAAATAACCTTCTCTAGAAGTTTGCATGCTAAACACACATTATTTTACCCATAGCTACTATTCTAAACAGTTAGAAAGAATACCTGAAATTAAATGTTCATGAATATATATGGTGGCGAAAATGGTCAATTTGCAATGATAGTGGTGACTGGGAGAGTTAGGAGGTAAGGTGGACATGTTCTCTTACCTGTCAAGTATAAAAAATGCTGAACTTGCATACATGAATAATGCAATGCATTCCATATGTATCTGCTAATCATTTAAATATATTAAATTTGCTATTGTATGTATAAATCAAATTAATCCCAAATGCATTTCACATGTGTCACTGAAATAATGTGTTAAAAAAATATAAGAAGCTATTAGTATTGTCAAAGTTGAAGATAATATTCTGTTTCTGCTTTGATACCTTATTTGGTATCAGCCAACATCTTATTTCCATTAAAAGAGAGTCAAATTCTAACTAATTCATGTTTTAGATGATGCTAATATTTCTAAAAATAACACAGTTTCACATTCAAGCTGAAATAAGTGTATCTTCAAATACCTGAAACTTGCAACCTACACTTTACAGTTTTGAATAGCATAATACCACAGATTTACAACACAGTAATGAAGTACCATGTTAGAAGTTTCAGCCATATTCTAATTCTATAAGCAATCTAATAGTATGGTCATAAATACTCATATGTCAATGAGAAGAGTTTCTTCAATGTTGAATTTGTTTTGTATTCATTGTTATTATTTTAAAATAACACTTATTACTAGTAAATATTAAGAATATAACTGAACAATAGAAAGGGGAATAGAAATGTTCTACAAATACTGACCTCATTTCTGTTCCCTGTTCTTAATTATTACATTTTTATTTATAAATATTACTTTTTAATTTATATTTTAGGGTGCATGTGAGCATGTTCGACTGAGGTTATACAACAACTTTATGAAGTCACTTGTCTCTTTACACCTTTACATAGGTTCTGCTGACTAAATTCATGTCTTCACACTCAGTGACAATCATCGTTAATTGATGAGTTGTCTCATTGGCCAAAACCTTTCAAATCAGGGGAAGAATCTGAATGAAACCTTCCAGCATCTAAAAATAAAAACAAAGCCATATGACAAGGAGGAAATTTACCTTAATGTACCGAGAAACTGCATCTGGGGCCACAAAATAGAGCTAGAATATAACACCAGATAGAGAATGAAGAATGTAGAGGAAGTCCATAATAACCATGGTGAATGGGGACTAAATATGACCTAATAGTATACCTCCCATGATTATTTGGGAGAACAAAAACATAACAGCATGGATGGGTCCTTCTTTATTGATCCTAAAAACTAAGCTACATTTTAGATATGCAATATTAAATAAAGACAGAAAAACAAAACAAGGTGAAAGACATATTATTGACATGAAAATAATAACTCTAATATCTGGTGGTGTAGATATTTTGGGGTTTTGTTCATTTTTGTTATATTTTTGTGAAGTTTATGATGTGTTCCAACCCTAGACCTCTAAATTTGCAAACTTTTACAACTCAACTTATTGCAAGTAAGAATCTATTTTTGCATTTTGAAAGACCTTGAAATATTGAAGTTGAGAACTAAGTAAAAGAAGGGACACAGTGGTACCCAATGAGGACGAGTTGTGCTGAGGATGAGACAAAACACAAAGGTTCAGATTGCTTAAGAAGATGACAGAAAAGGTAAGCAGGAGTTTACAAGAACTCATGAATTCAGAAATATAAAATTGTGTGAAAGATTTTTATAGGCTTGTAACTTTCTATGTTTCAAAATAAATCTTATAATTTTTACCAAGTAACTGTGTACAGGTAAGCAAATATAATATTTTAACTCCTTCAGCTGAAATGGACTTTCACATTCCTGCTATTCTCCTCAGTCATTATCTACTAATTTCTTACATGTTCATCCACATTCATACTCCTGTCTCCGTATATGTCATTACTAAATTATAAAAGTAAGAACAGTTCGTAGATTGTCCTGAAGCTGTTCATATTTTAATGCTAATTCTACTTCTCCTAAGAAGTATTACCTATTCACATACTCTGGACTTCATCAGAGTCTTCCCGTTTTAATTAGTAAAATAAAGGCCAGTGATTGGTCTGGGTGAGAGGGGTGGAGAAAGAGGGTCAGAGGTCAGAGGACAGGAGAGGACACGAGAGGAGTTCCAAGATGAACCTCAGGAAGGATGAATTTTAAGGAACATTTTAAGGGTTTTACAGGTCTTATATCTAATATAGGAGGGCAGCTTGTACCTTGTCTATTTGATGTAATTTTATTGTGTAGAGAGTTCATAGATTGAGAGTTTGATATATAAACCTGTATGGAAAGCTATCAGGCCTTAGAGTTGTGTTTGTGTTGGGATTTGGAATAAAGAAACACCTCTGGATGGAGGCAGCAGGGCAGGCAGAGTAAAACTGCCAGTGAAGGGAGTCATGTGGAAGAACTGAGACCGTGGTGGCCGCTCAGACAGGGTGACAGAGTCCTTGTGCGAGGCTCCGTACTAAAAGTGTGCCAATGAAGTGAGACCATGGGGCCAATAAAGAGATACGCTTTTAAAATTTTTTTGATATTTACTGCAACAACAGTTTTGCACACCAAAGAAATACTGAACTTGAATATATTCTTTTGTTTTAGTATCTCATGATGTGAATATTTTTATCATATTTTTGATACCTATTCATAGTCTAAGACTATGATTACTTGATTACTGAGTGAAACACACTATAAACACTTTCCCACTTCAATTTTCTCTTATATAACCCTTAGCATTTCAATTTTGATTTGAATAAACTACTCTGAACTGTGATATGAATGTTCAAGAAGAGTATACAGATATCACTCAGTACTTATTTGGCATTGAGAAATTTTGGCAGATTGAAAATTGCATAAGAAAATGTACCTTTTATTCTCACACAATATTATACATACATGGTATTAGGTCATTTTTATGTCAATAGCACAGGACATCCCATATAATTTATGAAGAGAAGAGGTGTTTGTTGTTTGGTTGATAAGTTTGGTTTTGTTAGCTCAAAGTTCTGGACACCTAAAAGCAAAATTACAATAATGAATCTGAGACAAACTGGGACATGATGTGAAAGAGTCTCATCAGACAGAGTATTAAATAAGCCACGAAGATGATGGGTCCCTCATGATGTAGTTGTCCCTTAAGAGTTCCACTTGGTCCTAGTTCAGGATGTAGCACATTGTTAATTTTTATTTCAGCCAAGTCCTCCAGAGACTCTTACAGTCAAGCATGCCTTCACCTTAGCAGTGAACATACGCTGATATTATGCTCATAATAAGATCATAGTTTTATTTCTATTTAAACATAAGTAATGCTTACTTATATTAAACACAATTTATATTGAATTATCTTCAATAATTCTAAACCTATCATTTCCTTAAAGCATTTACTGTATTTTCTTCTGGGAGAGAGGTTTTATATAATTCAGGCTAGCTGAGTAGTGGAAGGTGATCTTGAACTTCTAATTTTCTAGCTTCTCTCTCACAAGTACTGGGATTATGGGTATGCAGTCTTATGTCTAGCTTGCATATTGCTGGGAATCAAAACTAGGATTCTGTGCATGCTAGATAAGCATAATGCTGACTTAGCTACTTGCCTAGCTCTGACTTATGACATTTTCATAACACATTAATTTTTTGAAGCTAAAATCTGTCTTCTAGGCATTTGAGCATCCTTACTTAAAACATGTGGATATGCTACAAGATGGCTGTTTAATTCTCACTTGAAATACAAAGTTCATAATAAGGGATTTTTGATTTTGAATACTTTTATAAACATCATGAAAACATATACACACACACATATATACATACAGGGCATACCCTTCCACACAAAATTTTCCTGCCCATTGGTATTCAAGGTTTTGAGGAAAACATGTAGTTATATATATCATATTTATATAATAAGTCTTTCTCATTTTAACTTACAAAAACAGAGAAATACTGAACACAACATCAGGGAACTCTATGTAATGTTTCCGTGACAGTTCACCTTAAATTATTATCCTTATTCCCATACAGCTTTCCATGGTAAAATTGGTAGCTATCATGCTACAAACCTTTCAGTTCTATAAACTGCAGAAAATTGTATAAAACAAAACCAAATTGATAAAATGTTTTCCCCCTTCCTATCGAGTATGAAAATAGGTGAAAGGACAGGAGGAACATAGAAAACATTATTGTTCAACATGCGGAGCCACAGGTGAGGGAAGTTAAAGTAAGAGAGCCCTAAAGGGTAGCAACAGTATCTTCAAAATCAGTAACACTTCTCTCAGGGCAGGAGACACCCAAGGGAACAGAATCTTTGAAGGTCCCATCATGTTGATCTCGCTTTCCCCAGCTGGAGCAGCAAGTTAAGATGATAGCACAAAATAATTCTGACAAACTAAACAACAGATAAGTAAATAGGCAGTGGGAAAAAAAGCCAATATGCATCATTGATAAAAGTCAGATCTTAACAGCTCTGAGGATTTAACCCATTCATAATTTTAAATAAAATTTAATATATGCATGCCGTATCAGGTAATGTTGAGATACCCGTGTATATTGCATGAGGGTTAGTTGGGCTTGTACATACACATGAATCTATTATAGTGTCTCCTGGAAACAGTTTCGAGATCCTTGAGTGTACAGTACATTACTGTTATCTGTGGTCACTTATTATGCAAATCTCCAGAATGTGAAATTCCTGTATAACATAACTGTGCCCTTCAGTGTGGCTAGTTCAACCCACAAAGGCTCATTAATTTCTCTCTTTCAATCTCTCTCTCCCTGTCTCTCTCTCTGTCTCTCTGTCTCTCTCTCTCTCTCTCTCTCTCTCTCTCTCTCTCTCTCTCTCTCTCTCTCTCTCTCTCCCCCCGCCCCCCACACACACTCACCTTATTTTATGTATTTTTCAACCTGCCTACTATCAATGTCATTTATAATATCTTTCATGTGGTTCATATTATTGAAGCCTATTGTTGTTTTAAAATTTCACTTGAGTATATTTTTCATCCAAAATTTTTGTTTGATTTTTTATGATAACTTTCATGTCTTTTAATACTCTTTTTCTTTAAGAGAATTAAAACATTTTTGATTTTTTTTTCAGTTTCATTGACACCCTTTAAAGACTGTTTTGTAATCAACTTTTTTGATACTAGACTACAATTCAGTAGCATTTCCCTGATACATCAAAGTTAATAATGACAACGACGATGATGATGATGATGATATTCTTATTCTCATTTTTAAAAATCCTAAAGAGCTGACTATGTGACTTAGACCATCCCATCTTTGTAGATAGTTTATTTCTTCATTTTATGAAATTTCTTGATTCTTATTGACAGTCATCAACATCTGGAGGATTAGGGATTTATCCCAGCATCATTAATCTAGATCCTTGAAACACAATTTTTCACATTTAATGAGGTAATTGATTTTATTCAGCTATGAAATTTCTCAAAGTACCCAATACTTTAATAAGCAAAATAGAATAAAAATTTAATGGAAGCAATGGCAATTGTTTGTCACCTAACACTATGGAAGGATTGCATGACATCCTACTTCTTCAGGAATGCATATTTAAATCTGTCTGCCACATCACATCACCTGCCAGTCTGGAAAATTCCTCTCCCATTAAGTAGAAAAGCAATGCAAGTAGAAACAACATTTGAAACTAATTTCTAAATTAAAAACATTATTTTCAAAACGAGTAATTTCTCTGCAAAGCAAGCAAACCCGCAAGTTCCTCTGATGGATCTACAAAAGTAAGATAATTGTGAACTGAACTGTTGTTTTCTGTGTGACAGGAAACTGAATAATAGAGTAACTAACCTGAGCCGTTTTTCCAAATCAACATGAAGCAAAGGAAACTTAAAAATTCATTATTCATTCTGTACAAATATGAAATTTTCAGTTCCAGCTGAGACCACAAAAGTTAAAGCCAAAGCATGGCAAAGGTAGGTTTTATGATGCAAACACTTCATTTAGAACTGTGAAAAGGCACTATTTCATGGAAATATATTTAATAGATATTTCTCTGTAGCCATTCTTAAGCTTTTTGGAAGAGCTAAGGAGAAAATAAAGAAGTGCTATCATTGTTTCAACTAAGGAAAAGTTATTTCGAGACACATTCAGATAGAACTTCATATTATTTCATTACAGCAGAGAACTTTAGATAGGGATCAAACCAATCTCCTATATGGATACAGAAATATTCTTACTAAAAGAAGAACAAGAAATGAAGTATGTTTTTTGAGGAACTTACTTATTTGGAATTTAATGAAAAAAATAAAAGAAAAATATGTTGAAACTAATTTCTTTTCTGTCAAAACCGAATAGAGAAGGAGAGTTTGAATTCATCTTAGAATACAACCTATATCTGAAATGTAGTGACCTAGAAAACATCTAAGGAAAAGTAACTATAATCTCAATTAGCATTGTTGGTTGCCCAAGAAGTTACAATCAATTGGGTATTATTAAAATGTTTAAACGTTATCAACATATCCAATACAAAAAAAGACTGCAAAATTTAAATTAATCATGCATTAATTTCTTTAACCTGTATCTTTAATCCATATCTTAAAAACACCACATGCTGCTACAAAACAAAACAAAAATATTATAAGATTAATATGCAATGTAAATATTCAATAAAATAAATTCCTCAATGTATGCCCAGTTTTCTTTTGATGACATTAACAAGACATCTGCCTAAGATTTTGAAAGCATAGAGAAGTTATTTTTACCACTTCAAATTAAATTTAAGCACACAGTAACTCTTTTTTGTGTATATTTCTCAAATCATAGCTTTATTTTCACCACTCTTGTTTTTTTAAGTTCCTAGCTGGCATCTTCAATAAAAATAATATTATGACTGTTGAGAAAATATATTAGAATGTGATTCCTCTAACATGTCTAGGAAATCTATGGTTAAAACTAGTATCAAGGATAGTACGTAGAATATGTTGTAGTTATTCACAAAGAAAAGGGGTTTGTATTTCACTCTAAAATCCAAAGACAGACTGAGGATAATCCACCTGGAACTACTCTCAGCCAGCATAAATTCCAAAAAAAGAATGGGCTAAAACATTTCAAAGTCTAAGGTGCATTTATATCTGGCAATGTTTTGCAAAACTGGTTTTATAATGGTTCCTCCTTGATCATTCTTTTTTAAGTTAAAAAATATTTTAATCATCTGATAATAATGTAGAAGATAAACAAAATGTGTAATCATTTTAATTTCTCCATTAAGGTATAAAACACTGAATGTAGAGTAAATACCACACAGCAAATGTCCACCATCTTCAATCTAGTGCCTACACAGCAAGACTGGTTTTATATTGTTAACTTATTCGTTATAGTCAACCACAACCAAAGATTTTATGGTCTAGGGCCTTTGTCATTTATTCATGTATTTTGTGCATGTGTTAATAGATGTTTGCATTTTGGTATTAACTAACTTGTGTGTGAATATATGCATGTGTGTGCATGTGTGCATATGTAGGGAGTGGTCAGTGGACAATTTTGTAAATTTTATTTCAGGAGATTCTGGCTTTTTTTTTAATTGCTTGGTTTTTGTGGTGTTATGTTTTGTTTTTTGCTTGTTTGTTTTTACTTTCAGGCAGGGTTTTCATTGGCCTTGAACTTGTATGTCAACCTAGCTGGTCAATGAGTTTTCAGAGCTTATCTCTGCCTCTCACCTCAATATTGCTGACTTAAAAAAGTGCCATGGTACTCAGCTTTTTACATATCGTTTGTGGGAACAAAACTCAGTCCCTCATATATTTCAAGCAAGCATTTGTCAACTGAGACAAGACCCCAGCCCTAGGTCACTTATATTACATGTAATATGAAACTCTCTAATATACATGTACATAAACTCTTAATTCAATTGCTGAGTGACAGATAATTAGCCTGTTTTAATTTGTTACTATAAACAATGCTATGATAACCATGATTCATTCAGAATAGTTAGGGGACAATCTATTCTGAAGAACCTATAACCAAGAATTAACAATCCATTACAATGCCATTACAATAGGGCAAATTATCTCATTATCAGTTCTGATTTATAGGATAAATAAACATTTTGAAGAATACTCAGAAGTAAAAATGTACAATCAAAATATTTTTAAACTTGTAATTTTGAGATATTACCAAATTGTCATTTTCATTTTCATGTTGTAGGATATTAAATTTGTTAGTTTATTATCTAATTGTGTTTGTCTTCTTCAAATGATGATTAATCAGATTCATACATTGTGCTCTTCATTAGCATTGTCTTATTAACATAAAAAAACTTTTCATTTATTTCTCAGTGTGAATCTTTTAGAGATATTTCTTTCAGGATTTCAGTGCCCTTTAATTTGTGCTTCAACATCATTTTCTCTGCAAATATTTTGCTGTTAGTTCTACTTTTAGTAAAATAAAATTATGCCAATTTCAGCTTAGTTTATTTATTGTAATACTCATCTACCCTGTTTTAATGTATTATATAATTTTGGTATCTGATGATTTTACATGTTTATGGAATGTGGCATCTCATTACATACATACTATGGGTAACAATGACATCATAACAGTTGGGACCATTCGTCACTCATACACATCATATTTTATCACTGGAAGTCCAACAATCCACTAGTTATTTTGAGAGCACAGCTGTAGTCAAGGGCTGTTACTATAGCACAGTAAGAGCCATTCTTCCCATCTGTACCCGTGGATCATCATCCTTGATCAATTTCATCACATCTTCCTCCATATTCTGTCCACAAGTTATCAAACACCATTAAATTCTCTCCTTCTATCAGACAGATATTTTCACACTTAATATATAAGTGAGGACACACAGCATTTGTCTATCGTGATGTATTTTGCTAACATAATAACCTCCAATTTCATCTGTAAATGTCAGAATTTCACGTTTATGGTTGGTTAGAAGTCCATTTAGTTTGTGTGTGTCATGCTTCTTCAATCTTCTGCTCATCACAATCAATGTAAGTGGGTTGTACATAATGAGTGTCATATCTTTTAAAAGCTGTTATTAAATAAATACACACATCTTATTAATACTCTTATTTCCTTTGCTTGCATATATAACCACCATGGGTCTTCTGTGCTATAGTCAGTCAAATATCTTTTAATCTAGGAGACATATTTAATATTAATACTTCCATTATTTTATTGTGATCTTTTAAACAATCAGTTTATTTTAAATTTCCTGTTTGTTCATACTGTCTAATCACATTTCTTCTCATAGATATATGAGATACAACCCTACAATATTTTATTCAGCACTTGTCAGTTTTTCTCACCTAATTTGTCTTTTTAAAATAAAAATAATTTAAATAATATACTCCTGCTTTTTCTGAATTTAATTTTTCCAGGATTATGTAACCCTATGCTCACTTTAACATCTCAGTTACACCCTAACATTTTCAGAGGCATTAGTCAATAGGAATGCTAAAAACATTACACTGGAAGCTATCTAAATACATATAAAATTTTAAGAGGTTAACTTATTGAAATGAAGAATTATATATTTGTTAATGCAGGCCTCTAAGATGGGATGAAACATGTGAGGATGGGGGCAATGTCTGAGACAGAAGATAAAAAGATGACAGTGACAGGAAGTGCTGAAATAGAGGGTAAGTTATGGAGCAATAGTAACAGAATGTTCCCAGACCCCTTTCCAGCTTGTGCAGTCTGAGAGAAGGCCAGCAAACAGATGGGTCACCAAAGAAGAAATAAAAATGACCAAGGAATAGTTTTAAAAATGTTCAGCATCTCTAGCTTTCAGAGAGATGTAAGTTAAAACTACTTTGAGATTATGCAAATGAGAACAAATGCTGGCAAAGATGTGGGAAGAGACTTGTTTTCTGTTAGAGGAGAGAAAACTGGTACACCTACAATGAAAATCAGAATAAGGTCTTACATGAGTGAAATCACAACTTTGCTGTGACCCATCTATCTCACGACTGAGAACGATCACAATATTCTACCACACAAAGGCTGCACATCCATAAACGTTGCTATTCTATTGACAGCAGTGAGAAACTACAGTCAGCTTAGATGACCCGCATGTGAAGAATGTGTAGTGAAAAATATGGTACATATGCACAATGGAATTTCATTCGGTCATAAGGAAAAATTGAAGTAGAGCAGGGGGAAGAGTGTTGGGATAGAAAGATTCTGGAGGGGAAACAGGGAAAGGGGATAACATTTAAATATAAATAAATAAAATATCCAATTAAAAATACTAAAATTCTTAAAAAAGAACGAAAATTTACAGGACATTGGGTAGAATGAGAAACCATTGTTACACGAAGTAACACAGGCTAAAAAACTAAATACTATACGGTCTCACTCACATGAATATTCTGGCTCCTAATTGTTAAATATGTATATCTATGCAGGAGTAAATGTGGTTAAATGCCTGGACTTTCAAGCTACTCAAGGTCCTATGAATAAAACTATAGTAGCTGGAGGGTAAAAGCATGAACAGCCATCAAGAATCAAGAGTATATATGATGTTTCTATTTCACTCAGTCTACAACATCTTTCCACAGCTCCAGAGATGAGCTTGACTGGGAAAATGAATTAAAAAGAAGCAAACATAGAAGCATGGGCAAAAATGCTGAGACAAAGAGAAGCCTCAGTACTAAGGGAGTTAGAATGTTTTCTATATATTATTGAGCAGGGAGGTGAGGTTATTATATAAGGTGAAAAATGATAAAGGTTATCACATACAAACAAGGAAGCAGGTTACTATCTACAGATGAAAAAGAAAGCATTGTTAGCTAATCTTGGTTAAAGCAGTTACTGTCAGGGAAATAGTCATCAGGCAGTAATTATCTAGGAGAGTGGTTAGGTGTGGATGCTAAAGCTATGGTCAACATTTTCTGTACACACTACCAACATCAGCACATAGACTAGTAGGAAACATCAGCATACCTTTGAGCCACACTCCAGGAGGAGCTCTCTGCCATCTCTAACGTATCTAAGATTTTGGTCCTTGACAAAGCTGTGTTCCTCTCTCCAGCACTCAGTATTTCACTTTCTTAATGCTTCTTTTGTTCCCTCAATTCCTGTTACTTGATCAATTTGATCAATCAAATTTCAGAGATAGTCTTCACAGTTTTTGTCTGCCACCTTCCTTAACATACCCATACACATTGTATCTTCAATGTACTCTTGACAGTGACTATAACTTTGAGCTATTTATTTATAGTAAAAATATTATTTCAAATTTAAAATAATAACAATTCTATTCTTTGCATTATATTCAATTATAAAAACTTGGTACAAATAGTTTTATCTTTAAGTGTCAAGAAAACCAAAGTATACTGTTCTTAATAATAACTCTCTTTAATACAATCAACATAATAATTATTTTATTCAATTTCTTTCATAAGTATATTATAGATCAATAAATTATGAAAACTCTATATTGACCAATATATAACAATATCTTCCGAGAAGCTTCTAAATACTAACTTAATAAATGATACAGATTGGTCTTTAAGCCTTGTCTTTTCCTGTATGCCACATTGTTTCATTATTTGTAATCTTGTGCTCCTCTCCCAATGACCACATTACTAATTTAATCTATTGTACTTAATTCGCTTGATTTCATTTTTGGTCTTGGCTTTACTTCCTCTTACTGTTTTTTTCTTTTATAACACTGTTATGATTTCAGAGTTGTAGAAAAGCAATTTTCTGCAACATATAAGAGATTCCAGATATTGTCTGCTTCACAATGGAGAAAAGCAGACAGTAGCCTCTGTTTTTGGCTCCTGACATGATGCCTTTTCAACCCTACACAGCATAGGAAAGTTTTCCAAGCTTCACTGACTGCAAATCCTCAACTAATTGGCTGTCCACAATCATTTTTTTTTCACCCAGGTCTCCTGGATGTCTCAACACTGGAGAACAATCTACCATACCTTTCTTGGTTCTCACCTGAAGCTCATTCTTCATCTGAGTAAAAATATGTGTGCTAAATGTACACCTATTTTCTTTTCTATTTAAAAATTTTAAAGAAATATGACTAAAAATATCGCAAAATAGCAAATTCTATTATAATTTATTAAGGCTATACTGAAAGCAATATAAATGTTGATTTACTTAATCTACATAGTGCATAAATCTAGTAAGAAACATTTTATAGGATATAAATTATTATGATTATGTATTCATATATGTTTTATCTTTGGATAACTAATATTTCTTAATTTTAATAGTAATTTTCTTAATTTTATTAGTAATGTATACTCATTTAAAAAATCACAAAATCATTAAATATACTAGCACAAAGCAGTAAAAATGACTTCTAACACAATACTAAATATTTACATGTTATTTACACACATATGTAACTTTTGCCACAAGTATATATATTTAACAGTTAAATGTATAGTAGTTCTCAGTAGTCACTATATTTTAATGGTCACATACACATATACATATATATGTATATATATGCATGTTTCTATGTGATGAATATAATAATTTTACATGCATTTTTTATTTGTTTGTTTGTCTAAAGACTGCAATCATGATTCAGGTATAAATATATTGACAACCAAATAGACACAAGATAATCTATTCAAAGTTTTTATGTCTAAATAATGAATAGCCATGAGAAATGAGAAATAATATTTCTTGTATTTATTATTTTACTTCTTTCAGAACATCAATTTGTAGAGTAATAAACATAGAGAAGTAAATAATAGTTTGAAAGACTGAGAAGACAGAAGCAGGGGAGTGTGGTTAAAATAACATGTACATCTAAAAACATCATTAGAAATTTAACAATTAATTATTTACCCTAAAATAAAACTGTACTTTCATAATTCCACCAATGAATATACATATATAGTTTTAGTGAAATATTTCATCTGAGCTGACAATACTTGCTCTAAGATATAAAGAAACCTAACAAAAACCCCAATACTAGACAACAAGAAATATAAATACATAGCACCCTCTCAGAGTGTGCTACACCTGGACCTTAAATCATTAATAATCCAAGAGCTAAGATTATAGCCTTGAGGCAATTTTTGGTATTCACAGATCATCATGCTTAATCTATACTCAGCAAGAAATCTGTTTCCATGTTATGTTCTGTTCTACATGTACTTTATGCTTATGGTAACTAGTGGGATTTTAATACATGCTATGAAACCTCTAAAAGAGTTAAGTACTGACAGAAATATTCATATAGTGTTATGCCAAAATGCCTGTCAAATCTGTATTTGTATCCCTCTTTCATTTAAAAAAAAAAGTGTAAGAAAAAAAAGAAAAAAAAAACAAATTTCTCTTTTGATTGTCTTAAATCTTGAAGGAAAACTTGTTGTCCAGGGTTGTTGAAGAGACTTTTAAAACATACCATCTCCTTTGTTTTCCTTTAGGTGTTCCTCAGACACAAAAGTCGCTACTACTGCTGAACAGAACACACCCTTCAGAGACCCCCTGAACTGGAACTGATCTGGATACCTCCTCCTTTCGAATAGCTTCCATTGTACCAGACGGCACTATGAAAGCTTCCAAAAGAAGTAAGCAACCAGAACTACTATCCAGCTAGGATGTCGATGAACCACATCAATAACCAGCACAGCAGGATAATTCTCTGTGCATATTAATAGCATGAACAAAATGGTGTTTACCAAGAACATTTATTTACTTAAGCATTGCTCAACAAGATGGAAATCATGTTTGGTATTGGAAACATAGATAACTAGTTATTGTTACTGACATCATGAATCTTAAAGGAGAATATGTATTCACTAATTTATTACATCTACATAATCTCTAACAACAATCTAAACATATGTCTTTATACACAAAAATGAGTAATTCAATCTTCATCAAGTAAACTAGTCTTTGCAGACAGAAATCACCACAGTAAGCAACAACCAATCAAACTGCAGAGTTGTAGATCACAGTCCTAGTGGATACATCTGCAAAGCATGTCCACGTCGAAGGCTCAAAACACATTGTAGAAGAGAATTTGAAAAAACAATGTAAGAACAAGTGGATCAGGAAGTTTTCTGTGAGATTGTGTCTTTTAACAATGATAGAGGCTACACCTATGTATTCTTACCAACACGACTTCCCACATGTGAGCTGAACAAAGATTACACACACACACACACACACACACACACACACACACACACAACACACACACAAACACACACACACACACACACACACACACACACACACACACACACATATATATATACTAAAACAGATGGGGAGAAGGGGAAATGCCCATGAGACTTCTACCATATACATACAAAGACTTACAAGGTATTGAAAAATACAGAGAGCAAGAGAATTAGTCTTCCCCACGGAAGAGCACACCAATTGGTTAACCAAAACTAAAGGTAAGCCCCTATAACATACATACAAATGACAGAATATAGACTCAGAATATTATACATATAAGAATATACATTTACATATATATAAACATATACAAAATATATACTCAGGCAATACAGTTAATAAAGAAAAAGGCTGTGAATTTGAAAGAGATTAAGAAGTGATATGTAATGGTTTGGAGGGAGGAAATAAATTGGAGAAAATGTATATCTAATTATGGTTATTGCTATGACAAAGCACCATTACCTAAAGCAATATGAGGAGAAAAGGGTTTATTTTACTTACCATTCCACACAGCAGTCCATCATGAACAGCACTGAGGGGAGGAACTTAAGCACAGCAGGAATCTGGAGACACAAACTGATGCAGAGACCATGAAGGAGATGCTGCTTTCTAGTTTGCTATTCATGGCTTGCTCAGCCTAAAATTTTATATAACCAAGAACTGCCAAGCTTTGGTGGTACCAACCTCAAAATTCTAGGCCCTCCCACATCAATCACTAATAGAGAAAATATTCTGGGGGGGGGGGAGAAAGTGAGTGGGAAATAAAAGCAAATAAATAAAATAAACAAATTCATAAAATTAAATAAATAACAAAAGAATAAAATATTCTACAGCATTGCCAATAGCCATGTCTCATGGAGGAGTTTTTACAATAGAGACTCATTCCTCTCCAAATTACTTCAGCTTATGTCAAATTGACATAAAACTATCCAGACATGATGTAACTATTTTATAATTTAATATAATCTAAAGTTAAACAAAAAGTAAAGTAGGAAAAAATATGAAAGGAAGAACAGTACAATTTTTATACAAGAACCCAAACACTGACACCTGATGATCAAAAAAAGTATGTTCAGAACAATTAAAGACTCAAAAGGACATACATGCTGTGTACTCACTAATAAGTGCATAATAGCCCAAAAGTTCAGAATACCCACAATACAACTCACAGACAATATGAAATTTAATGAGAAGGAAGGCTAGTGTGAATGCTTCAAACCCACATAGAAGGAGGAACAAAATAATCACGGAAGGCAGAAGAAGGGAAGACCAGGGGTGGGAGAAGGGAGGGGCAGGGTAAAAGTGGTATAGAACCAGATTTTGGAAGAGACAAGAGAAAAGTCCAGAGGACCAGGAGAATGGATATAAATGAATAGCAGCCCAGAGATGGGGACCTGTGTGAACCACTAGAAAGTCCCAGATGCCAGGGATGTGAGAGGCTGCCAAGATCCAATGCAGATGATTTTATTAGTCAAAATATCAACAGAGGGGAGATAGAACCTCAAGAGACCATTTCCAGTGGTTAGACATGGCCCCCAGGGGAGGTATGAGGTCACTCACCCATCTCAAATTTTTAAGACAGAATTGGCCCTGTCTAAAGAAAATGCCAGGACAAAAATGAAACAAAGGCTGAGGGAAAGGGCATCCAGAAACCTTCCACCATGTGATCTATTCCATCGATCCATTCCATTTGCAGACACTAAACCTCGCACTATTGCGATGCCAAGATATGCTTGCAGACAGGATCCTGGTATCTCTGTTTTCTGAGAGGCTCTTCCAAAACCTGATTAATACATATGAAGATAGTCACAGAGAACCATTGGAATGATCCTGGGGACCTCAATGGAAGTGTTAGAGGAAGGGCTGAAGAATCTGAAAGAGATGGCAACACCATAGAAAGAACAACAGCATCAACTAACCAGAACCCTAAGAACTTCCAGGTTTTAAACCACCAAACAAAAAGTATATATAGGCTGGCCCATATGTAGCATTAGTGGGAGAGGAGGCAGTTGGTTCTGGGGATGCTAGAAGGGTGAGGAGGAAGTGGGTAGGTGTGGAACATCCTATTAGAGGCAAAGAAAAGGTGGAGGAGGAGGGGGTTTTATGGAAGGGAAACTCCGAAGGAAAATAACATTTGAAATGTAAACAAATAACATTATTAATAAATAAATAAAACAATAAAAACTAAGAAAACCAGCATTCCTTTAATTGTACTCTGGAAGATTTGAGATGAGAAATTTTTCACTCAGATTAGGGAAACCTTTAGAGAGGTCTCCTAAAAACAGTTACAATGTATACTTTAAAAGTGAAAGTGAGCATGATACTTCTGGAGTACACCAACCTGGGTTATCAAGTACTATACAGACACAGCATTCAAAGTCTAGATTACCAGATATCAAACATGGAAGATGTTCACTTTACCTGGGAAGAAAGCAGGAAAAGATAAGATCATTAAAGATGGGAACCTCAATCGTAAGTCTGACCTCCTACTAGGAACTGTCTTCTTTTACTGGCCTTGTGATCCCTTTCCACACTTGAATTTAATTTGCAGATACTGTATCCTTGTACTAAAGCTAAACTAAACTAAACTGAACTGTTTATTTAAGGTAAAGATAGTAAAGTAAAAATCCTATTCAAAGATAAAACAGCATGCTTTCCAAGGATACTCTACCACCAGTTCGCTCCTCAGCTGTTTTCCTAAGGTTGGTATTTTTGCAAGGCTCCAACTTCTAAAGATTAGACAGTTCAAATGTACTTTCACCTGAGTATTACTTTATTACACCACAGTTTCAGAGGGTGGAATCTGAACTCCTCTCAATAGAGAACCTTGTGCAGTGAGAACAGATGCTCAGATCGGGGTTGGTCCAAGATATCAATAGAGTGAGCACATTTCTATATTGGCCATGTGGCTAGTTAATCTCTGAAAATTAATTAATGTTTTCTATATATGAAATCCATTTTATTTTATGTATGATGCTATCAATGCTGTATATAATAATTTTTCATCCTAAGTATTTTCTGTTTTAATTCATAGTTTCACACTATATTTAAACATTGTGTAATGACAAAAATACATTCCAGTGGTCAATGCACAGTGGCTAATGGATGACTCTTTCATTATGCAACAACATAATGTATACATACACAGACTAAGTATGCTTATAGCATAGCCAACTACACCTAGACTAAAACATGTTATTGCTTGATACTAAGGACAAAGTTAAATTAAACGTGTCTAAAACTAATCCCATATAAACATAGAAAATGTACAGTAAAAATACAGTAAGAAAGATTAGAAATATGACACCCATTCAGGACTCATTTTCGTGATTGGCACACACAGGGTTTGAAGCTGCTTGTTCATAGTAACTACCTTTAATATCATAAATGCTTAGTACATACCTAGTGTGGGACTTTTGGGGTCCTACTTGAAGTTTAATATAAAGACATGGAGACATCTGTTTAGTATATGGCTGATGGCTTCAGCTAGGCCAACTAATACTTCTCTTCACCATTGTATCTCTCCACCTGGTACTCCCTCTGTTCTACCTCCCTGTTCTGCTTTAGATCTGCTCTTGTTATCTCATCCTTCTGCCACTTCTGTCTAATAGGTTGGTTGTCCAGTTTCAGCTCCAGCTGCCAGATACTTAGTCCTCAAATACCAAATTTCTTTCTCATTTAAAAGAAGCTATTAGAGTAGTGTGCAATATTTCTCCCCCAAAGCAGATTGCCTTTCTATTTGGACAGATGAAGGAATGATAAACGTTTACATATTCTTCTAGTTTGGTGCCACCTGCAAACAATTAACAATTTAGAACAGGTACACACACTTTCATAGCCAGTTCATACAATATGTGAGCATTTGCCCAACACACACCTGTGTTAAATTTATTGTAATTTTTTTCAATAATGTTGACACTAAATTATTAAAACCTGTAAACTTTATTTATATTTTAAGCAATTTCAGACTCATAATAACATTATGCTTAAAACACAAACACTTTGTATAGCAGTACCAAAATATCTTCCTTCATATTCTTATTATTCCATGAACATTTCATTTATATCCATTGTTTTTTGTTTGTTTGCTTGGGGCTTTATTGTTTGTTTGTTTGTTTGATTTGCTTCATTAAAGTCAAACCACATGTGAAGGTAAATTGAAGAAATGGCTTTAAAAACTGCCAACACCCTCCAGTAGAGCATAAATTTTCCAAATGATACATCTTAGAAGTTTAATAATTCTAACACAAATGAATGTATCTACATGCACCAAAGGAAATGTGAAGCATATATGCAAAATAAACCAAGCTCTACAAAATAATTGTAGCATATTTAATACTTGAACATAAAATATAGTCCAGATATCCACCAATGGTAAATGCAAATTTATGAATAGACATAAAATGCTATATTAAACGTGAAGTCATTTCAAATATATCCTACAAATATTACAACCTCTACATTGCTTAAATGAGTCTTTCATAACCTATTCTTGCTGTATATGTGTGTGTGTGTGTGTGTGTGTGTGTGTGTGTGTGTGTGTGTGCTGTAATGTAGATAAATGCTAATTTTTCTAACAAGTATTTATCATCTTTCATGTTATTTTATTTTTAAGAATAGGAAAAATTGTTTAATGAGCAGATTATAAGTATTTTCAGCTTCATGGGACAAAAGTTCTTGGGCACAGTCATTGGCAAAGTTCAGTGCCCCTGGAGTATGAAATTATCCACAAAGAATGCATATATGGATAGGCCCAAGTTGAGTTCCACTTATAGACAAAGATGCTTATAGACAAAGATACCAATGCAGACTTGGCTATGAACCATATCTGTCAATCACTGTGTACATAGCACTATAAGTAAATTTCCAAATGCCGTATCCTACTAATGAATTCAAAGGGACTGGAAACTTTGATTTTCTCTTCCAAGATAACTAGAAGTATTGAGGTTAACAATCAATCTAAACTCACTATATTTGACTTTTCTTACCATATATTGAGATAAATGACTCATAGAAGGGATGTTAATGGGGTGGTGTTATGCTCAGAGCACAGGGGCTACACAGGCAACCAGAGACCACTAAGAACCCTACTCTTTTTTTTTTTTATTTATTGTTAGCAGCAAATTATTGCTTTATTGAGACAAATAAATCTACTCACAGAGTATAAAGTATAAGATTGACATTATAAGCTACCCATGTACCTTACAGTGAACTTATAGGAAGCAAAGGTGGTATAGGTAGTAAGAACCTGCCATCCATGTTCTCTCTTTAACCAGTGACTAGAAACAGCACTAAACTGAAGCAATGACTCAGCAGCCCCCCACAAAGCCTGAGACTTTGGTTTCTCAGTCAGCATATACTACTGATGCACTCTGGGTAATCAGTCGGCATATACTACTGATGCACACTGGGTAATCAGTTGGCATATACTACTGATGTACACTGGGTAATCAGTTGGCATATACTACTGATGCACACTGGGTAATGGATGAGACAGAGCAACTTACTCACCCAAGATGAAAATAACTCAGGGACAGCACATGTCTGTGACCCCTTTTCCTGCCCTTTCCTTGTTCTACCTTCACCCTACTGTCTCTATGTGGCTTTTCAGAAGATGTCCTCATCAAAATTCTTCTGGAAATATAAATTGTAAATATAATGTGTAACAGTTACGTTTAAAATTTTTTGCATTTCTGGTAAACCAGACATTTGATTCAAGAGTACAAGAGTATGTCTGTGTTGTCTGTTTACCCTTGAACTTGGGATACTTCTGCCTCAGGGAGCTAAGTGCTAAGATTTTAGTGCACTAGAACATTTGTGGTTTTGAGGTTTTTTTTTTTTTTTCTTTCTTTCTTTTAAGCATAAGTCTGTAAATTCAATCACTTAAACAATTTGCTTTTCCTTCAAGAAAGGCTTTTCTAGAATGGATGGATACGAGCCACAGATAGTTCATGAATTACACACACACACAAGTATGAGGACACAAGGCTGTGTGTGTGTGGTACTTTCCAACGGTCAAAAGAGAGAACACCCATCAATGAGGCTGAACGTGAAGAACCCTACTCTTATACAAAAGCAATAAGTTCAAACTTAGGCCCTCCAACCTCTCCAACATAGTGAGTTGTGTGAAATGTACTTATCTGGTACAATACTTACTTTTTTTTTTAAATCACAGTTGTAGTAGGTTAAGGAATGTTCTAACTTAGCATTTACATGATTACTTAACATTTGATTTGTGCATTTATATTGGCTAGTAATAATTTTAGCTTGGTATGTATACACAATGGTTGCTAGCTTAAACAATCTACTTTGAGACATTAGCTAGGGGTGGAGTGGTTGTTTGTTTAAGAGAACTGTGGTTGTTGTCAGCATGACATGGTTCCTCCAACAAGTTGGGTTTTTTTTCCAGTATCTGAGTTTATTCTAAGGACAAGTTAATCATAAAATGGAATATGAAAGTAAAATGAGGTTTTTAACATTAAGCAGGGTCCTTCAGATGGTAGGTGTTCCTTATTGTCACATCATTATGACAGTGTTAAGTGTTCATATTTCTGCAGTTCCTACTCTGTTGGTTGCTTTCTTTATGCAGCACTGAGGATTTAATCCCGGCTCTTGGGTTTTCTTAAAAAAAAAAGTTCTTTGCCTCAAGTCCAGAAGTTACTAAGCTTTTAGGCTTTTCTCAGATTCATAGGTAGCCCCAACTGATAGCTCTGAATAGTTTTGAATTTGCATAGGACCACAGACATGTGCCAATACACCCAGTCTACTTTTAAATTATCTTTCAACATGTCCAGCACACATTTTATTCTTAAACTGTGATAATTCAGCGTTGTTACAAACACGGGTGTTCTTTTGTAACAAGTATTGTATGTGTAGAGATGTGATGGTTCAACTTTGGACTCTTTGTGTATATTTATAACATGACTGCATCTAAAGCACTTTCCAGTGAAAGATATAAGAGCATCCTGTCTTACACTAACTGAAAATTTACCTAGAAATGAACATGGGCTTTGCTCCATTCATATAATAGTGGAAAATCATCCACATTTAATACAGTTGGGTTGGAAAATACTGACATTTTTGTGACACACAGACACAGACACACAGACACACAGACACATAGACACACACACATACACACACACACACACACACACACACACACACACACACACACACACCCACACACACACCAATGGGGTGTATTATATGTTTTGGAAGAGATAATTCTACCTCTCTGCTAATCCTACTTTTGGAATCTCTGTCTCAAACTAAAATCACATTCACCTTATATACTTTTAAATTTGACTTTATAGTTTCTGGACACACTATCAACATTACATTTTTCTTTATGTAAAGTATAAAGTCATGATCATTTCAGTTAATTTTTAATGGGATTATTTTGCTCTATTGTTTACATGGTATTCTGAGAGAAAATGGTATCTGCTCATTGAAAACATCTGGCCCTTTTTCTTCTTCTATACATTCAGACATAGAAAATCATATTTAATTTTTGTTGAGTTCTTTAGTTGGTCTGTCCTTGTGAAACTCCGGCTATCATTATTTACTATGGGATACTTTCTGTTCTGCAACAAGTTTGCTGATGAAATCTACAAAGGAGCTGTCCCTTCCGCTTCAAGCAGGTAGAAAGACATTCAAAATTTTACACTAGGGATCACATTTTTTTTTTTTAATGTTTTAAATGCGATTTCATGTATCAGGGTTATCATGGGAAAAGGTGATATTTTTGACTCCAACATTAAAACCCCAATTGTTTTACATTTTAGTATATTTAGAACTAAGGAAACCAAGAAAGAGTTAAGCATACATGTACCTAACTGAAAAGCAGGAGGTTAGTAACACCTGATTAACAGCCATTTCCTGGAGGCCATAGCAATCAATAGCTAAGAAGAAGTTATTTCTATCCAAAATGTTGTAGTCATTGGTTGCTCAGTGAGAATTATTTAGAGCATGCTTTTGTGGTTAAAGGATGATTAGCTTTCTTCTAAGCTCTGAAGTCAGTTTGCTCTATTCCTAAGTCCCACTGAGCTTAGCATCAAGAAACCATGTATGATTTCCAGGTACTTGAACAAAAATGAGCCACTTGAATGTGAAAATGGCAGGACAGCATAGAGAAGCCTCATGAAACAGGACAATAGGGAAGGCTGGCTAAATGGACCTTTGAAACTGAGTTATCTGACACACTATAATGAGTCCTTGGAAACCTGATCAGAAACTCATCTGGGGCCAGCACAGACTTGAATATTGTCTTTCTTGTTCACAAAAGTGTTCTTTGCTTATTCCCAAGATATATTATTTAATGTTTTTATTTATGCTCTGGCTTCTGGAATGAGATTTGATGATTTTTGTGGGTGTAACAAGAATCTGTCATCAATACACATTCCAATCCCCATCCCTAAATATTAAAATTATCTGATGCATGATACAGAATTCACATCTAAAACTGCTGGGCTCTTACTAAAACACTGTGATTCTATCTTAACTTTCTAACTGCCAGTTTCTCACTGAACCTAGAGCTAGTAATTTTTGATGTATTTAAAAATTCTGCAAGAAAAATGACTTGAGAAATAAAGTTTGTTCTTCAAGAAATGACAAAGTGTAAAACTTTGTCTTTTTACCTGCTTGAAGCAGAAGGGACAGAGCTTCTTTGTAGATTTCATCAGCAAACTTTTTTTTTTTTTAAGAAAATATCTTAGTTTAATATACTCTAAAAACAAAACTAATAAAAAAGACTATTGTGTGGTGGGGAAATATAGAGGTAAAGGGAAAGGAACTATGAATAATAGCTCTGTTCTGGCTGGGAAGATATTCTTGAGACTAAAATGCTAGCTACCCAATTGTGAGTGACAGACTTCAGAGCCCACATAAAAGCCTAATGGTCATGGCAGTACTCCTGTTACCAAGCTCTTGGTAAGACCAAGACAAGGAATTCCTGAGCAAGTTTGTAATGCATACTACCCAAAATGGACATGTCCAGTTTCACTTAGAGATACTACTGCAGTGTACAGAATTATCCACAAGTCCTAGAGCATTACGTTTAGAATTCCATAAGCTCAACCACACACAAATATTTACATGTACCTATATACCTATAGCTACACCATACATGTAAACACACAAACATATATGTACACACCACACACATATATATATGCAAAATATACAAAAATAAAATAGTGATTTTACATATATCCAATTTTAACTCAATAATCATAAAATATAATGAACATATTTTAACCAATTCTAAAAGAATAAAGCCCAGTTCAACATAAGCATGATTCTTTATTTTTCTGCTTAATATTCAAGCAAGAATATGGTGCCAATATTAGTGCATCTTGCCAGATAAATGTTTGTGATAGTTCATAATATCTAGTTACAAAAATTGTGTTTTTCCCTATGCACTATCTGTCATATACGTCCCTCATCAAAGGGGTAAGCAGATACCTCTAGTGATACATGCAAATTGTTTCTGAGCACAAACTGGAAACACAACACATAAAAAAGCAGTATTAAGCCTAGTAGGAAACTAGTAAAGCTTCTTGCTTCATTCTTTCTTAATCAAATTAGCTTTCTCCCTCCTGGGGTTGTTAAAATTTATCCATGTTAACTATATGTTTCTGGTTGCCAGGTTTTGGGTTTTAGAATTCCTTGCAAAAAGCTTTTTGTTAGTTGCTTAATGGTTAGTACCCAGTGTAGAGGAGGAAGAAGCTCTCTGCTTTAGCACTGCTACCCGGAGTAAATATTTACAAACCTGCCAGCCTGGCATTGAGTTTTATAGAGTGAATGAAAACCAAGAAATCCACATCCTATCTTCCTTCTTGGTTGAAAAATATTTGCAGTAGAGGTGTTCAGCAGGGAAGAGAAATAATCAGGAAGATGAGATCTATATGTGCTGCTGTGCTGTTCTGTGCTAGTTCTTCTGCAAATAGAGCAGAAAGAAAAAAAACACGACAACAAAAAATCAGAGAAGAATCACAGGGTTTTGGAAATTTTCTTTAATTATATGCATGATGCTATTTTTATGCCACACTATGAACGAGTCCAGATTTTACCAAAAAGGACAAAAAAATATATACTGAAAATGCACAAACAAGCACTGGGAGCCCTGCAAATTCCATTGCACAGTGGAAATAAATAAGCTGTATAGGTTGTAGGAAAAACCTAAAGAAGTCACTTCAAAATTCATCCATTTAATCATGTATTTATAAAGAGAGTGCAGGTACCTATTAACATTCTTGTCTTGATTGGGTTTTTGCTTCCGGAAATTGAAAAAGAGGAGATAGTTGTATGAGCTTTTTCTGCTTGGCAAGAGCTACCATTGCGTACAATTCACACACAAAAATCAACTCCCAGTACCATCTGTAAGAACACAGCTTAGGGAGAACTAAAAAGTTTTAATTTCCCAATGCTACTATCAAACTACAGCTGGAGAAGCAACCAGAGCCTTTGTCAAGCTACTCAGCTTCCTTTTGTTTGAGGCATTGGCAATGCATACCGCGAGCTGCTCAGGAGGTGAACTCAGCATTGTAAATGTGAAGTAATGTTTTATGACTCTCTCCTGCCTCACAGCAAGATTAGGAATCAACAGACTTCCATATTTGTTCAGAGGCAGCAGACAGCACACTGGCAAAGCTGCTTGGTGCTTCAGCACTGATTCTATGCCCTTGCTTTCCGAATGATCAACCAAACAATATGTGTGAGCTTGTTTTGCAACTCGGTCTTGAAGAGTAGTTAACATACTTCTGTATGCCTTGTGGCCAATCTGAGAATCATTTCTAGTTGGTTTTACTTCTAAAGCAACAGTTCCTGCTTGAAGAGTTGCACTGACAGAAACCTTGAAATCCTTCTTTGAATGTTTCTCTTAAAGTTCATGGGTGAAAGACTGAATTCCAAATGCCACAGTTTTGAGAAGCAAGATATTTGAGAGATGGTAAGGTCCTATGTGGATTAAGGCAATCAGCAGCACTGACCCTGGGAGTTATTTGTGAGTGGAGTTAGTTAATTTAAAGTGGATTGGTGGTAAGTGTAGAATCTTAAGAGTGAGTTCTTGATCAGGGAGTAATTTAATATAATAATTCCTACTCTCCTCTTCACCATGGATGATAAGGCACTCTCTACATGTCATTTTGAAGTGTTCAACATTCACATTAGTGAAAATTTTTACTGCTTATAAATCAGTCTGTAATATCATTTCTAGCAAGTCAAATTATGTTCTTGTATGTCAGTCTGACAGAATTAAGCTCCATTGCAGAGGACTTTATTCAACAGAAAAGTAGTTTTTTCCATGCTAGGAACAAACACCATGATCAGTGTTGGACAGTCTGGATTCTTCTCTCCTCATTGTGTCCTTAAATGAGCTTCCTTTAGATATGTCTGGTTTTCTACTTAAGATTAATTTTCTTGTTAGAACATCAGTTAAATTAATTGAATTCACTTTAACCTTTTAGTTTTTAAAAAAACCCTATGATCAAATTCTATATTCACATGTTTATCTTTCTGTGACTCTTTAGCATCCAAAAACAAATTCTGAATCATAGCCCTGAGTTCATGTTGTCTTTGGTATGATATTTCAAATATGACTTACATCACTTCCTTCCCTCCTTCTTACCTGCTAACTCCTCCTGTGTACTTCTCACCCCCTCTAAAAAAAGTATGACCTCTTCTTTGATCATTATCATTATGCACATACATGCACACGTGCACATGCACACAGAACCGCCCCTCCAGATACACACAATTACAAGCCTCAAACCCTACTCATTCCATTTAGTATTGCTAATATGTGCAATTTAGGGTCCAATTCCCTGAAGAAAATTTATTCTTCTCTCAGCAGCCATTGATTGTAGTGCTTGGTCCAGTGTTAGACCTTGTGAAACTCCCCCTCATCCATGACAGCATGTCATTGGGACTGTCATTTATATTTGTCTCATTTGGGAAATTATTATGTTGAGATTTCATGGGTGCAACTTTCCTATCACCTATAGAAGGCACTGCAGATGTGTCTGGTACTCTGGCCCTTACAACATTTCTAGTACTACTTCTCTGGGCCTTAAACATGGAGAGTCCATTGCAGGTCACGTATTGCATGGCTAGATAACCCATGGTTAATTATTTTCTACACTGACTATTTGAAGATCTCTATAATAGTCTACATTTGCTAACACAGATGTTTAACTAATGAGAATGAAGAGCTAGACTAATCTCAATATACTTTTAAATTTTTGCTGGTTAAAGAACTAAGTGTGATAGACTTAGTGAGAGATGTATTTAACTGTTGAGACACCCAAGGGAGTAGGGAGGCCTGAGGTTTGGGGGTGGGGGGTTATGGGGACATTGTCTTGGATAATAGGCATTGAAGGGAGGTAAGGAAAGGGGAGTGGTTGTGGGGGGTGGCAGACCTAGAGCAGGATGAAGTCTGGACTGTAAAAAAGAAAGGATTTAAAAAAAAAAAAACAAGTATGGGGTTGACTGACTCCCAAAAAGCATAGCACTTCTCCACCTGATGTCAGTTTCTTTGTTTTAATTTCACTCAAACTTACAAGAAGATTTATAGATACTCTCTTTTCCTTTCCTCAGCACTAATCCATACACCTAAGGTGGGACAGCTACAGATCTTATGACTTTAAAACAAAGTATATAACCTAGACCTGACTAATAAATGCCTCAAAACTCACAAGCTATAGTACTATTTAAACAATATAAATTGCCTAATTATTTCTGCAGGAACATCAGCTAAAGAAAATCTCTATTAGGATTGTCAAATTAGTAGAAATAAGCGTGAGCCTGCTAGCCTTTCATCATTCCGTATGATACATAAATCAAACTCAGGGAGAAGCTTATTTAAACAGAAATCTGTGAAGTGATTCATTGCAATTATATATGTTACCAAAGATGACATGTTATTTTTAACAATATAACTAACACCATATTTTTATGGACAATATATACAATTAATTACGTTATTGTGGTATTTAGTTACAATATCTATGTAATATTACCTCGGATTCTACATGGGTCTGATCTTCACTGAAAAAGATCAAGGCTTCCCTCCCTTGCCTGTAGTTCTTTTACACAAACTTAAAAAAAAGGCAAAATAGTAATACGGAGAGTATATAAAAGAGTAAGAATAAACATAATACACAACCACTGTCCAACTTCCATAATGTAGCATGTTTATTGAACATACCTTTACATATCAAAGAAAATGTGTTAGTCAGTTTTTTATTTTACAAACTTTGCTTATTTTTATTTACAAACACATACACACACATATTTAAATAGTGACAGTTATTTCTATAGGATAAATTATAGAGCTGTGTTCATGAATTAAAAATATCTATAGTAAAAGGTTATTTACTGAACCTCATCTCTTTGAAAGGTAAAATATTACAAGCTCAAAGTTTTTTCTACTTCTTCTAAAAAAAATAAGCTGAAAGATGTATTTGGGACAGTAGTCTAAGTTGGAGAGATTAGGTGGGAAGGGTAGGAGGGAGAGAATTGGAGAGAGAGAGCTGAAACAGGGTCTCATGGGAGTAAGGGCAATGTGCAAACCTAGTGTAGGGAAAACTTCCTAGAATCTATGAGGGTGATCTTAGTGAGGATTCTAGTAAAGTCAGATTCAGATTCGGAACTGGCCACATTTTATTGTTGGCTAAGATTCCAGTGGAGGAACTGAGTTACATTCAGTTTAATTGTTGGATATGAAGCTCCTGTGGAGATCTCTAAACAACTCAGACTTATCCTAGAACAGAAAGTCACTGTCAAACTGAAAGCAGGAGTCCATTGCTGAGGACAACTTTAACTCAGCTAATGAGATATATACAAAGAGGAGCCTCCACATTTTTTCTCTTTCCTTTTATAAAATATTATTATAGCTAACAAAATTGTTACATAATAATGTATGATGAATACACATTTTTTCCTTTTTCATTTCTTTTTCTAATAAGGCTTCCACATTTTGGCCTTCCTTCTTTTTGAGTTTCATATGGTTTGAGAGTTGTTTCTTGGGTATTCATGGCTTTCTGGGGCTAGTATCCAATTATCAGTGACTGCATATCATGTTTGTCCTTATGTGACTGGGTTACCTCACTCAGGATGATTTTCTCTAGTTCCATCCATTTGCCTATGAAATTCATAAAGTCATTGTTTCTAATAGCTGAGTATTAAGTACTCCATTGTGTAAATGTACCACAATTTCTAGATCCATTCATCTACTGACGAACGTTTGGGTTCTTTTTAGCTTTTGGTTATTATAAAAAAGGCAGCTATGGACATGGTGAACCATATGTCCTAATTATATGTTGGGGCACTTTTGAGTTATATGCCCAGAAATGGGATAACTGTGTCTTCAGGTAGTACTATGTCCAATTTTCTAAGGAACCACCAGATCAATTTGAGAGTGATTGTACCAGCTTACATCCCCACCAACAGCAGAGGAGTATTCCTCTTTCTTTGCATCCTCACCAGTATCTGTTGTCATCTGAGTTGTTTTTGTTTTGTTTTGTTTTGTTTTTCTGGTTTTTTTTTTTGTTTTTTTATCTTATTCACTATGACTGGTGTGAGGTAGAATCCCAGGTTTGTTTTTCTTTGCATTCCCCTGATGACTAGCGATGTTGAGCATTTCTTTGGTACTTTTTAGTCATTCTATATCCCTCAGTTGAAAATTCTTTGTTTAGCTCTGTACCCCATTTTTAATAGGATTGTTTGATTCTCTGAAGTCTAACTTCTTGAATTCTTGCCATATAGTGGATATTAGACCTGTATCAGATGAGGGATTGGTGAAGATCCTTTCCCAATCTGTTGCTGTCATTTTGTTTTCATAACAGTGTCCTTAGCCCTACATAAGTTTGCAATCTTATGAGGTTCCATTTGTAAATTCTTGATCTTAGAACATAGGCCATTGGTGTTCTCTTCAAGAAATATTCCCCTGTTCCTGTATGTTCTAAGCTTTTCCTCACTTACTCTTCTAATAGTTTCAGTGTACCTTGTTTTATATGGAGATCTTTGGTACACTTAGACTTGAGCTTTGTACAAGGATATAAGAAAGGATCTATTTGCAATCTTCTTCATGCTGACTGCTAGTTGAACCAGTACCATTTGTTGAGTTACCATATGTATGAGGGTTCACTTATGGATTTTCAATTCTGTTCCATTGATCTACCTGCCTATCTCTGTACCAGTACCATGTGGTTTTTAACACAATTACTTTGTAATATAGCTTGAGGTCATAGATGGTGATTCCCACAGGAGTTTTCTTCTTGTTAAGAATAGATTTTGCTGTCCTTGGTTTTTTTAATATTCCAGAAGACTTTGCAAATTGCTCTTTCCAACTCTATGAAAAATTGAGTTACAATTTTGATAGCAATTGCATTAAATCTATAGATTGCTTTTGATGAGGTGGCCATTTTTACAATGTTGATCCTTCCAATCCATGAGCATGGGAGATCTTTCAATCTTATGAGATCTTTTTTAATTTCCTTCTTACAATGATTTGAAGTTCTTGTCATACTGAACTTTCAGTTGCTTTGTTAGGCTCACATCAAGGTATTTCATATTATTTATAACTGTTTTTAAGGGTATCTTTTCACTAATTTCTTTCTCAGCATGTGTATGCTTTGAGTAGAGGAAGGCTACTGATTTGTTTGAGGCAATTTTATATACAGTCACTTTGCTGAAGTTGTTTAACAGCTGTAAAATTTCTCTAGTGGAATTTTTGGAGTCACTTTTGTATACTATCATGTCACTGGCAAATAGTGATATTTTGACTTCTTCCTTTCTGATTTCTTTCCCTTTTACTTCCTTTTGCTGTCTAATTTCTCTGGCCAGGACTTCCAGTACTATATTGAATGGTAGGGGGGAGTGGGCAGCCTTGTCTATTCCCTGATTTTAGTGGAATTGCTTCAAGTTTCTTGCTGATTAGTTTGATGTTGGCTACAGGTTTGTTGGATATTGCTTTTTACTATGTTAACTTATGGGCCTTGGATTCCTACTCTTTCCAATTTGGGTATGTTGCGCTTTCATTTTCTTAAATTCTTTTAAAAAAATTCTTAATTTCCTTCCTTCCTTCCTTCCTTCCTTCTTTCCTTCCTTCTTTCTTTCTTTCTTTCTTTCTTTCTTTCTTTCTTTCTTTCTTCCTTTTTTTTTTACCATATTAAAATTGAGCAGAACATTGTTCAGCTTCCATGTCTATGTGGGCTTTTGTTGTTTTTGTTGGTATTAGAGACAAGCCTTAATCTGTGGAGATCTGAGAGGATGCATGGGAGAATTTTGATCTTATATCTGTTGAGACTTGTTTTGTGACTGACAATATGTTCAATTTTGGAGCGGGTAACTTGAGGTGCAGAGAAGAATGTATGTTCTTTTGTTTTTGGATGAAATGTCCTGTAGATGTCTGTTAATTCCAATTGGTTCATAACTTCTGCTGGTTTCTCTGTCTCTATTCCATTTCTGCTTCCATGATCTGTCCATTGAAATCTCTCCACTGTTGTTTGAAGTGTGATATATGCTTTGAGCTTTATTAGGGTTTCTTTTATGAATGAGGGTGCACTTGTATTTAGAGCATAGATGTTCAGGATTTAGAATACATCTTGACAGATTTTATTCTGTGATGAATAAAAAGTGCCCTTCCTTACTTTTTTGATAACTTTTGGTAGAAAATTCTCTTTATTCGTTATTAGAATGGCTAATTCAGGTTGTTTCTTGGGGGCATTTTCTTGGAATGTTTTTCCCTAGCCTTTTACTTTGTGGTAATGTCTGTCTTTGTCCCTGAGATGAGTCCTGTATGCAACAAAATGCTGGATCCTCTTTACATATCCAGTCTGATAGTCCATTTCACTTTATTGGAGAATTGAGTTCATTGATGATAATAGATATTAATAAATAGTGATTGCTATTTTCTGTTATTTTTGTTGTTAGAGGTAGAAGTATGTTTGTGTATCTTTATTTTTTTGTTTTTCATGCATCTTTACTTTCTTGGTTTTTCTAGGGAATAGGTTACCCATTGTGTTGGGTGTTCTCTTTATTATCCTTTGTAGGGCTGGATGCGTGGTCATATATTGTGTAAGTTTGGTTTTGTCCTGGAATAGCTTGGTCTCTCTATCTATGGTACTTGAGAGTTTTGCTGGATATAGTAAGCTGGGCTGGCATTTGTGTTCTCTTAGAGTCTGTATCCATGATCTTCTAGCTTTCATAGTTTCTATTGAGAAGTCAGGTATAATTCTGATTGTTCTGCCTTTACATGTTATATATCCTTTTAGCCTTACTGCTTTTAGTATTCTTTCTTTGTTTTGAACATTTGGTGTTTTGACTATTATGTGCCGGGAAGAACTTTTTCTGGTCCAACCTATTTGGAGTTCTGTAGGCTTATTGTATATTCATGGTCATCTCGTTCTTAAGGGTAGGGGAGTTTTCTTCTATGATTTTGTTGAAAATATTTATTGCACCTTTTAGTTGATACTCTTTGCCTTCTTCTACACCTAGTATTCTTAGGTTTGGTCTTGTTGTTGTGTCCTGGATCTCCTGGATATTTTGAGTTAAGAGCTTGAGTCTATTTTCTTATAAAGAAATTTCATTGACCTGGTTTGTGCTGTCAATATTTTGGTCCATGGGAACTTGCTTGTCACCCTTCTTCACCCTATACTTTGAGGTTATAATAGGAACAGTGTGGAAAAAACAAGCCATTCAGTATATGGCTGAATGACAATGCTGAAAGAGATGCAAGATTATGGTTTCCCAATACAACCAAGGGCAAGCCAGTGATAAGACATTAGATAAAACACTTATGTTAAAACTTATTTGTTACTTTGTTTATTTATATTTAAAATGTTATCCCCCTTCTTTGTTTCCCCTCTGAAAAGCCCTTTTCCCACTGCCCCTCTCCCTGCTTCTATGAGGAATTTCCAGAACGCCCCCCCCACCTCACCAACTTAGTATTCCCCAACATTGCAACATTAAGCCTTCAGAGGAACAAGAGCCTTTCATCCCATAGATGCCAGATAAGGTCATCCTCTGCTACATATGGGTCCTCCATGTGTATTCTTTGGTTGGTGGTTTAGTCCCTGGGAGCTCAGGGGGATCTGATTGGTTCTTCCTATGGGGTTGCAAACCTTTTCAGCCCCTTAAGTCCTTCCTCTAACTCCTCCATTGGTGTCCCTGTGCTCATTCTGATGGTTAACTGCAAGCATCTGCATTTGTATCTGTAAGGCTCTGGCCAAGCCTCTCATGAGACTTCCATGGCCCCCAGTTGAGGGCTGGGTCCAATCATTCTTCTCAAAATTTTAATCCTTATTGTTCCTGTCTGAAGAAAATAAGGGGACAAAAAGTTGAGCAGCGACTAAAGTAAGGGCCATTCAGAGACTGCCCCACTTGGGAATCCATCCGATATGTAGCCACCACACACAGACACTATTGCTGATGCCAAGTGCTTGCTGACAGGAGCCAGATATCGATGTCTCCTGAAGCATTACCTATTAAAGGTTCCGCCATAAGCACCAACCTAGAATTGAAGCCTTTAACACATGACACTTGTGGGATAATAAAGATTCAGTGACAACAAGAATAGATTAGCTATTAATTAACAAAATGTGCATGTACTTCATAGATATTATATTAAGCAAAATGATTCACACACTGAACACAAAGGAGATACTGTTTCTACAAAGTTCAAGAATAATTTAAGTGCCACAGTCCTAGAATGTGGGACTGTTATTTTTGCACTGATAAGAGCAATAGTCCCTTTTAGATTGCAGATGTTATTTTTTCTCTTCACCTGGGTACTGGTTAAAAGATGTGCTCTCTTCCTGAAATATTGTTTGTTTTGGCTTTTAAAATATGTATTCTATAGGTCACCATACCTTATATTAAAATAGAACAAAACATGTACTTGCTAATAGATATACTAAATCCGATATTTGGTGCCAGGAAGGAAATATAGAGGGTTTAGAAATCTTTATCCATATAATGGAAATCCAGTAAATAAGCTTAGAAAGAAAAGTATTTATTAAAAGACTGTATTAATTTATTCATATATGCAGAAAAATATTTGTAGAGTGCTTATGTAGTTCTGAAGCTGCTATAAGCATGGATGAAAAAGATTTGAGCAAAACAAACAAAATTTCATACCTTGTCTTAAGGGAGCTTATAGCCCAGTAAAATGAGAGAAAGTAAATATATGAACAATCTCGCAAACTACACAGACAAATCACTATGTAGAATAGCAGCAAACACCTGAAGAAGCGATTTAAATTACTTCACTGGTTTGGGTGCAGGTGTTGGGTGAGCATGTACAACAGGATACTCAGGGGGCAAAAATCAGAAAAATAACTTTATAAAATTAATTTTATTTAATATTTTTACAGACCGTATATTATTTCCATCCCAGTCCATTCTCTGACTATTCCACATTCTACACTTCCTCCTCCCTACCACCACGTCCCCACGAAGATGTCCCACACTCTGTCCCTCACCCAATCAGACCTCCCCACTCCCCGAGGCCTCCAGTCTCTTGAAGACTAGGCACATCTTCACTGGCTGAGTCCAGTCCTCTGCTGTATATGCTTTAGGGGCCTCCTATCAACTGGTGTATGCTGTCTGGTTGGTGGCCCAGTGTTTGAGGGATCTCAGGGATCTCAGTTAGCAGGGACTGCAGGTGCTCCTCCTACAGGGCTGCTTTCCTTATAGCTTCTTCCAGATTTCCCCTAGTTCAACCACTGCTATTGTTAACTTCTGTCCAGTAGTTGTGTGGAAATATCTGTACCTGACTCTTTCAAATGCTTGTTGGATATTTTGGAGGGCAATCATGATAGGTCATTTTTTATCAGCACATCATAGCCTCAGTAATGGGGCCTTCCTTTGAGATTGACCCACTTTGGGCCTTTCACTGGACCTGCTTCTCCTCAGGTTCTCCTAAATTTTTGTTACCTCAACTAAGCAACTGAAAGAATTGTACAATTAAAAACTTCAAGTCTTTGAAAAAACAAAGTGAAGAAAGTATTAGAAGGTAAAAAGTTTTCTCAAATTGAGATTCTACCTTACAACACTCAGAATGGTTAAAAAGAAATACTCAGGTAAGAGCAGATGCTGGCAAGGATGTGGAGAAATAGGAACACTCCTACACTGTTCGTTGGACTGCAAGCTGGTACTACCCCTATAAAGACAAATCAGGTGGTTCTTCAGAAAATTGGACATACTACTGCCTGAGGAACCAGCTTTACTCAAAAAATGCTCCAGCACATAATAAGAACACATGCTCCACTATGTTCATAGCAGCCCTATTTATAATAGCCAGAAGCTGGAACGAACCCAGAACTAGAAAGAACCAACAGAGAAATGGATACAAAATATGTAGTACATTACACAATGGAGTACATTATTCAGCTGTTAAAAACAATAGCTTTATGAAATTCTTAGGCAAACGGATGGAACTAAAAAATATCATCCTGAGTGAGGCAACCCAAACACAAAAGAACACACATGGTATGTACTCATTGAAAAGCAAATATTAGTCCAAAAGCTCAGAATACCCAACATATAATTCATAGAACACATGAAGCTCAGGAAGAAGGAAGACCAAAGTGTGGATGTTTCAGTCCTTTTTAGAAGAAAGAAAAAATACTCCCAGGAGGAAATACATAAACAAAGTTTGGAACAGAGACTGAAGGAAACTCACCAAACCCTAACAATGTTGCTGATGCTGAGAAGTGCATGCTGACAGAGCCTGATATAGCTGTTGCTTGAGAGCCTCTGCCAGAGCCCGACAGAAGCAGATTCTTGCAGCCCACCATTGGACTGATAACAGGGTCCAGAATAAAAAAGTTAGAGAAAAAAATGAAGGAGTGGAAGGGGTTTGCATTGTAGAAATTGTTACTTAGGTAAAATATGATGGGAGATTATTGAGGATGCTGTAACCCCACAAAAAGAACAAAAAGAGTAACCACCAATTAAAGAGTTACACATGGAGGGAGCCCTGGCTCCAGCCACATGTATAGCAGAGGATGGCATTGTTGGGCTTCAAAGGGAGGAGAGACATTTGGTCCTGAGAAGGCTCAATGTTCCAGTTTATGAAAATGCCAGGACAGGGAGGCTGAAGGGAGTGGATGGGTGAGAGAGCATCTTCATAGAGGCAGGCGGCATGATATAGAGGGGATCTGGATGGGAAACTGGGAAAGCTTTGAAATGTAAGCAAAGAAAATATTCAAATAAACAAAGAATTAAATTGAAAGAAAGAAAACTGCTGGTTTACAAAAATATCCCTTATAAGGGAAAACAAAACACTCATGGGAGGAAATAATGGGAGAAAAGATCATCCAGAGACTGCCTCACCTGGGGATCTATCCCGATTGCAGCCACTAAACCCAAGCACTATTGCTGATGACAAGTAGCACTTACTGACAAGAACCTGATATGGATGCCTCCTCAGAGGCTCTGCCAGAGCCATACTGACACAGAGGAGGATACTTGCAGCTAACCATCGGACTAAGCATGGGGACCCTAATGAAGGAGCTAGAGAAAGGACTGAAGGAGCTGAAAGGGTCTGTAATGCTTTTGGGAAGGAAAAATGATCAACTAGCCAAATCCACCACAGCTCCCAGGGACTAAATCACTAACCAATGAGTTCACATGGAGAGACTCATTGTTCCAGTTGCATATGTTGCAGAAGATAGCATTCTCTGGCACGAATGGGAAGAAAGACCTTTGGCCCAGCTAACCTCATTCATTCTGACATTGGTAGAAAACTTTTTAACTTTGTATAAAAAATAACTTCTGGGCATATACCCCAGAGACACTCCAATATACAAGAAAGACACATGTACCACAATGTTCATAGCAGCTCTATTTATAATAGCCAGAAGATGGAAAGAACCCAGATGTCCTTCAGTAGATGAATGGATACAAAAATTGTGGTACATTTACACAATGGAGTACTTACTACTCGGCTATCAGAAACAATGACTTAACCAAATTCTTAAGAATATGGTTGCATCTAGAGAATAACATCCTGAGTGAGATAACCCAGTCACAAAAGAACAGACATATTATGCAGTCACTGATAATGGGATACTAACCCCAGAAAGCTCTGAACACCCCAGAAACAACTCACAGACTGTGTGAAGTTCAAGAAAAAAAAAAAAAAAACATTATGCTCAATCCTTACACACCAAGAAAACTTTGAGTATTTCCGGGTTATATCCTGCTTTACGTGTACTTTTTGTTCATTATAACTAGTAAGACCTTAATGCACACTATCAAACCTTTGAAAAAAAAAAAGCCAAGCACTGACAAAAATGTATTCATATACTTTTATGCAAAAATGCTTAAAATTTGCTCATTTATCTTTGTTTTTTAAAATAAAGTTGTTCAAAAAAATAATAGTTACTAAAACAATCCTCACAACAACAAAAAAAATTCTTAAAGTTTTTCACTGTACCTAACTTTCAATCAATACAACAGAGCTATAGTAATAGAAACTACATAGTGAAGCCATAAAAACAAAAAAGGTCATAAAAATCAGAAAAATAAAATATTGAAATTTTTTCTTATTAATAATAAAACTGTAATCTAAAACAAAACAAAACAAAACCAGACAGGTTGATCAGTGAAACAAAATCAAGTTCCAGACATAAATTTACACACTTTTGTATACCTGGCTTTTGATGAAGAAGCCAGATATACAAAATTAAATATTAAAGAAGAAGAAAGCATCTTCACCAAATGGTGCTGGTCTAACTGGGTATTTGGATATAGATGAATGAAAATAGATCCATATTTACTACCCTGAGCAAAACTCAAATTCAAGTAGTTCAAAAGCCTCAACACAAAATGACATATTGAGAATGTGATAGAACAGAAAGTAGGGGATAATTTTGGATATATTGGCACAGGAGACAACATCCTAAACAGAACACTGATAACAGGCTATCAGAATGATGATAAGTAAATGGGATCTCATGAAACTGAAAAGCTTCTGTAAGTCAAAGAACACCATCAATAGAACAGAATGTCAGTCTAGAGAAAGGAAAAAGATTTTGACCAACTCCATGTCCAACAGAAAGCAAATATCAAAATAAATAACAGTTTTAAGAGAACCCGATCTGCCTGGATTTCCAGGAACCAGAAGCTGGATAGTCCAGAAACCTTAGCTAGATTTATACACTTATACCCCCTGCTTTCTAATTTTTTCTTCTGTACTTATAGAACAGATACAGAGACCAATGTCCAATAATGGCGGGGGCTCTGAGTGTCCCATGGAAGTAGGATAAGAATAATTTTAGTAGCTAAAGCGGTTGAGGAAATCACAATAGCATGGCCCACAGTATCAACTAACCAGGGAACATAGTGGTTCACAGACTGGAGCCACATCCAAGGAACCTGAATGGGTCTGACCTAATCCTCTCTATATATGTTATGGTGTGTGACTTAGAGATGTTGTGGGACTCAGTGGGAGCCAGGACTTTATCTGATGCTTTTGCCTACTTTTGGCACCCTCTACTACTATTTGTCTTACCCTGCCTTCATTTAAGAATTTGTGCCTAGTCTTAATTGGAACTTGTAATACAATGTTTGGTTGATATTCCTGGATGGACTTCTCTCTCTCTCTCTCTCTCTCTCTCTCTCTCTCTCTCTCTCTCTCTCTCTCTCTCTCTCTCTCTCTCTCTCTCTCTCCCTCTCTCTCTCTCTCTCTCTCTTGCAAAGAAAAGGATAGATGGGAAACAGATCTGGGGAAAAGAGGAGGTTGTTAAGTGACTGGAAGTAGTGGAGGAAGGGGAGGCTGCAGCTGTGATGTATAAAAAAGATAAAAAAGTCAAAAACTGTTTTCCTCATTTTGTACCCATGTCATGGGTCCCTCCCTGAAAGACTCTTTCTCAGATTTTCATTACTCTCTGTCCCTTTCTCTACTGCTATTTTCTCATCAAAATATCCCATTTGTTTCTATTCTACATAATTTTTTAGCATGAGATTGATTTACAGAGTGTTTTATGATTCCCATTTTCTTATTAATAAACTTTTTCATATTGTTATTACTTCTTTAGTTATGGGGTTCATTATCTGCTTCTTTAAACTGGTGATAGATAATAACCTTATCTTCTCTTTGTTAATGTCAGTGTATGCCTGTGCATTCCAAGTGACTTTCTCTGACCTTCAGCATACATACAGGAAGCTCCTTCACCTTCAAGACACATTCTTAATGAATGAATACCAAACTTGGTATGAGGGGTCACCAGTTCTGCCACCTCTTAATCACAGAGTATCCTAGGGCAGTCTTCAAGTATGCCCAGAGAGTAAACTTTCATGGGATGAATATTGAAATGGTAAGCCATTGTTTATTATTATTATTGTTATAATAATAATAATAATAATAATAATAATAATAATTATTATTATTATTATTTGCTTGTTTCTGCTTTCCCATCATTTAGGCTCCCACAATTCTCTTTTCTTTATACACATAGTATATATAAAATAAAACATAATTGCTTCATGTTCAGTCTCCATGGGATTTTAAACTAAGCATTTCATTTGCTTTGTTATATACATTACACAGTATAGAGCAATCACATATAAACCATCCTATAGAAAATGAATGGGGTCTCTGAGCCTGGTTTTAGTTATTTTATGCTCAAAATACCTGACACTGACAATTCTATGGAGGATGAATTTACTGAGCACATGTTTCTAGAGAGTTAGATCCAACAGGGTGGAGAAAGCAAGTTTGAAAAGAATATAGATAGGTAGTTGGGACAGGAAGCAGAGGTAGGAGAAGGTAGAGAGTACTTCCTCCCAGACTTTTTCAGCCCACTCAACCATGACACTCACATTCAGAGTGGCTCTTTTATCTTCGTTAATCCTCTGAAAAGGTGTATACAGACATGCACACATGTGTTTCTTTATGTCTCCGGGTGATCCTAATTTCATCTAGTCAAAAATAAAGATAAATCATTAGAGTCATGTGACTCACATGTCATTTAAACAAAACAATGTACATCATTTTCTAAATATTTTTCCTTTCTTCAGACCTACCCTACCTATATGATAAACGTTCACATTCTAACACTATTTTTTTTTTAAATTTCTGTAACTAACAATACATTAACTAGCTTCATAAGTTCTGTAAATCCTGGAAAGTTTCTGTGCCCAATTTTCCAATTTCACTCATGGAAATTTTATATTATAGTTGGTATCTAGCAAAGGGCATTTCCCCAGCATATATATATAGACATATACATCTATATATATATATAGATGGTATGCTTTGAACAGTAATATTTAATCAACTGTTCAATTAATATATCTTTTTAATTTGCTATGAGCATGTTATTTTTAGTCCCTTAGTATTTTTTTTTTAACTTAAAGGTACTCCTTTGACATACTATGTTACCTTTTAAGTCTTCTTCTTTAAATAGATGCCTTTAGATGTTTTTAAAATAACATTTTTTGGGTAGTGGGTTTGAAGAGGGAAGACCTGGAAGGAAAAAACTTTTGAAATGTAAATAAAAAAAGAATTCCTAGCTATTAAAAAAGAAACACATTGTCACCAGCATCTATTGTCATCTGAGTTTTGGATCTGGCCAATCTGACTGGTGTGAGGTGGAATCTCAGGGTTGTTTTGATTTGCATTTCCCTGATGGCTAAGGATGTTGAGCACTTCCTTAGATGTTTCTTATCCATTTGATATTCCTCGATTGAGCACTTTTTGTTTAGCTCTGTACCCCATTTTTTAATCGGGTTGTTTGATTCTCTGGTATCTTGCTTTTTGAGTTTTTTGTATACCTTGGATATTTGTCCTCTATCTGATGTGGGGTTGGTAAATATCTATTCCCACTCTGTTGGTTGCTGTTTTGTTTTTATGATAGTGTCTTTAGCTTTAAAGAAACATTGCAATCTCATTAAGTTCCATTTGTCAATCTTTGACCTTGACATCCTTCCATGACCTCTGCATCAGCTCCTGCTTCCTGACCTGCTTGGGTTTCAGATCTGACTTCCTTTGGTGATGAATAGAGATATGGAAGTGTAAGCTGAATAAACCCTTCCCTCCCCCCGCCAACTTGGTCATGATGTTTGTGCAGGAATAGAAACCCCAACTAAGACACCATCTAATAAAAATGCTTTTTTAACTTTAAATAAATAAATAAATAAAATAAAATAATGAAGAAACATTTGTTTATGGCTTAAAAGGATTCCTGAGTAGTTGATAACTTCATCTACACTGATTGTTTGACTACAAATTACTAAGGAAAAAAAATGAAATCAAAATAAATGGGAATTAACAGCAGTGTCCTAATTTGTTTTTAATGCTTCACTGGGTCTAATATTTAAATTACGCTTCCTCTCTGAAGGGGACATTTTGCACTTAACTTGTGATGAAACTATTAAATGGCACTTGTGATCTCCCTACTTTTGATTCCTACAGTGAGGTGAATTACTTCCTTAAGAAGGGCATGTGTTTCCTTTAACAGAGTTGGAGATCCTGGATTTTTTTCTTTCTCCTTCTCCTTCCCCTCTCCTCCTCCTTCTCCTTCTCCTTCTATCTCTTCTCCTCCTTCTCCTCTTTCTCTTCTTCCTTCTTCTTCTTGAGATTCTTCTGTACTAATTTGAATAGAGTCCAAATTTATTTTCTGGGAAGGAAAACAAAAAATGGTAACTTTTATATAATTAAAATTGATCTTAAAATATGGAGTTATATATTTTTTCAAATGTTTTGTTATTTCATTTCTTACATAAATTACTCATGTATTTCATAGAATACTATACTTCATTGATTCTTCATTGGTTAATATGTTATGTAAAATTAAAATGCTGGACCAGCAATGCATGGTGATGGGATGGAAAGAATAAGTAAATTAACTTTAAAAGTTGAAAGAAAGAGTTATTTATTTATTTATTTATTTATTTATTTATTTAATATATACAAGTACACTGTAGCTGTCTTCAGACACACCAGAACCCATTACGGATGGTTGTGAACCACCATGTGGTCGCTGGGAATTGAACTCAGGACCTCTGGAAGAGCAGTCGGTGCTCTTAACAACTGAGCTATCTTCAAAAAAAAAAAAAAAAGTAGAAAGAAAACCTGTTAGAGTAACTTAAGATCCTAAATCAAAATCATCAAACTAGCTAAATAAAAGGAAAGAAGAGAGTTGGGCTGAAAATATAGGAATTGGAAACTTTACAAATCTGGTGATGTAAACATTTAGATACAAGAGTTTCCATATACCCCAGTGAAAGTCAGAGGAGAAAAACTAAAATGTGTGGTACATAAGCTTTTACAAGTTAGAGATTTGAGAAATATCTTAAAAGCAGCCACAGAGATAATATACTACAAGTGGAGACCCTCAAACCGAATAAAAATGAATTTTCACATGCTATCAATTCTTACTATTATAATGGGCACAGTATGTGATAATTGTTGAATTAATTCATTATTTAAAAATCAGCTGCATATCTGTTGAAACTATTGCTCAGTGATGAAGGTGAATGAAATCACTTGAAGATTAAGATAATCTGTTATCAGCAATTTCTCCTGTTTTGAGAAATTTCTTCAAACACAAAGAAAACACCAAAAAGCATATCAGAATACCAAGAAAGTAAAGGGATTAACAGAAATATAAATGTAGTTACAAGTAATGTATTTTATCGTGAATTTTATACATCACAATAATTTTGAAGACAAGGATACATCTTAAACCTGAGTCAATATTGAAATATGAAGAAGCCACAAACCTAAAATAGGACATCTTTGGTTATACAGTTAAAGTTGTGTTCGAGGGAAAATTTATAGTGTTAGATATAGGATTTATAGTGTTAGATAGGAAATAAGTAACAAATTCAGACTGATGGCATAAGTTTCTACCTGAGGAACGTAAAGTAACCTAAAGAAGATAGAAGGAAAATCATAATGATAAGAACATCAGAAGACACTGAAATTGAAAGCAGAAAATCAAAAGAGAATTCCAGTGAAGTAAAACGCTGTTTTATAAAAAAATAAATAAATAAAATAATAATAATAATAAAATTGAATCATAGCTTATAAAATATTAAAAAAGAGAAAGCAATCACCAACACCAGAAATGTAAATGGTGGATCACATTTTAGGAGGGTAGGCAGTGCTAAAAAGACAATAATGAAATATCACCAACAATGAGCTCTTGATTTTAAAAAATGCAAAAGAAAAGGGCATGAGTCACAGGAAACACAACCCTCTCAAACTCAACTAAGATGACTATGCCATTAGGATAGCCCTATAACTTTCAGAAACATTGGAATCATACATTAAATGATTTCTCCCAAAGAAACACCAAGGTCCATACCTTCTTCCTAAAATTTATTGTTATTTAAAAATTAACAAAAATTGTATGTAATTTTATTCAGAGCAGAAAGGGAAGTTAGCAGCACATTGTAAGAGGACAGCAGTACTCTTTAGATGATCCCCAAAAATAAAATTTTTTTAAAAAATAATAAAATAAGATGGCAGTAACTCTAGTTTACTTACATTATAAACTCCTTAATGATATATTAGAAACTCAAACAAGTATTACATGAATTACATAGAAATGTCTGATAGTATTTCTTATAGGTATGAAAAGCTGTTTCATATCTTTTAAACCTCATTGAAATCTACCTTGTCAATAGGTTGAACAGAACAGCACCGTATTTTCATTGCAGTTGACTCAAAGTAAAATATATCCAAATATAACATCCACTCAGGGTGAAAACCTTCTGAAAGATAGGACTAGAGGAAAAGATTCCTCAATGTGATGAATAGAGCCTACAAAAAGCCTACAGCTAACATTATGCTTCTTTGTGAAAAACTCAGTGGTCTCCCTACTAATATTGAGCACAGGAGAAAAGATGTGTGTGCTCAAGCTATTATTCAACATAATGCTGGATATCTGACAGGAAAAATAGAAACCAAAGTACATTGTAAACAAAGTTACAGACAATTATCTGTAACTCCTGTTACAGGGAATCTTACTCCCTCATACAGACACACATGCAGTCAGTTCACCAATGTGCATTAAAAGAAAAATTGAAAGAAGAAAAATAAATAGATAGATAGATAGATAGATAGACAGATAGATAGATAGACAGATAGATAGATAGATAGATAGATATTTAGATAGATATTTAGAAAGATATTTAGATAGAGAGAAAGAAGATCAAGCACATTAAAATCTCAGGTCTACTATTTAAAAAGTGGCTGAACTGAGTGAGTCCTAACTAAAAAACAAGCTCTTAGTCGAGATGAGGGTGCATAAAAGGGCATTTGTTTTGAAGCTAAAGACATCTGCTCTGTTGACCTTATCACAGGGAGAAATTACAAGGAAGGAATCAGAAAAGACAAGAAATCTGGCAAACATTTTGTATGTGAAGACCTCTCAAAACTCAACAGAATGGGTCAATGCCCTATGGAACAATGAAAAAAGGCCGGCACACCAAAGAGATCTAAATGTGAAAAATGAGCAAATGAAAATATATTCAATATTATTAGTCACCAAATATGTAAATTAAAATTATAGAGGAATATTATAGTGAATCTGTCAGTGCTTTCAATGAAACATACAATAAAACAGGACTAGCCACATACTGCCTTTTTGAAATATGAAACATAATACAGAAATTCTGAAAAGCATTTTTGTAGTTTTCTTTTTCTCTCTTTAGCATAAAACTATAAATATTTATGGAATGCCATGGCAAGTTAGTTAGTGTGCATATTATATAATGTCAATTCACAATAATCATGTTCCATAAACATTTTTTTGTTCTTTTTGATGAAAATATTACAAATTGCCTGATTTAATTTTTGAAAACACCACACATCTCTCTTTTCTAGTTATTCTGCTATACAGAAGGATGTGAGAATTCATTTCTCTGACCTATCTGTAATTATCTATGTCTCTGAATTTCTCTATCCCCTTCCACCACCCACTCTGGCCAGATTCTGATAATCATTGGTTCTTTTCTTAGGCTCTATGGAAACAGCTTTTGTGGATATCAAATAAATGACAATTTCTTAAATATATAAATAATTCAACAATTCCATGATTCATTAGTTTTACTCCTGCACTATTACTGTCCCCACACCTCCTCCAAAGAAGAAAAAAAAAGGAAGACAAAAAGTGAGATTAAATGTTAACTAATAGAAGAATGTTCACTGAAGCTTAGCAAAACAGCTCAATCTTTATGTCAAGTCAGATGTTTCTTAAATGAGACTTAGTTAATAAACTGTAATAAATATACACCATGAAGCACTATGTGTCATTAAAGAAACACTAGTGGCCCAAAGAACCCTGGATGATGGCTCATAAGTTCCCAAAGTTATGTGCTATGCAAGCCTATTTCTTGGCTTGTTTGAAATGGCAAATTTTTAGATATGTAGGGCAGGGTACTGGAAACTAGGGTTTGGGAAAGGTGGAGTGTAGAAAGCCAGATGGGAGCGCACTTAGGAGAACTGTGATCATCCTGACTATGAAGGTAAATACAGGAACTGACATAGATGAGCAAACCATGCAGAACACAGAGACGGGTTCAAGCAAAGTAGTCATGTGGGAAATCTGAGTGGCGTTGTGTTTTGAGATACACCAACTCATGTTATAATATAAAACAGCATCCTGTGAGATCTTGGGTGAATAATTAAATAACTTTTTGCTATGCTTCTTAAGACTTCAGGTATATCTCCCACTATCGTACTTAAAAATGGAAAAAACAACCTAACATTAAAATCTGTTGGGTGGGTGATCAATTATTTCATTTATGTCCTCCTTAAAAGCTATACCTTGAAAAACAATGGCTATTTTTCAGTCTTGGTGTCATTCTAGTTTTAGGGTTCAAGTTGCTACTAGTTCTCCATCTGAATTCCTAATTGGAACACTGGGTTGTGAGTAGTTCATGATGGCTGCAGAGGGGTAAGGTGGGTGATAAACTAGTGTTTGGGAAGGGGTCTGACCTTGTAACATCCTCTGGTAATACTTGGTGTATGGCTCCAGAAATGATGGTAGAGGCAAAATAGGGCTATCCTGTGTTGAGTCACAAATGGCACTGATTGAAAGGAATAGACATGTCCTGGGAGGAGAGAGTAACGTGTTCAGTAGAAGGTGCATTACTTGGGGAAGGAGGGCACTGGAAGGCTACCTGGATCTAAGAGTGAGGGCAGTTGGGTTGTTGGTGAAAGATGCATTGTGGGAGTTGACAAGGAGTCACAGAGGAATAGAGGTGGGCTCAGAGGAGGCATTAGGGATGAACTAGATAAACCTTAAGTTCAGAGTATTAAGTCAAGTACTAAGAGTTGAATGAGAAGATTGACATGGGTAGCAATAACAGAATCTTATAATATATACCTTATTTAAAAAAAAATAAAACACCTTAGCAAGAATATGGAAGAAAACAGGAAATATCCACAGGTAGCCAACTTTGAGACCCTGTGACTATGAGGTCTCTGATAAAAATTGGGGTTGTCTGGGAATTAGGGAAAAAATTCCAACAATATGTTATGCCCTAAATAGACATCTGCCATTTGGTACTACATATTTATGAAATGATGATTGCACAGTGCTGACAATTATGAATTCAAAAATAGCTATTAACTCTGAAAATTATTGAAGGTGCTATGCCTCTAGTACAAGATATTCATCTAAGAACCATTCCTTTATATAAAATAAAACAAGCACATCTGTCTCATTAGTGAGTATATTTTTTTGCATTTTATTAGATATTTGATGTATTTAAATTTCAAATGTTATCCTTTTCCCCTGTTCCACCTCTCCTATTCCCTTTCCCCTTCTCCTGCTTCTATGAGGATGCACCCCTCCCACCTACCCACTCCCAACATACACCCTGGCATTGCCCTATACTTGAGAAATAAGCCTTCACAGGACCAACGGCTTCTTCTCCTGTTGATGCTAGACAATGCCAACCTATGCTACATATGTGGCTAAATTTATTTTAGGCTGAATAAGTAATAAAATCATTATAAACCAATGGGTTATATATCTATTTACCATGTATACATACTTATTTAAATATTCTCAGACAGAAAGGGATCATAAGTGGGTAAGGTTTATGGAGTCCTAGCATAACGAATTCCTTCTTTGAGCCTGTTTGATAGACTGACAAGACACAGACAAATTCCACAGATAATTCCACAGATACAGGATCTTGGCAAAAATCCTTACATTCTTTTGATTATGGTGATCTCTCCAAGCAAAGCCCTCAAGAGTTCTAGTTTATATGAACAGAACCAGGCCTTCTAGAGAGCAAAGAGAAAGTGGTTACCTCAGCTCAGCATCCAAACTATACTCTTAGGATAAACACAGTGTTCTAGGATGATGTATGTGTTTTACATAAATCATAATATATAATCTAAGTAATATTGTGAGATACAGAGCCTAATTTTTCAGACAAGGAAGCCTGGGCTCTGAAGGTCTATCCAGCTAGAAAGAGAAAACAGTTTTGCCTGATTGCAAGGCTATCCTCAGAGCGGGTACAATTCCTTAAAACCTGAGTTCTGCAAGTGAGGATGATGCACTTGCTGCATTTATACCACAGTGACCAAAATACATCATGGGAGAAAAGACTTGTTGGGGTCCTGACTGAGTGATTTCACTCCAACATATTGGCCAAGGCCTGGCTGGCATAGGGAGTCATGGTTCAGGTAGACTAGAACAGGATTTTTCTTTGAGTGTAAAGCTTTTTCATATTGTCTTGACTAGAAAGTAGCACTTATGGGTATACAGAGCTGTGGGAGCCTTCAGTGTTTACCCCTATGGACCTACTCCCATGAACTATTTCATATCTTACAAAGAACTCAATCAAACCAGTAAAATTATTGAGCGAGGCTTGGGACCGTAGAGAAAGGGTACACCAAACCGGGGCAATTACATTCCCTGGATGCTAGAGTAGAAGAAATTTTCTTTTAAAAAGGTCACAGTGCTTTAGAAAGACACCACATTGGGCTGCTCTTCCAAGCTATGACATTCCTGAGAATTTATCAACGTAGTCTATTAGCCATTATTCAATCTCTGTGTTATTATAGAAAATGTTGTTTCTTAGACCTTAGCAGTTCCTGACACCAAACCCAAGGGCAGAGGCAGTGAATCAAGACTTAAGAATATTAGGTGAAATATATTAACTACAGTTGGATTTATGGATAGAAGAGGGAAAATTAAAGAGAAAAGCACAGAGAAACCCCACAGGGACCAAACATCTGACAGCTTTATGTTAGACCATAAGTTAATATAATGGAGAATTGTGGGTTCTAAAGTGTTCCGATTAAAATATTCATGAATAATAAAATCAGTTTCATCTCAACTGATCACACATCTCATTCAAATTAATTTATGGTTTTCCAATGCAAAAGAATGTCAGAACTGGGAGATGCTGAGGTAATTTAAAAGCAACTGCTTGAGTTTCTCAAGCTTCAAATAATTTCTATTTTGTGGAAGCTAAAAACTGCCAATAAGTGAATCAAAGAAGGGAGGCATTGATAAAGGCCTAAACACCACCACGATGACAGTGATCCGGTTAGCATTTCACATGTCAACTCAGCTTCAAGAGCTGCCTTTATTGAGCAATATTTTGTCAATTTTAGGTTGAAAAGTGTATGTTTAGCAAGAAAATACTATCACCACATTGTTGAAATGGTATCAGATTTCCATTTTGACAGTTCCCACCTATCTTACCTAAAATATCTATGTTATTTATTATCTTATTATTGATATATATTATATCATTATATATTATACTATTAAATAAATTTATTTTTCTTCTTATATACAATAATGTTACTCGATATCATTAACTTGTATTCTTCTGTAAGATTTTCCTTATAGGATGATGCTGAAGTGTAAGTGATCAGTTTTCTTGAGCCAGCATCCTCACTGCAGAATACAAACCTCAACTCACTGTAAAAACACAAACTGCCAAAAATAATAAAGTTATTTTCCAGATAGCATTCATTTCAATTGACTTATTTCCCATCATTCACTGTGGAGTTTATTTACATTGTCTTTTTATTACCTACAATGAGATAGTTGCACTTTATTAGTAAAGAATCTTAGTCATGGACAAATCCATTAAAACACCAAATTAAGAAAACTCCTGACTCAATACTGGTAATTGTTTAACTTCCTGAAAAAAAAATGTACGTGTGTGAATTTCAAACTATGTGCTGTTTTACTTAAGTTTACATCCTTTTTTTCTACTTTATTTTACATGGTATAGCTTTTAGGGAGAAAGAATATATATACATAAAATAAAACAAAACAAATAAACCAAAGCAGAAAATAAAAACCATATCTTCAAAATTAATATGTATGTAGATATTTTCACTCTGATAAAATAATGGAAAATTAATTTTCCCAAATCCCAACATAATTTCTTTAAATTCTCATTTTCCTTGACAACTTCTTCATTGGTTTGTCTAAAAGCCTTTCTCAGTAAATTATATAGCAATGCATACCTCTAACTTGAGTATATGCATACCACCAAATGTCAGTAGGTTTCTATATATACAAATCTGGACAGTGCATATGCATGCTTCATTTTTATCTCCAAAAACAGTTTATTTCATACCTTTTTTCAGCTAATACCAGCAAACATTTTTTCATCCATAGCCAAACAAAGTAGCATGTCAATAAATTTAGGTTTCTCTTCTTATATTCCAAAAGTTAAAAATTATCCTGTGAAAGATGGCAATGGGATTTTACTTCTCTAGAGAAAGAAACCAATCTCGAAAATAATATCCCAGGAAATAGCTTTTCTCTGAGATTCTCCTTAGTTTTAAAAAGGGAAAGGAATAGAAATAGAGAAGGAACCTGAACAAGTCAAATGGTAAAAATCTTCCAAATAAGTCACACTTGCATTTTTCTATTTCCAAAAGAAAAATAGCCTTAGCCAATGCTGTAAATGCTATAAAATATTACAGAAGGTATTTACCCTTAATCCCCCAAAATTGAATTTATTTAGTGTCTATTTTAAACCTTATTAATTACCCATATAATCATGACAGCAATTGTCACAAATAGAAGTGTTTTTTGTGAACATGGGAAGAGAAATGTTTAAATCAAAATTGTTGAACTTGTAAATTTGAGAGAAAGTCAAAGCTCTAATAACTTCCTCTAATATTAACTTACATTAATATTAAGACTCATACTCAACTGAAATACAGACATTTGTTATATATAGCCCATGCCATGCTCATGGGTAGAAATTCAAGTGAAGCTATTTGTGCCTTGTTTTGTCTTTTCTGCCTTTGTGTAATGCAAGCTGTCCTGAGACTCAGTAATAGACCCCAAACTGGCAACAGACTAAAGGTAATTTTCTTGCTCCAGCCACTTGATTGCTAAAATTAAAGGCATTAATCACAATACTTAGCAAATTATATACATACTGTGACAAAGTTGGTTTAATTTAATATTTTCTTAAGTGATAAGAGAAGTACTTTCAGTTCATTGTCAAAAACACCAAGATTTTTAGACGTTGCAAATCTTTCTAATTGTATGTGAATATGGAAATGGATTTTTGTGTTAAATTTTATGCATATTCTTTATATTTATAATTCAAATAAAATACACTCCTCCCACTCCCATTAACACTCCCTCTTCCCCTACCTCCATGAACGTTCTCCCTCTCCCAATGACCCTCTCCCACCTTAGCACCATGGCATTCTCCTACAATGGGAAAATGAGCCTTCATTGGCCTCTCTTCCCATTAATGCCAGACAATGAAATCCTCTGCTACATATGCAACTGGAGCCATGGATATCTACTTTTATCCACTTTGGCTGGTGTTTCAGTCCCAGGGAGATCTGGAAGGTTTGGTTAGTTGATAATGATGTTTTTCCTATGGGGCTCAAACCCTTTCAGCTCCTTAGGTCCTTTCTCTAGCTCCTTCATTGGGGTCCCTGTGTTCAGGCTGATGGTTAGCTGCAAACATCCTTATCTGTATCAGTATGGCTCTGGCAGAGCCTCTGAGGAGGCATCCATATCAGGCTCTTGCCAACAAGCACTTCTCAGCATCAGCAATAGTGCTTGGGTTTGTTGCCTGCATATGGAATGGATCCCCAGGTGAGGCAGTCTCTGGATGATCAGTTCTCCAATCCCTGCTCCTCTATTTATTGCTTTATTTCCTCCTATGGGTTCTTTGTTCTCTATTACTAGAAAGGATTGAGGTATCTACTTTCTGGCCTTCCTTCTTTTTGAGTTAAAAAAAATCTGTTTGTCACTGATAATTGGATACTAGCCCCAGAAAGCTCTGAATACCCCAGAAATAACTCACAAGCCATATGAAGCTCAAGAAAAAACAAAGGCCAAAAAGTGAAAGCCTCAGTCCTTCTGAGGAAAAAAAATAAGTGTATAGCACCCTCTCAGAATGTGGTACTCCTGGACTTTAAATCATCAATAATCCAAGAGCTAAGAATATAGCCTAGTGGCAATTTTTGGTATTCATATTTTTAGTCTATACACACCAAGAAAACTGATTGTTTCCATGTTACTTTCTGTTCTACATGCACTTTATGCTTAGGGTAACTAGTAGATTTCAATGCATACTATCAAACTTCTAAAAGAATTAAGTACTGACAAAAATATATTCATATAGTGTTATGCCAAAATGCCTTTAAAAATCTGTACATATTTCTCTCTCTCTTTTTTTAAATAAAGTTAAAAGAGAAAAAAAAATAATTATATAAACCCAAAAAAATCTGTTAATTCTTTCTTGGGTATTCTGAGCTTAATGGGCTAGTATCTGCATATCAGTGAGTTCATACCATGTGTGTTCTTTTGTGACTGGGTTACCTCACCCAGGATGATAGCTTCCAGTTTGATTCATTTGCCTAAGAATTCCATGAAGTAATCATTTTTAATAGCTATGTAGTATAATTACTACACTGTGTAAATGAACCACACTTTCAGTATCCATTGCTCTATAGAAGGATATCAGGGTTCTTTCCACCTCTTGACTATTAGAAATAAGGGTCCTATAAACATGGTGGAACATGTGTCCTTGTTACATGTTGGAGTCTCTGAAAGCAGAACAGACCCAATCTTATGAAATACAATAAAAACAGTGCTAAGAGAAAAACCACATAGCTCTGAATGCTCCAAAAAAAAAAAAAAAAAAAAAAAAAAAAAAAAAGAAAGAAAGAAAAAACATCTGGAAAAACCATACACCAACAGTGAACAGCACACCTGAAAGCTCTAGAACAAATATAAGCAGATACACCCAAGAGGAGTAGATGGCAGGAAATAAACTCAGAGCTAAAATCAACCAAGTAGAAAAAAAAAAAAAGAATTATACAAAGATTAACAAAACCAGAAGCTGGTTCTTTGAGAAACTCAATGCGATTGATAAACTCTTAGCCAGACTAATGTAAGAGTCCAAAGAGAGTATCCAAATTACTAAAATAAGAAACAAAAACAAAGACACAAGAACAGAACCTGAGGAAATTCAAGAAATCATCAGATCCTACTACAAAACCCATACTCAACACAATTGGAAAATCTAGATGAAATGGACAATTTTCTAGACAGATATCAGGTATCAAAATTAAATCAGGATCACATAAACCATCTAATCAGTCCCATAATCCCTAAAGAAATACAGTCTCCAAAAGTCTTCCCCCACCAAAAAAAAAACCTGATAGGTTTAATGCATAATTACATTGGACCTTCATAAAAGACTCTACTAATACCAATACTCTCCAAACTATTTTACCAAATAGAAACAGAGGGAACACTACCCATCTCATTTTTCTAAGCCACAATAATGCTTATACCTAAACCACACAAAGAACCTACCAATAAAGAGAACTTCAGACTAATTTTCCTCATAAACATCAATGCACAAATGCTCAATAACATTTTTGTAAACTAAATCCAAGAACACATCCAAACAATTCACCATAATCAAGTAGGCTTCATCTCAGGGATGCAGTAATGGTTCAATATACAGAAATCCATCAATTCAATCCACCATATAAACAAACTCAAAGAAAAAAAAATTATGATCATCTCATTATACACTGAGAAAGCATTTGACAAACTTCAACACCCCTTCATGTTGAAAGTCTTCGAAAGATCAGACATTCAAGACCAATACATAAATATGGAAAAGCAATATACAGCAAACCAATAGCCAACATCAAACTAAATGGTGAGAAACTTGAAGCAACCCCACTAAAATCATGGACTAGAGAAGGCTGCCCACTCTCCCCCTACCTATTCAATATAGTACTAGGAGCCCTAACTAGAGCAATTAGACAGCAAAAGCAAGTCAAAGTGATACAAGTTGGAACAGAAAATGTAAAAATATCACTATATGCTGATGATATGATAATACTTAAGTGACCCCAAATATTCCACCAGAGAACTCCTACAGCTGATAAACAACTTCAGCAATGTGGTTGAGTATAAAATTAACTCAAACAAGTCAGTAGGCTTCCTCTGTTTAAAGGATTATTGTTCTTTCTATTGCAAACCTCTTCAGTTCCTTCAGTCCTTTCTCTAACTCCTCCATTGGGGACACAGTATTAAATCCAATGGTTGGCTGTGAGCACCTGCCTTTGTGTTTGTCACTCTGGTAAAGCCTCTCAGGAAACAGGTATATTAGGCTCCTGTCAGCCAGCACTTCTTGGCATCCACAATAGTGTTCTGTGTTTGGTGTCCGTATATTGAATTGACACCCCAGGTGATGCAGTCTCTCGATAGCCTTTTCTTCAGCATTTATTCCAGACTTTGTTTCCATATTTCCTCCTTTGAGTATTTTGTTCCTCTTTCTAAGAAGATCTAAAGCATCCATTCTTTGACCTTCCTGCTTCTTGGGCTTCATGTGGTTTATAGACTTCTTCTTGGGTAATCTGAGCTTTTGGGCTAATGGCCCCTTATCAATGAATGCATATCATGAGTATTCTTTGCGACTGGGTTTCCTCACTCAGGATGTCATTTTCTAGTTACATTTATTTGCCTAAGAATTTCATGTGGTCATTGTTTTAATAGCAAAGTAGTGCTCCATTGTGAAAATGTACCACAGTTTCTGTATCTATTTGTCTGTTGATGGACATCTGTGTTCTTTTCAGCTTTTGGCTATTATAAATAATGGTGCTATAAACATAGTGGATCATGTTTCCTAGTTATATTTTGGAGCATCTTAGTCAAATGATGACTAGGAATAGCCATCCCAATCTATCCCTTATTAATTTGGCATAATCATATCTCTTTATGTCCAAATTTAAACAAATCCAGGTCATTATAAAACTTAACATGATATAACTGCCAATGCAGAAGTTGAGCCTGGTGATCTCATTATACTGGAGACCTGTCCTGAGTCTACATGACCACACATCATGTTCTCTACCTGTGGAGGGGTTTGGGATGTTGCCCTATGCTACTGAAGGTCACAAATCTATGAAGAACTGTGTCTAGTGACAGGGACCTGGTACACAGGAGTCAGATAAAATACCTACCATCACTTCAGGGTCACCAGGGTTTCTAGTCTTAGGACAACCCAGAACTAGGCTGCCTTTCAAGGTCCCACAAATATATAACAAGAGAACCTATAAAAAAGTTTGACTTTTTCTGTAGAGTAATTAATGTACATCAAGTGTTAATATTAGCCTGCAATACTATTCAACAAAATTGTCATTATTAATTAGCACTCTTTCTTAGGTAGAAGCAAAATCAAGTGTTTCTAAGACTGAATTCTGCTCATTTAAAACAAAGTGACTGTCCATAATTTACTGAGTAAGTGCTTTATGTCCCTGATTGTTATTTATAATTTTCTGTAATTTGTGAATAAAGATCAACATTCATTACTTATTTCCCTTTATCTATAAACTCAACTGAGCTAGAATCCGGGCTTGAGAAGCACACATTCCTTGAAGGGGAGCAGTTGGCAGGCTAATTCTACCTTTCAAGTCCCAGGGGTTTTCTCACTTCTGCTTGAGCTTCAGCCAAAATAAATAATTGGGGAGGAAATCAATTTTTAAATCTCATGGAAAGTGTAATTAACTGCTGCCACATTGTGCTATTTGTGTTCTGCAGGGCAGATACTCTACTAGGTCTTAGACTGAGGTGAGTAGCTCAGCCATTACCTCTCATTTATCAAGAAAGTAGATTCTGTGAAATGTCTTAGTCATGAAATCATGAATCAATTTCCATCTAAGTCTTTGCTCTCAGCTTGCATCAGATTATAATTCCCTGTGGGTGTGTGTATGTGTGTGTGTGTGTGTGTGTGTGTGTGTGTGTGTGTGATATTGCCCAACTATGCTATATATTATAAAGTAGCTAAAAGAATTCATTCAAAGGACCTATTTATTCATCTTTATTTGTATTGGGGCAGTTTTCTTAATTGTTGTTATCATTATTTTTGTTCTTTGTGATTACTGCATTTCTTGAAATCTGTCACCTTTCCTGGGCTTTGTTTGCTTAATTCCACAAATTGTCCACATCAGGGACGATAATGTAAAACAACTTTTAAAGTAGATCAGGGAGGATTTGAATATTTTATTTATTATTGTAATAAAGAAGCAAAATTGTTTTTCTTAAATTACTCTAATAAATTTTCAGCTGTTCCCCTTAGTGTACTCTTATGTAAGTGGACAGCGAATAAGCTTTAGAAGTAGCAGGGGACTCTGTAACTTACAGGTCAGTTGTGAGCATCTAATCATTCCCCTGAGTACCAACAGAACACTGAAAAAGAATGCTAATCTACCCTGGAGGATGTCAGAATGCATTTAGAAATAAAGCTAGTGAATACTGAAAGTGTTATTCTCCATCCTCAACCAGTTCCAAGAGATCAGTAACTCCCTTTCACTAAACATAAAAAACTAAGACCAAATAATGATTCAATACACAGGTTTAGCACAGTAGTTTATAGGTGTCCTACTTATTAAATCAACAAGATAAAATACACAGATGCGTACTGGTTTTTATTTCTTCTTAAGTGATCGCATATGTATTTGTTTCCCTAGAACTAAACTGAATTTAAACTATGAAATATAGCAAGAGATTGTTTAAATCTATTCCGCACCAAGCCCTATGCATTACTTATGAAGATTATTAAGCCAAAAACTCATTATCGATTCTGCAAAAATACAGGTCCTTACGTGTGTAAAAATTTCCAAATAAAAATAACATTTCTATAAGTAGAGAAAAAATGCATGCAGCCACAACCACTTGCTCCAATGTTAAGTTTTTCAGTGAGAATCTAATCAAAGTCAATATTAAAATGTAATGCCACACAGAAGGATGCATTTGTAACCATAAACAAAGAAGCTTCATTGAAAATATTCTTTAGAAAAATAAATAAATAAAAGCATTATGACTTTAAAATTTGACAAAAGTCATTAAACAGACAGTATAAAAAACCCAAATGATTAATATGTAAAAAGTTTTAGAGGTTCCTTTGGGGATGAAAGGTTTACAAAGTGATTGATACATATGCAACTATCCTCAGCTTGGTTCACATGATCATCACCCACAACAGAGAGCTCACAATTACCTATAACTCCAGCTCCAAAGGATAGCACATTTCTTCTGGCTTCCTTTAAGCACCTGCACTCAAGTACATATATTCTTATGTATATACATTATTTGAAATATGTTATGTATTTTTTAAAAGGATCACATCATGTGATGCCTTATCGTTTCAAAATAAATATCAAAACTGTAATAATATAACAAAAATTATGTTCATTATTTTGGCTAAAATTAAAACTGACTAAAAAGGCCACATTTTTTGAGAATATATGGAACAACTAAAGAGTCTTATATTTTGTAGTGTAGATATAAATTTCATTTAAAAATAATTCAATATCACTTAGTCTTTTTGTTATTTGAATTTGTTTATATAGTGAATTACATTGATGGAGTCTTATATATTGAACCATCCCTACATCCCTGGGATGAAGTTTACTTGATTATGGTTAATGATACTTTTGGATTTTGTTTGTGAGAATTTTATTTGGTATTTTTGCATTGATATTTGTAAGAAAAAAAAAGTGGCCTGAAATTCTGTTTCTATTTTGAATCATAGTTTGCTTTCACTATCAGTGGAACTGTGGCTTCATAGGATAAAATGGGAAATGTTCCTTCTATTCTTATTTTGTGGAATAGTTTGAGAAGTATTCATATTAGGTCTTCTTTGAAGGTCAAATAGAATTCTGCACTAAAACTTTCTGTCCCTGGGTGGTGTTTTTGTTGTGAGACTTTTAATAACTACTTCTATTTCATTAGGAGATATGGGACTGTTAAAATAATTTATCTGATCCTGATTTAACTTTAATAGCACATATCTGTCTAGATTAATTTCAGTTCCATTGAGTATAGAGTTTTGCAGTAGAATCTGATGTTATTTTAATTTCTTCAGTCTCTATTGTTATGTTTCTCTTTTCATTTCTGATTTTATTAATTTGGATACTGTCTCTGTGACATATACGTTGCTTGGATAAGGATTTATTTATTTTGTTTATTTTGTCTAAGAACAAGATCCTAGTTTTATTGATTCTTTTTATAGTTCTCTTTTTTCTACTTGACTAATTTCATGCATGAGTTGATGATTTCCTGCTGTCTAGTTGTCTTGGGTGTGTTAGCTTCTTTTGTTCGAGATCTTTCAGATGTGCTTTTAAGCTGCTAGTGTATGCTTTCTCTTATTTATTTATGGAGGTATTCAGAGCTATGAGTTTCTTCTTAACACTTCTTTCATTGTGTCCCATAATTTTAGATATGTTGTGCCTTTATCTTCATTAAATTCTAAAAAGTATTTCTTATTTCTGCCCAGATTAAGTTATCATTGAGTAGAGAGTTGTTCAGCTTCCATGTGTATTTGTTATTTCTGTTGTTTTTCTTTCTATTGAAGACCAGCTTTATACTGTGGTGGTTTGATAGAATTCATGGGATTATTTCAAACTATTTGTTTTGTTAGAGGTACATTTTGTGCCCGATTATATGGTCAATTTTGTAGAAAATACCATGAGCCTGAGGACCCTAATAGAGAAGTTAGGGGAAGGACTAAATGAGCTGAAGGGAATTTTAACCCTATAAAAAGAACAATATCAACTACCTGGACCATCAAGAGCTTCCAGAGACTAAACTACCAACCAAAGAGTTGGAGGGATTCCTTGCTCCAGATATATATGTAGCAGAAGATGGTCTTCTCTTGCATCAATGAGAGGGAAACCCATTTGTCCTGTGGAAGAGTGATGTTCCAGTGTAGGGAGATGCTTGAGTGGGTGAGTGGGTAGAGGAATACCCTTACAGAGGCAAAAGGGAGGAGTGAGAAGGGAGATTGGATGGGGGATTGTAGAGAGATAACCAGGAAGTGGGATATCATTTGAAATATAAACAAATAAAATAATTAATAAAAATTATTCAGTAAGGTAGCTGATACCAAGGAATATTCATACATACCAAAATATCTGTATGTTTGTGCTAAGACAAATATGCAAGAAATTCAATATCAGCCATGGCACATACCACAGTCAAATGGCATAGTGCAAATGCCCTACAGAATACTGAAGCTACAAAGTTCATAGCTTGCTCACTTATGAAATCTTATGTCATAGTGTAAAAAAATGAGGAGGAAATAGACAAGTTAAATGTTGAGATCAAGGTTCATATTGAACTTATTTATTATTTGAGATAACATTGGATTTGAACAGACAACAATTGCTCATATTAACAACCAAGGCAGATCTGATGGAACAATGTCAGTGAGAATTGGATATATTCCAGAAATGATGTGTTTCTCAAAAGAATAATATCATGTTAATCTTTACCATGCTTTTTATTCAATGAAATTCCAGCACTAGGAAAACTTGAGTTTGTTTAGTTAGAGAAGCATAATGACTAAGAAAGAAAAAAGAGAATCAAACAACCCTATTAAAAAATGGGGCACAGACTTAAACAAAAAACTCTCAATCAAGGAATATCGAATGTCTGAGAAACATCTAAGGAAGTGCTCAACAACCTTAGCCATCAGGGAAATGCAAATCAAAACAACACTGAGATTCCACCGCACACCAGTCAGATTGGCCAAGATCCAAAATTCAGATGACAATAGATGCTGACAAGGATGTAGAGAAAGAAGAACACTTCTCCACTGCTGCTCGGGTTGTAAACTGACACAACCACTCTGGAAATCAGTCTAGCGGTTCCTCAGAAATATGGACATAGTACTACCTGAAGACCCAGTTATTCCACTTCTGGTCATATACCCCAGTGATGCTCCAACATACAACAAAGATACATGCACCACAATGTTCATTGCAGCTCTATTTATAATAGTCAGAAGATGGAAAGAACCCAGATGTCCTTCAGTAGATGAATGAATACAAAAATTGTGGTACATTTACACAATGGAGTACTACTCAGCTATCAGAAACAATGGCTTAATGAAATTCTTAAGAAAATGGATGCATCTAGAGAATATCATCCTGAGTGAGATAACCCAGTCACAAAATAACAGACATAATATGCAGTCACTGATAATGGGATACTAACCCCAGAAAGCTCTGAACACTCCAGAAACAACTCACAGACTGTGTGAAGTTCAACAAAAATAGAATATATTTTAATTAAAATAGATCTGTATCACATCCCCCTTTCCTTCCTACAGCCCTTCCCTGATTCTCTCCTATCCCCTCAAATTAATAACCTCTTTTCCTATATTATTGTTACATATATACATATGTGTATGTATATACCCACAAATACTTAATTACAACCTTAAAAATGTATTCGTATACTTTTATGCAAAAATGCTTAAAAATTGTACATTTATCTTTGTTTTTTAAAATAAATTTTTTCAATAAAAAAGAAAGTAAAGAGAAGTAGGTAGGGAATAATTTCTTATGAAGATATAATAGTGGCTTCTTAGTACTGAAATATTTATTGTTAGGAGTTAAATGTAAATACTATCCAACATATATACTTAGGAAGCATATTAATGATTCAACAAAATACATGAGAAAACTTGAGAAAAGAAAATACTTAGCATGGCTATCCCAGATTACAGCATGTGCTTTCTGTTGGTCTCTGTTCCCTTTGGGCTTAAGGTGACTTACCATATGATCACTGAAGATCAAGGGAAGATACAAAAGACAACTTATTTCCACAGTGCCCTTTAATGCCACATGCCTGATGTCCTTAGTCCCTTGATTGAAAGAGTATCACCACCTCTCCATAATGCCATCTTTGCTGTGTTAGTTTGTTTCTCTCTTGTTGTTAAAAACTCAGACTAAGAGCAGCTTAGGAGAGCAGAAAGCTTTATATGGTATAGGATACAGTTCAGCATCAAGTTAATTCAAGGAGAGAACCTAAAGGCAGTACTAACACATAGAACTAAAAGAAGGAAAAGAAAACTTCAACTGAGGGATTGTGTTCATCAATTATCCTATGGCCCTGTATGTGGTGGCAAGGGGCATTTTCTTGATTGGTAATAGAAATAGGAGGGTTATCCAACTGTGGATAGTCTCATTAATGAGAAGGTGGGTCCAGATGGTATAAGAAAGATATTTGAAAATGAGCTTAGAAGCAATCCAGTAAGCATTGTGCCAACTCTTCGCTGATCTTTGTGACAACTTAAAGTCCAAGGTCTCCACTGCAAATAAAGCTGCATCTTCATCAATGTCCTATTCCTCATCTTAGAGAGATGTTGACCCTGACTTACAGTGCCAAACCACAGCTGCACTCCATGACTCCTTGATGCTTTCAAAACCCTATGTGGAGGTTTATTTGTCAGGTTGTACTGCCAGCTTGAGATATAGCCTCGCTCCACACCTGGGCTCACAGCTTCCAAGAGCTGACCATAAGAAAAGACTTGCACAGTAGCTTTCACCGTAATGATATTTGTCCCTTTTTAATCATATCTAACTCTTTAGCCCACGCTGACTAGAAACAACAAATTCTTAATTAAAAGTATTGTACAAATGACCCCAATAGAGTAATTGCTTCCCTCTGAAATTATAATCCACACATTGTCCATATAGATCTCAACATTATCTTCCCAGTTAATTTGCAAGCACAACTGTTTTTTGAGCTTTGATCTTATCATGGCTTTTCCAACCTAGATTTTCCATCTTCCTACAAAAAAAAAAAAAAATTTGAAGGCAGAAAAACCATATGGTCAGCTCCCGTGATGCAACACTCACTCTCTGGTACTAACTTCTATATTAATTTTCTTCTCTGTTGCTATGACTAAACACTAACCAATTGCAGCCTGAAACAGGAAAGCAAAATCTCCAAGTACTAGAGGAAGATGAGGAAAGGAACACAAGCACAGAGTAAAGATAAATCCGGAGAACCCTGCTTATTGATTGGCAAGCTTGTTCTCAAGATTGCATTCAGTTAGATTTAAGAGGCAGGTAAATTTTACTGAATAAAAATGATACTTCCCAAGATGTCCCTAAGTTTCCTACATCAATTAGCCATCATGAACAGTTTCTCATAGACTTTGCCATAGGCAATGCTGATAGAGAGAATCCTTCAATTTATTTTGTCTCTACCCAGGTGACTGCTGTTTTTGTCAAGTTGACAATAAGGTCTAAGCATTAAGAAATGGAACTTTGTCTTCCTTCTTCATAAGCTGCATTTGGTTTGTGGGTTATTTTGTGGGTATTCTGAGTGTTTGGGATAAAATCCACTTATTGGTGAGCTATCCCACTCAGGAAGATATTCTAGTTCTATCCATTTGGTAAGCATTTCATCAAGTCATTGCCTTTAATATCTGAGTAGTACTCCATTGTGTAAATGTACCACATTTTTTAATTGAAGAGCTTTATTTTAAAAAACAAAGATAAATTTACAATTTTAAGCATTTTTGCATAAAAATATATGAATACATTTTTGTCAGTGCTTGTTTTTTTTAAAGGGTAGATAGTGTGCATTCAAATCTTACTAGTTATATTAAGCATAAAGTACATGTAAAACAGGATGTAACCTGGAATTAGTCAAATTTTTCTTGGTGTATAAGGAGTAACAAGGAATAAGATTATCATTTCTAATGTAAATGAATAAAATTATTAATAAAAAATGCAGTACTTTTCTTTCATCCATAAATACAAAGAAACAAACAACAAATGATAAAGAACAACAATTAATTCAAAACAGCAACAAAAGCATCCGAATGGGTTTTGGGAGTACATATACTAGATCCAATATATAGTCGAGGATATTTGTTGAGGTGATAATCTCTTTCTTTGCTTGGTAAGTGGTTCTGCCTAAAGAAAATACAGAACCATGTTCAAATTTTGTGATTTTTGAGTTCTTTTCTGTATAACAATATTTTAAAACTAAGAACAACTAAATATTAAAAGACTAAAAGAATGTCTTTGTTATGTATATATGGAAGTTTCCTTTTAGTCCTGGAAGAGATTGTCATTGAACCTCGTATTGTCATGGGCAACATTTGTTTCCCACACTCAACTGTTCCCACCATGTAGTGATGGCTGTCATACTGTCTGTGCACTGTTACTGTAGAAGTAACTTTTGAAATCCTTGCCAACATCATGGAGTTACAGTATAGATAAAAAGAGAACCATGGAAGCTAGGTATAGCAAACATACTATAATGGGTTCCAATGAGTTTTGTAAATGTCTACATCAATAGCACCTAATGCCAATGTATCATGGACGATTATTAAACCTAAGCCAATGTTCTTCCTTAACTTAATAACAGTATAATTATACCTGTTTTATACAGGTTTTATTTCACTTGGTGAAATATACAATGTCTTTTCCTTGCTAATATAGCTACATGTGAGGCCTGCCAGAAGACTACTATAAGAGACACATATCCCAATGAACTTAGTCACAAACAGGGCACTGTTAGGACCACTAAGACTATCAGGAATGTAATGAAAGTAAAGGCATAATTTAGTCATAAATTAGCACAATAATCTGTCCAAAAAAAAAAAAAAAAGAGAGAATACAGAATGTCTTGCTCACATTGATGCTATGAACCTGCACCTGTCATTCTGGTGTGAAACTAGAGTTGCTATCTGGTAAAACCTGAATAAAAAAAATAAGGACAGAATAAACACAGTGAACATTCTAGGATTAAAAAGTAACATATCGGGCCATTTCATTACATGATGGCTCAGTGGTAAAAGGCTTCCTGCATAGGCATGAGGAGTTGTGTGGCTCTTCAGCACTTACATAAAAGCTAAAAATTGGCCTCTAATTTTCCTTTTGGAAGATGGTGACAGGTGGATTCTTGGAACTAACTGGTTAAAAAGTCATTGTAAATGTGTAAACTTTAAAAATCAGTGAAAGACCTCATCTCAAAAAATAACATGAAAAGCAAGCAATAGACGAAGACCCACACTGTGAACCTTTGGCTTCTATATGAACATGTGAATGTACAGCCAAATATGTTGAACACAGATGATCACCTTTGCATGCATATCAATCACACACACACACAAAATCATAAAAATTATAGCAATTATCCCAAAATTATAAAATAAAAATGGAATTTGTTTTCCATTTTAGAAAAGACAACACCTTAAAGAAATTTTAAAAAACGTAATTCATGACAGGAATAATTCATCATCAGTTTCCAGAAGCAAATAATTGTCCAAGACCAATTTTCCCAGTTTATCTGCCTTTTCTCAGAGGAAGGGCTCACCTAATGCTACTGCCCGCAATTGGGTTAGTAATTCATAAAAAGACAAATGAATCTAGAATGTTAAAAACAGTGAATAGTTTAATTTACCTCATAAATATAATTAGATGATTCAATTGAAAGACAGCAACAAAATCTGACAACTACAAAACATACTCATGTTAAATATTCTGCAAAAACTATGAAATATTTTTTTTCATTTTGTAGATGACTTCCGTTTTGCTATGTATTTTCACTTTATGAACTTTAAAGAAAAAATACATGACTACCACAGTACCTTTAATTCATACACTCTTTGGCTGCATTACATCCTAACTTCTGCCATTTTTGTATATATTTAGAAATCTATTCTCATGTTATGTACAATGTTGGGACCTTAACCAAGCACCCAATTTCCTAAGAAAGGCAAAAAAGGCATATGTGGTCAGCAATTGGGGCCAAAGTTGTTTTATCTTTGGCAATTATTCTGTTTTATTTATTTGTTTGTTTGTTTTGGGTATTCTCTGTATTTACATTTCAGATGTTATCCCTTTTCTGCCAATCCCATTTCCACTTTTTCTAAAATTGCCTTCATGAAGGTGCTCCCTTTCCCAAGCACCCTCTACCACATCAGTGCCTCAGCATTCCCCTACACTGGGAAAATAAGCCTTCACTGGATCAAAGTCCTTTTCTCTCATTGGTGTCAGAGAATGCCGTCCTTTGCTGCATATCACCTGGCGTCATGGGTTTCTCCATGTGAACTCATTCGTTGGTGTTTTAGTCCCTGGAAACTATGGTGGGTTTGGTTTGTTAATAATTTTGTTCTTCCCATGGGGTTATATACCCTTTCAGTACTTTCACTCCTTTCTCTAGCTCCTTCATTTGGGTCCCCATGTTCAGTCTGCGGGTTAGCTGCAAGCATCCTCCTCTGTATCAGCATGACTATGGCAGAGCCTCTGAAGAGGCATCCATATCAGATTCCTGTCATCAGCATCTTGACATCAGCAATGGTGCTTGGGTTTGGTGGCTGCATAAGGGATGGATCTCCAGATGAGGCAGTCTTTGGATGATTTTTTTCTCCAATTTCTGATCCTCTATTTTCCCCATTATTTCCGCCCATGAGTGTTTTGTTTACAGTTCTGAGAAGGACTGAGGCATCCACTTTATGGCTTTCCTTCTCTTTGAGCTTCATAAATTCTGTGAATTGTTTCTTGGCAATTCTGAGTTTTTGGGCTAGTATCTGCTAATCAGCATGTACATACCATGATTATTCTTTTAAGACTGGGTTACATCACTCAAGATGATAGCTTCAAGTTACATCCATTTGCCTAGGAATTTCATAAAGTCATTGTTTGTAATAGATGAGTAGTACTGCATTGTGTAAATATACCACAATTTCTGTATGCATTCCTCTGTTGAAGTACATCTGGGTTCTTTCCAGCTTCTGGCTATTATAAATAAGTCTGCTTTGAATATCTTGGAACAAGTGTCATTGCTACATGTAGGAGCTTCTTTTGGATATATGCCCAGAAGTGGTATAGCTGGATCCTCAGGTAGTAGCACTATGTCCATTTTTCTGAGAAACTTTCAGACTGATTTCCACAGTGGTTGTACCAGATAACAACCCACCAACAGTGGAGAAGTGTTCCTCATTCTCCACATCATGACCAGTATCTGTTGTCAACTGAGCTTTTGATCTTAGCCATTCTGACTGGTGTGAGGTAGAGTCTCACAGTTGTTTTGATTTGCATTTCCCTGATGACTAGGGATATAGAACATTTCTTTAGGTGCTTCTTAGGCTTTCAGTTTTCTTCAGTTACGAATTTATTGTTTACCTATGTACCCCATCTTTTAATAGGATTGTATGATTCTTTAGTGTCCATCTTGTTGAGTTCTTTGTATATATTGGATACTAGCCCTCTATCAGATGTAGGATTGGTAAAAATCTGTCGGGAGCATAATGAAACAAGCTAATAACTAGCAGGTGATCATCCTGAGATGGCCTGGCTCAGATTATTATATAGTGTATGACTGGTTCACCCTTACAGCAAGGCTGTAAGGGATTCATTTTAGAAAAGATACCTGCTATTAATATGCTTTTCCCATTATTATTAAACACATATAACAACCATTAAGTAATAGCACACCCCTTTGGAATAGATCTCTGCAGATTTATGAAGATGTACTGTCTTGTATTGATGCTATATAGACATATAAATAACTTAAGTTTTAAGGATGATCCTATAGGAATTCCTAAACTTATAACTGATAACTGATTATTAAGCTCTTTTATAGTGAGACTTTATATATATATAGTCATTTCTGATAGCCAAAACTGCAATGAGAACTTTTCCAGTATCCCACGTGCCACCAGTTAATTACTCTTAGATAGTAACCAGACTTTCTTCTACTCAGAGCACATTTCAAGAGGTTGTAAAACAATTAACCAAAGGGCATGAAAAGAGAAACAACAATTTATTATAGATGCTAGCACAGAGAATAAAATATAGACAGGGTTTATCTATACTAAACTTCACTGATAACTTAGTTATGGTTTCAAACCTTAAGTGAACCCGTGGAGCTGAGACAGGTGATGGATGTTTATCCAGATAATTACTCCTAATAGATATGCATGCAAACATTCTCGGTTGTAAACTTCCATTTCAATTTATGATTTGACTTTTGGTGTGAATTTGTGATGAATTTTGTAACATGTGACCATGTATTCTGAAAGATGTATAAGTACTGGGGACAAAGAGAGAAGAGATCTTCTTTTATCTATCCATCTATCTATCTATCTATCTATCTATCTATCTATCTATCTATCTATCTATCTATCTATCTATTTCTCTCTCTCTCAATTTCTCTCTATTTCTCCCCCCACACCTCCCCTATGGTTTAGATAACTTTTATAGGACACTTTTACTACTTAGTAGTAAACATTATAATCACTTTTCTAAGTCTCCCCTTTTCTGTGACTATCTACTAACAGACTAAAAGTTAGAGCCAAGCAGTTTCAGCTGAGATAGTACAAAGTCTATTTACTTAATTCCTTGCAGTTTTTGGAAGAAGTGCTAAGTGCCAGAGACTGCAGTCTCTGGCCTCAGAAGATCACAGAAGGCATATCAGCTACAGTAGCATAGTAACTTAGACTTAGATAATAAACTTTTATTATACAGCAACCCTAAATATCTCGTAAGACTTTGTCTTACCCTGAATCTCATAAGACCAAGTCTTACCCTTCTCCAAAACTCTTCCTCCTCCGCTACCTCAAGAAGAAAGAAGAACCCCCATACCAGGGCTGGCTCCCTGCAAAAACCTTTTCCTATCTGTTGGTTGCCATTTTGTTCTTTGACAGTGTCCTTGGCCTTACAGAAGCTTTGCAATTTCATGCGGTACCATTTGTCGATTCTTGATCTTAGAGCATAATCTATTGGGGTTATGTTCAAGAAAATTTCCCCTGTGCCGATGTGTTTTAAGTTCTTTCTCACTTTCTGTCCTATTAGTTTCAGTGTACCTGGTTTTATTTGGAGGTCTTTGATCCACTTGGACGTGAGCTTTGTACAAGGAGATAAGAAAGATCAATTTTCATTCTTCTGCATCCTGACTGCCAATTGAATCAGCACTACTTATTGAAGATGCTGTTCTTTTTCATTGGGTGTTTTTAGCTACTTTGCAAAGATTAAGTGACCATAGATGTGTGGGTTCATTTCTGAGTCTTCAATTATTTTGTTTTTGTTTTTTTTTTTCTTACATTATTCTTTTTTAAAAAAGAGGGATACATATACAGATTTTAAAGGCATTTTGGCATAACACTATATGAATATTTTTGTCAGTAATTAATTCTTTTAGAGGTTTGATAGCATGCATTGAAATCCCACTAGTTACCATAAGCATAAAGTACATGTAGGACAGAAAGTAACATGGAAACAGATTTCTTGGTGAGTGTAGATTAAGCATAATGATCTGTGGATACAAAAAAATTACCATAAGGCTATAATCTTAGCTCTTGGATTGTTAATGATTTAAGGTCCAGGTGTACCACACTCTGAGTGGATGCTATGCATTTATATTTTTCCTAAGAATGACTGAGGTGTTCTTTTTTTTTCCTTTGAGCTTTGTTTTTCTTGAGCTTCATATAGCCTGTGAATTGTTTCTGGCATGTTCAGAGCTTTCTGGGGTTAGTATCCAATTATCAGTGACTGCATATTATGTCTTTTCTTTTGTCACTGGGTTACCTCACTCTCTATTCTCTAGATGCATCCATTTTCTTAGGAATTCTATTACACTGATCTACATACCTGTCTCTGTACCAATGACATGAAGGTTTTTTCAAAATTGATCCATAATACAGCTTGAATTCAGAAACTGTGATTTCCCCTGAAATTTTTTTAATTGTTTAAATTTTTTGCTATCCTGTTTTTTTTTAATTGTTCAAAATAAATTTACAAGTTGCTCTTTTTAACTCTATGAACAATTGATTTGAAATTTTGTTGGGATATCATTGAACATGTAGATTGCTTTAGGCAAGATGTTCATTTTTACTATGTTTATACTTCTAATTCATGAACACTATACAAAGAATCAACAAAACCAGAAGCTGATTCTGGGAAAAAAAATCAATAAGTTTAATAAACCCTTATCCAGATTCCCAAGAAGGCTCAGAAAGCGTATACAAATTAACAAAATCAGAAATGAAAGCAGAGATATAACAAAAGAAACTGAAGCTATTCAAGAATTAATTAGATCCTACTTCAAAAGCCCATACTCAACAAAATGAGAAAATCTAGAGGAAATGGACAATTTTTCTAGACAGATACCAGGTACCAACATTAAATCAGAATCAGATAAACCATCTAAACAGCCCCATAATCCCTAAAAATTTAGAAGCAGTCACCAAAAGCCTCCCAACCAAAAAGAACAAGAAAATAAAAGAAAAAATAAAGCCCAAAACCAGATGGGTTTAGTGCTAAATTCTTTCAGACCATCATAGACGACCTAATATCAATACTCTCCAAACTATTTCACAAAATAGAGAGGGAACATTACCCAAGTCATTCTTTGAAGCCACAATTATTCTCATTCTTAAACCACACAAAACTTCAATCCAATTTTCCAAATGAACATTGATAGAAAATTATTCAATAGAATTCTTGCAAATCGGATACAAGAACACATCAAAACAATAATTCTCCATGATCTAGTAGGCTTCATTCCTGGGATGAAAGGAGGGTTCAATATATGGAAGTGTATCAATGTAATCCACTATATACACAAAGTCAAAGTAAAAAATCACATGATCATCTCTTTATATAGTGAGAAAACATTTGACTCTATTCAACATCCCTTCATGTTAAAAGTCTTAGGAAGATCAGGTATTCAAGGACCATACCTCACCATAGTAAAAAACAATATACAGCAAACCACTAACCAGTATCAAACTAAATGGTGAGAAACTTGAAGCAATCCCACTAAATTCAGGGACTAAACAAGGCTGCCCTTGTCTCCATACCTATTCTATATAGTATTGGAAGTACTAGCCAGAGCAATCAGAAAGCAACAAGAGGTCAAAGGAATACAAATTGAAAAGAAAGAAGTCAAAATATCACTACTTGCAGATGATAGGATAGTAATTAATCACTTAAGTGACCCAAAAATTCCACCAGAGAACTTTTACAGCTGATAAACAACTTCAACAAAGTGGCTGGATATAAAATTAACTCAAACACATCAGTAGCCTTCCTCTACTCAAAGAATAAACAGACTGAGAAAGAAATTATAGAATAGACACCCTTCACAATAATCAGAAAGAATATAAAATACCTTTGTGTGACCCAAACCAAGCAAGTGAAATATCTGTATGACAATAACTTCAAGTCTCTGAAGAAGAAAATTGAAGAAGACCTCAGAAGATGAAAAGATCTCCCATGCTCATGAATTATTCTGTTTTAAACCTTTGCTATTATGTGGCCAAAAGCCAGTTACTTTTAGTAATTTTATTTCTACTCAATGTAGAAGGGAATTTAAGAAAAAGTGCTTAATTTCTCTCTAGTTCATGAGTACCTTGCTGACCAGGGAAGAGGCTTGGTTTCATTAACTCTTCTTGAGCCAGAGAGAAAAAGTGTGTGTGTTGTGGGTGTGATTTGAAAGCACACACATTGATATATACAGACACAGATACTTTGGTCACATTTAAGCACCTGTTTAAAATAATCCCACAAGTCTTCATGCATACTTACATACAAATACATTTACCTAAACATGTGTGTCATGTGTGTATGTACATACCATACATATAAACAAACAGATACGTATACATATAGTGAATAGTGTAGAGCTTAAAAAGCCACATTTATATATTTGGTGCATGGATCACAGCCAAAATGATACACTTTATTTCATATCTCTGGCAATTTTTACCTTCTTAGACAAAAGTTCTCTGTATGTTTTATGGATAAAGTGTTGCACAAAAGTGAAGTTACAGAACGATATCCATGGTAAGTTCAAAGGAGTGTTTCATTCTATAAGCTCATTATAAATTCAAAGCAATATATTTACATGGCTTTGATTTATTTTAGTATATACATGTGGATATATCCTTGGACCTGACCAAAAATGAATATTTTTCCATGAACACAAATGTGTTTCAAACCTGCTTTCTTATCCCAGTGCAATTTGTCAATGACACATGAAGGTTTACAGAGCTCTATGTGTAGTTTGATTCTATATAAGAGCTTTAAATTGCTTGTATTAAGAGTTCTACAAAATCATTCTCAGAAACTGATATCATTAATTCAACTCTACAGGATTACTATGTGAGAATAACTCTTCATGTTCATCTGCAGGAAATTTGCCCAATAAGTTGGACTGACACCCAGGAATGATCAAGCTACATAATAGTGACAGGAAAGTCCTACAAAGAAAAGAAGCAAGAAGCAATTCTGAGATGAAGTCTCTAGTGACATTGAATCTCAGAGCTCACCCATCACAAGCCAAGCAAAACATTTGGCCATTTCTAGAAAACTCACTTGCATTTCTTGGACTTTCTAGATACCTTATGAGAGAAAAAAGCCCTGAATTTATTATATAATGAAAATTTATTTCTAACTTTCATATTTTTAGCCCTCAGAAATGTTTTAACATGTGAGACACATTTCTCACTGGATCTTAATAACTTCATATGAGGGTCTCTGAGAACCCCATTATAGTGGACTGTCCATCCATGTAGAAAGAATGAAGACTTGTTAAACACGACCCAGTGACTAGTGTTGTGCAAACATGTAGAGTATAACACCAGTCAGTTTATTTCGGGCATACTGAAGCACAGAACAATTTTAAAGGAAAAATATTTTGGTGATAATAAGTAAATTTTATGTGTAGAAATCAGCTTAAGACATAATTACATTGAAACTTTTTTCTAAAAACATGTGACATCTTTTATAAATATGGGTTCTAGTGACTATAAAACAATATTTAAGATAAAAATCTAGAAAGGATGACTGAGGTAAACATAAGAGTAGATGGAAGCCTTATGTGGTCTGGATATACAGATATTGTAGAGGTCACAGGGCTATTAATTATATTCATTCCTAGCCTACATCTTTTTCTTTGAACACTCACCCTGCATGTTTAACATTGCCAGTTCTGTAGTACTTATCTGTGAGGACAGGGGCCTCTGGCTCTCTACAACCTTACTCATAAGATGATATTAGAATTTTATTCAACACGGTTAGTGATCAGTTGGATGATTACACTAGTGCTCAGAATAATACATGAGCATAACAATTATATCCATTTCAAGTTTGAGGACACTATTTTTCTTTAGTAGATCTTAAAATTAGAAATTTGAGAAAAGCTGTTATATTTATCATTATATTTGTAATTTTCTTTCAAATATCAAAGAATTTGACATTTACATTTTAGATTATATACATACACACATACCTGTGAGCTACACTTCAGTAGTAACCTCTGATCCCTTAGGAAAAAGATAAAATATAAATACAGTTATTCAGAGAAGCCAGATGATTTAAAGCACAACATATGACCTGGGTCTATTCCATCTGAATTTTACGGACCAGCATTTACTGTCAGAACACTGAAGTTAGTGCCTGCTAGAAGTGAAAAAAAAAAGTCCACACATCAACATTGCACAAAACAAAGAACAGACAAGAGTTTAATTATGTGCAAAGTGCTTTCTTCCTCTGCAAGATAAGGGCTTCAGTAGACATCGGCATTGCTGTCTATGGAAAATGATGCTGTTAATATACAATTTAGATTCAGTTGTTTCTCTGCATGGAAATTCTCTTTCAACTTCTCCTTTTAACAGTTGGTGTTTTCTGAAAATCATAATGGGGTCCACTGTTGGAAGCTATGTTAACTTCTTCCCTAATACAAGATAACAAGAGAGTCTAGAAATAGGTATGGCTTTACCATCATAATGTGCTAAGATAAAAATATGACCATGGACTAAAATGTAAGAGTGGTAGATAGGAATGCCTGTTATATCTGTATATTTTTAAATCTTATTTATTTTGTTATTTTATGTATATAGGTATTTTATATAATACACATAATGTGATGGCATTCCAAACTAGTGTCCTCTGAAAAGAGAAGAATCCATCAGATTCTTAGATTCGTGAGCTGATGGTGGGAATCTACTTACTCTATTAGTACTGGAAATGAAAACTGGGTCCTCTCTAAGAGCAACAAGTGGGTTTCACCTCTGACATAACTCTTTAGCTCATGTGTTATATTTGTACAAATAATAGAAAGTTCACCTTTTTTCTGAGATCTTCCTCAATTTCCTTTTTTAGAGGTTTGAAGTTCTTGTCATACAGGTCCTTCATTTGCTTAGTTAGAGTCACACCAAGGTATTTCATGGTTTTTGTGACTATGATGAAGGGTATCTTTTTCTTAATTTCTTTCTGGACAAGTTTGTCCTTTGAATATAGGAAGGTTCCTGATTTGTTTGAGTTAATTTTATATCCAGCCACTTTGCTGAACTTGTTTATCAGCTGTAGAAGTTCTCTGGTGGAATTTGTGGGGTCGATTAAGTACATTATCATGTCATCTGCAAATAGTGATGTTTTTACTTCTTTCTTTTCAATTTGTATACCTTTGATTTCCTTTTGCTGTTTTATTGCTCCGGCCAGGACTTCCAGTACTATGTTGAATAGGTAGGGGAATAGTGGGCAGACTTATCGAGTCCCTGATTTTAGTGGGATTGCTTCAAGTTTCCCACCGTTAAGTTTGATGTTGGCTGTTGGTCTCCCAAGCTTATGGATTGGAAGGATCAACATTTTAAAAATGGCCATCTTACCAAAAGCAATCTACAGATCCAATGCAATCCCCATCAAAATTCCTAACCCATTTCTTCATTGAGTTGGAAAGAGCAATGTGCAATTTCATCTGGAATAACAAAAGACCTAGAACAGTGAAATCAACCAAGAAAACATCTGGAGGAATCACTATCCCTGTCCTCAAGCTATATTACAAGGTAATTGTGCTAAAAACTGCATGGTACTGGTATAGAAATAGGCATGTGGATCAATGGAATAGAATAGAAGATCCAGAAATGAGCCCTCATATACATGGTCTCCTGATTTTTGACAAAGGAGCTGTAAACATTCAATGGAGAAAGGACAGCCTATTCAACAAATGGTGTTGGTCTAATGGTTACTCAGCTTGCAGAAAAATGAAAATAGACCCTTTCTTATCTCCTTGTACAAAGCTCAAGTGTAAGTGGATCAAAGTTCAACCAGGTACACTGAAACTATTAGATGAGAAAGTAGGAAAAACCTTAGAACACATAGGCACAGGAAAAAATTTCTTGAGTAAAACACCAATGGCTTGTGCTCTAAGGTCAAAGATTGACAAATGGGACTGGTTGAGATTGCAAAGTTTCTGTAAGGCTAAGGACACTGTCAAAAAAATAAATAAAAAACAACAACAACAACAACAACAACAACAAAAAAAAACAAAAACAAAATGGCAGCCAACAGAGTGGGAAAAGATATTTACCAACCACACATCAGATAGAGGCCTACTATCCAAGTTATACAAAGAAATCAAGCAGCTAGACACCAGAGAATCAAACAACCGTATTTAAAAATGGGGTACAGAGCTAAACAAAAGTTCTCAATTGATGAATATCGAACTGCTGAGAAACATCTAAGGAAGTGCTCAACAACCTTAGCCATCAGGGAAATGCAAATCAAAACAACCCTGAGATTCCACCTCATACCAGTCAGATTGGCCGAGATCCAAAACTCAGATGACAGGAGGTGATGGTGAGGATGCGGAGAAAGAGGAACACTTCTCCACTGTTGGTGGGGTTGCAAACTGATACAACCACTCTGGAAATCAGTCTGGCGATTCCTCAATAAATTGGACATAGTACTACTTTAAGACCTAGTTATTCCACTTCTGGGTATAAACCCCAGACACACTCCAATATACAACAAAGACGCACGTACCACAATGTTCATAGCAGCTCAATTTATAATAGCCAGAAGCTGAAAAGAACCCAGATGTCTTTCTGGAGAAAAATGGATACAAAAATTGTGGTACATTTACACAATGGAGTACTACTCAGCTATCAGAAACAATGACTTAAGAAAGTTCTTAAGAAAGTGGATGCATCTAGAGAATATCATCCTGAGTGAGATAACCTAGTCACAAAAGCACAGACCTAATATGCAGTCACTGATAGTGGGATGCTAACCCCAGAGGCTCAGACTGCCCCAGAAACAACTCACAGACTGTGAAGTTCAAGAAAAAAAAAAGAAAAGAAAAAACCATTATGCTCAATCCTTACACACCAAAAAAACTTTGACTAATTCCAGTTTACATCCTATATTACATGTACTTTTTGCACATTGTAACTAATAAGATCTTAATGCACACTTTCAATCTTTTGACAAAAAAAAAAAGCCAAGCACTGACAAAAATGTATTTGTATACTTTTATGCAAAAACGCTTACAATTTGTTCATTTATCTTTGCTTTTTAAAATAAAGTTGTTCAAAAAATATATTGTAGGTAATGTTTATGTAGTATTTATATAATATAATACTTATATATTTCATATGGCATATATACTGTTTATCATTCAGTATCATAGATGACATATACTTTACCAATATTATGAGAAGAAAAAATGTATTTTTTACAATATATTTCTATAAGATGCAGAATTAAAAAAACTATTTTATAAAGTTTCTTAGAACATACAAGCAATAAAATTCATATATATTTTCTTTAAATGAGACTCTGATGTTAATAAAGTCATGTTTATGTGCTTTTACACTTGAATAAATTCATCATGTCTGTGCTCAAAAAGAAAGTTCACAAATTGCAAACATATATTTGTATCACTTTAGTTTCAGAGTATAGGATTTAATTAAGAAATTATTTTTATTTTGTAAGTGTGGCTTAGAGATGGTTATGTGACTTTGACTGTTGAAATTAACACAATCTAAGCAATGAAAAAAATCCATTTCAGAGTTATAAGTTTAACCTAGTGATAGATCATTCTAGAAAGCATAAGGCACCAGGTTAAACTCTCAACATCAGAAAAATATGAGAAGAAAAGAGGAAGAAAATAAATTACCACTTGATACATTCCAATGAAAGAGACACTTTATTTATTAAAAGAATGATTTGTTGTTAAATTCTCACCAGATTATTATATAATTTCCTAATATACTTAGCAAGTCATCTAAAAGAGTATGTAAATTATTTATTTAATTTTACAGTATAAATAATTCAATTTAGAGCCTTGAACATTCATAACCCTATGTAGATTATTTGTATATTAATGTTAATTTTATTTCCCCAAAATGGCTGCCTCAGATGACAACAGATGCTGGTTGAGAAGAAAGAGGAACACTTCTCCACTGTTGGTGGGGTTGCAAACTAATGCAACCACTCTGGAAATCAGTCTGGCGATACCTCAGAAAATTGGACATAATACTACCTGAAGACCCAGCTATTCCACTTCTGGGTATATACCCCAGAGACACCTTAGTACACAACAAAGATATATGCACCACAATGTTCATAGCAGCTCTATTTATAATAGCTAGAAGCTGGAAAGAACCCAGATGTCCTTCAGAAGACGAATGGATACAAAAATTGTGGTACATTTACACAATGGAATACTACTCAGCCACCAGAAACAATGACTTAACCAAATTCTTAAGAAAATGGCTGCATCTAGAGAATATCATCCTGAGTGAGATAACCCAGTCACAAAAGAACAGACATAATATGCAGTCACTGATAGTGGGATGCTAACCCCAGAGGCTTGCACTCCCCCAGAAACAACTCACAGACTGTATGAAGTCCAAGAAATAAAGAAAAAAAAACAAAACAAAAAAAAATAGTGATGCTCAATCCTTACCCACCAAGAACACATTGACAAATTCCGGGTTGTACCCTGTATTACATGTACTGTCTGCTCATTGTAAAAAAAAAAAAAAAAAAAAAAAAAAAAAAATTACACACCGAGAAAACTTTGACTATTTTCAGGTTGTATCTTGTTTTACGTGTACTTTATGCTCATTGTTACGGGTAGGATCTTTATCACTCTATCAAACCTTAAAAAAAAAAAAACAAAACAGAACACAACCAACATCCAAGGAAAAAAAAAAAAAAAACAAACAAACATATAGTTTAACCTGTGTATTTTAGTTTATATTTTATTTAAGATACCTGCAAAACTTCTGAAACTTTATAGCATGTGGATATTTTCTCATGTAACTTCAGTTCAATTGCCTTCTAATTTTTAGGTGAAAAAGTATCTACTTAAATTGAAATCCAAGCAATAAATATTTATTGAATTTAAAAAAAAAAAAAAAAGAATGGCTGCCTAGTCAAGAGGCAACTTCCTCTGAACCTTCCCATTTTAATTAGTAAAATAAAGAAAAGCCAGTGACTGGGCAATGGAGGGAGGTGGACAGAAGAGAGGTCTGAGAGGTCAGAGGATGAGGGTGGAGGTTGTCAAACCTGGAGGTTCACAAAGGCCAGCTAGATCCAGGTGGGATTAATTGGCATTAAATAGCTATAAACATTTAAGGATTGTATAGGGCTAATATCTCATATAGAAGGGCAGTTTTTATCTTTGTCTATTTGATGTATTCTTGTTGTGTAGATGGTTTGTGGATTGAGAATTGAATATATAAACTTGTATAAAAAGCTCTCAGGCTGTAGAGTTATGTTTGCGTTGAGTTTTGGGGTAAACGAACATCCCAGGACTGAGGTGGAAAACAGGCAGAGGAAAACCGCCAAGGGAGGGGAGTCGTGTAGACAGTTAGGCTGTGGGGGTGGCTCAGACTGGGTGGTGGCTCAGACCAAGTGACGCAGGTGTGCAAGGTTCCAATCTAATATCGGGCCTGAGGAGTGAGACCTTAGGGCCAATAAAGAAATAAATAATTTATATTCTTTAATATTTACTACAACACCCCTATCACTCTCACTTGCATTCTTACCATAGGTTATATCCCTAAGTTATTTTCATCTTTTGATGTTGAAAAGTCTGAAACAGGCCTTGAAATTACACTGTATTAAAGGGACCCCCCCCTGGAACTCCCAGAGACTTAACCACCAAGAAAAGAGTACATGTGGAGAAACCCACGGTTCCAACCACATATGTAGCTAAGGGTGGTGTCATCTAGCTTCAATAGGAGTAGAAGTCCTTGATCATGTGAAGGCTCAATGCCCCAGTGGGGGAACACTCTCATAAAGGAAAGGTATAGGGGGACTCCAGATGGAAAACCAGGGAAGGGTATAACTTCTGAAATATAAAAAAGACATAGTGTTGATATTCTCTGAAGTAGTGTTTGCTTTGTTGCTAAGAGACACTCCACTAAATACACAACAACCCATGGGAATGAATAAGTTAAGACAATATGTTTCAATCAATATTGAGTCTATTTCTCAATACCAGCGGGTAAATTTTGACTATTGGAAATCAGTATTTATATTGCCTTGGTTAATAATAGATACGGAAATTATCTGATGAATAGGATTCAATTCTGACCAGTGAGACATAAAAGAGACCTGCTAAGATATGTCTGCATTTTTAATTGTATTTCATTAAAGGTAATTTTGGGTACTGATGGCCAATGAAACTTCTCCTCTAACATTTGAATGCAACTTGACAGTGTTTATCATGGAGCTGCTGGGGTCTTTCTGATAATATAAATACACAGTGCTATGGTAAAAGAAAAATAGAATGTTAATGATTGCAAGAAGAAAAGATCCGAAACCCCATGAATCGTTGTTGTCCTTTAAGTCTCCTGAATTTTCCCTTACTGAGCATAAAATAAGTGATTGTTCCTTGTCACCTAATGAACCACATTAGATGCATCATGTGTAGTTCTTGGTGCTGAATTAAATTATGAATACTGAAAACATACATTTTCTCCTAGTCATTTTCACACCAACATAAAAACATGCTGCATACATGTTGGATTTCCAAATACTTAAAGAAAAAAATTGCTTTTACTAATAAAAGAAAGCACAGACTAAAACTGATATTCATTAATCAATTTTAGTTAAAGAGAGTTTCACTGTTGAAGACTTAGGTAAAAAAATCCTGAGACATTTTTCCCCATAGGACAATAGCACATGTTTCCAAATACAGACTCACTGATGTACAGTGAATTTATCTGAAAGTCCCTGGAAACCAGCAATTTCCTGTTTTACTGTTCCTTTCAAATGCCTATTAATATGGGTCATCTGCTAGAATGAGGGCAACACTTTCCTCCTCATACTCTTTCTCACTTCTATGAAAACCTCTGGAATTGAAAATGACACCTAGAGCAAATAATAAAGTAAGATAAGGGACAACAGAGATGGCTTTTGGAAAAGAAGACCACAAATTGGAATTATTTGGAAGTACCATCATTAACTAGAAAAGAGAATTTTTAGAGAAGGAGGATTCAATTTTCCACATGGTCTGTGGAACTGTGGTCGCTGTGGTGACCCTCTTAAGCTCAGCCTCCTTTCTTCTTGATACACAGAGCCTGATAAAAGCATTCAACTTCTTTTTTTAGATTTACTTTTTAAGCTATCAAAACAGTTTTGTCAATATTTATGAATAGGTTATTGAACAGAATTTTATTTAAGTCATAAACATAAAAACATGTGTAATCATCATAAAAATTTAAATTTAGTTCATCTTTTTTAAAGAAAGAAAATTCTTCTTTTTAGAAATATAGCAAGTGTATATACATATATAGAGAGAAATATAAATAAATCTTCACGTTGTGCTGAGTCCTAATTTATATTTTTAGATAATTTTATTTTCATTGGTTGTTTAAAATGGTATAGTAATAAAAATAGCCCTTCAATTATTAATATGTTTTATTCAATAATTTTACCTCTCGTGACTTTACAATGTATAATAATATATATTGAATAAGAAAGATTAAAAAAGTTATTCTAGACATAGAGAAATAGACATAGAATAGTTATATAATAGATATATTATATATAATAGTTATATAATAGTTATATAATAGATAAACAGTAAATATGTATATCTATATATGAAATATTGATAGATATATGATAAACATATGATAGAAAGATAATAGATAGATAATAAATAAGAGGATAAGTAATACATGACAGATAGGTCTAGATAGTTGCATGATTTATGAATAATAAATACATAGATACTAGATACATAGGTATAGATATTTGTATGATAAATGCATAGATGATAGATAAATAGATACATAGAAAATAGAACAAGGATAGATAGATAGATAGATAGATAGATGATAGATAGATAGATAGATAGATAGATAGATAGATAGATAGATAGATAGATGCAGCACGCTCCTCGGCCAGCCAGGAAAGACGACCACCACCACAAGATTCTTCTCAGATCACGCTTTATTGTGGGAGCCTCTTGGTTGAAGGGGAGAGCAGGAAGCGAGGGGCCCCGAACTATCCTAGCTGTCCGCTTATATAGGGAGAAGCGCATACGGGCTTGCCATGATTGGTTGTCACCAGTCTGCTGACACCAGAAGCCTCAGGATTGACCAGAGATAGGTTATGTACTGCGCATGAGCAGGGTTCAGCGCCTTAGCTGACAAGAGCATTACTATATATATATATATATATATATATATATATATATGAGCAACTATATATGGAGTTGTTTACCTCAAACCATGAGGGAGCCAGCACCATTTTGAAATGGCATCTGCATTTGGCTCCCCACAGATAGATAGACAGATAGATAGATAGATAGATAGATAGATAGATAGATAGATAGATAGATCTCATATGTAAAGGTAAAAGCTTCTTTATAAGAAATTGATGCTCAAGGAAAAAAATAAAGGATGTTTTCCAGAAAAGACCAGAAGTGAGTTTTCTAAGGAAGAAGAGGCAGTGATCATTTACTTCACAGGAGAGCATAAAGGATGCATCGATACAAGTGATATTTTATAAATTAATCATTTAATTTAAGTTAAAAATCTGAAGGAGTTAGATCATTATTGTCTATTTTATGTATTTATTTTTCAAAACAATTTGCAACATGTATTCTCTAAAGAAGACACCAGGAAGATAATACTTGAAAATTAACAAACAAAGAAAATGAAAGGCCATAGGGCTGAAGAGATTACTTAGCTGTTGAGTGCACTAGATGCTCTTGAAGAGGACCTAGAACTAAAATAAGTGTTTATAATACCACAGGAGTAAATCAAAGACATGTGCTAGTCCAGTTCCATGTAATATGATGGCCTCTCTGCCATCCATGAGCTGATCAGTCACCATACATGTATGTGTGCCAAATGCACATATACATAAAAATATAAATAAAATTGTTTAAACATTAAAATGTAGATAAAAAGGACTGATTACACAGACAGATAGTGAGCTCCTCAATCTAAACACAAGGCTTTCTAAATGCAAAATTCATAGTTTAGTTTCTTAATGGCCTTTTCTTAACCTAGCTGTCAATCAATATTTCCTAATTTTCTGATTTGCAACTTGTCAGTTCATACAGAATTAGACTTATCCTCCTTTTTGTCCATGACCTAGATTAAAATGTTTACTCTTACTGGTGCAACAGAAATGCTTTATCCTGCACTTCAACATTGATTTTCCATGTTCATGAAGATCTTTGGAAATGGTTATTTATACGTACATCATTTTCTCTAGTATGACTTGAGTTCAGGTTGGGTGAGAGAAACAGACATGGCACACAGGTGAGCTAAGGAAAAGTACCACCTTTTCTCCCATTATGTGATCAAATCAGGCATTAAGCCATGTTTTCTGTGTGGAAATGGTAATTAGAAATAATAGAACATGATACTGGTCCATCAGTTAGAGTGGATTGAAGGAGAGGCTCCATTGCCAAAGTGATGAGTACACTAAGATTCAAGTCAGAGGGTCATGCTGAGCAGAAGAGATTTTAATGATGCCCTGAGGCAATGTGGAGTCTGACTGGATCAAGGAAAGGAAGAAAGTCTGGGAGGCTGTAAGGTAGACAAGTTTGGGTCTACTATGAGTGATGTAAGAAAACTCAGCAGATGACAACCAGCTTTGGGTTTATAAGCCATATTAAGGGATTTGGTTTTTATCCAACTGCTAATGAAAAGCCAATGGAGTGTTTTAAGCGTGATCAAATTTGCATTAAAAAGTCATCCATCCATATAATGAAAAATTTGTTGGATAAAAGCCTGAACAGGTGCTGGCTTTCCAACAGGGTGCCTTGGACAGAGTCTCAACAATAAGTGTGACTTCAGCACACACTAGAAGCATGAAGGTGTAGGAATAGGTTTCTCTAAACAAAAGTTGTAAGGGTCCAGATTGTCAATGTTTTCATGATCCGTTATAAATATTTTCATCTCTATCTTTCCCAAATTTCTAATCAATGCATATAAAAATGAGGGATAGAAAGAAGCCAGTTTTATTCCTTGTTGTTTGAGTTCATATTGGAGTTAGTAGTGACACTCTTCATAAGACAAGCACACACCCCAGCATTTAGTAGGATTTAGATTAGAACTGAGGGCGCCTGGATAAATATATTTTATGATGAAACCTGAGGTTGAATAAATCAAACAGGTAGCAGGTAAGTGAACAGAGAATTCTAAGTGGTACATAGAAATATATGAGTGCTCTGAGGACCAAGATGCTAAATTGACCTACTATATATTTTCACATCAATGTTGTTTAAACAGGGCTGTCTTCATAACATTTATATCCTGACAATGATACCTATATTCAACAGGTTGCAATGACAGGAATGTTTAAGACCTGAATTTAATAATCATAAATTTCTGTTAAATAATTGCAAAATTTTAATTAGCTCACTTTCCCATGAAACACTGTGTTAGGTTCCATCCTATCTAATGGAGTGTGTTCCATTCGTCTATCATAAGTAATAATATGATGAAATTCTTGATCAGATTGTGTGAAAGTCCTTTGAAAAAGGACACAAACCCTGGATACCTATTTGATTTGTCCTCAAACTTCTAGTACAGTATGTGCCACATATATATGTTTGTGCATGTCTGTGTGTGTGTGTGTGTGTAATCTATGCTTAACACAACTCATTATGTAGGCACTTACATATAAAATCACATGTAATTATATAACTTTTTTAGATTATTTCTAATTTAAAATTAGATACACATACAAATATGGGGGATTTATTAGATTTACTTATAAAATACAAGCAGGTTAGTCTAATAGTGTCTTTACATTTGAGAGGCAGAGACACTGACTTAGTCTACATAACTGGGTGCTTCACAGTTCCAGTCCATAGCTGAAGGGCTATATGATATCTGGAGAATCATTGTTATTCTACCCCCATTAGAGGCCAAGGAACTGGTGTAATGTCAGCAATGTCTGTCAAAAGCAGTAATATTCACAGTAGCATGGGATAAATAAAGACTGTCAGGCCCACTTCTTTCTCAGAACTCTCTCTGGGCTGCTCTCTGAAAGATGGTATTTACTTTGACTGAGGGCCTTCCTCCTTTAGCCATCCTCTCTGGAAACACAGATAATTGAAAAGGTACCTCTCTGAAGTGATGCTAAACAGTGTTAAGCAGTCATTCAAAAACATCTATCACACTACTTTACTCTGTCTGGCTAGCTCTGAGAGCTTTATTTGAAAAGAAGGGGAAAAAAAGCAAAAAAAAAAAAAAAAAGAAGCCAAAGCAAGATAAAACAAAATTAGAAGTCTGAGTACAGTCTTCTTTATCAAGGCATCTGTATTGTTCACTCAATACTTGTGTGTATATATTCTAAAGTGGTACAGTAGTTTTTGTAAAAATAAAGCATTCTATTTTATTTTCAGTTTTCCCCGATGGCATTCCCCCAGTTGTGAAAAAGAGAGGATAGGTTCCCAGAAGATCTGCAGAAAGCCCTAACAAGGCTCTACATAGTCATGAAATAGAACCACAGTAAATGTTCAGAAGTTACTCTCCAAGTGTCTTACAACATATCTGATTTTTCCTCTGATGCGAGGGGGTGTTATCACAGATTTCAGTCGGAATTATCAGTTAATTTTTATCCATTTGTGTTATCCAGTATATCTAAGGCATCATGTTTTGCTGACACTGAAGCAACAGAATGAATGTTCTAGTTCAAAATATATCATGTAACGGCAAGGAAATATCTGTGTAGATTCTCCAAAAGTATGGTGCTCTTTTATCCCCAGAGATATACTAACTATAAATAATCAAAAAATAGCTTTAAAAAGGTGATAAGTGATTAAGGAGGTATGACACATAGCAATTGTGTCCTGGTCCAGAAAATATGAAACAAACTGTGTGTGTGTGTGTGTGTGTGTGTGTGTGTGTGTGTGTGTGTGTAGGACAATTAAAGAAATTTGAATGGATTAAAATTATTTGTATAACAACATTATTAATTCATTGGTATACATAATTGGTTTTAGGATTATAAAGAATAACATTTGAGAATGCTGTGACAAGCATTCATGATTATTCTGCATACTACTTTCTGTGTCTTGAATTCTAATTTAACTCTGCCACAAAAAATTCTAATTGTTTAATTATAATTGAGTGGGCTGAGCCAGCAGGAGACTCTGGCGGAGGGTATAGAGGAACTGTGGTGGAAGAGATCTCTATTCAAGCGGCAGTGTTACAGCTCTTATGACAGAAGCTCTCAGATGATGGAATGATTCCCGCACACCTTTAATTTCGGACAGGCCTCATATATACAGTTTTGAGATGGTCAGAGTCTGATGACAGGTGTTTCCTATAGTCTTTGCCTGAGGGCTTGGGGATACCCTATCTACATATTTAGGGGTGTGGTCCTGCTTCTATCTTGAGCCTGTATCACATCCTTGCCTGCGGAGGAGGGACTTGCGGCCTGACTGACACCACTCTACAGGAGACAGCTGTAGTCTCTTAGGGTCCCTGTGCTTCTACTTATCATAACTGAGAATCAGGGTACCCTTCACTCCCAAATTGCCCCATATACACCCAGAACCAGGACAGATTCTTGAAGAATGTGACATATGATGGTTTGTTTCCATCCTATCTGTCCACTATTTTTTTTTCTCCTTTTACCTTTTAAACATTAGTGAGAACAAATATCTAGCCTTGCTCATTTTTTCTCACTTTTAAGCATGCTTCTGAACAGTATCTTATTTAATAAAACAATAGAAGCATGATGATTCCACTGCATATAAATAACTCAAAGAACAAATAGCCTGAGTGAGCATCTTAGGATGCCTGCGCTTTTCATGCAGATAAATCTAACATGTTCTATTATGAATTAATAATGTGGGTAAATGAACAGTTACCACAATGCACACATCACCAGTGGCTGTGAGTTATAAAGCACGGGCATTACTGAAGGTGGTATAAGATGCCTAGAAGTTACTCTTAAGTCATATTGTCAATTTCATATCTGTTTTACCCAAATCTTCCTTCAGACTAGTTTCCATCCCTGCCTCTTGTCTGCCTCCCTTCTCTCATTTCTCCTGTACAGTAATTCTCTACCCTGCCTTCAACACAGACATGCCTTTGCATAATTAAACCAAATACCCCTAGAGCACAAGTGTGTAACATTTTATTATCATTCAATGACTTTTTCCCTCTGGGATGTCCATTTATTTAATATGAAATTTTAATCACAGGATCTATGAGCATAAGTTACTTTAAAATAGAAAGAGGGTATTCATTCTTTTGAGATTAGTTCTGATTTGCAATGGAAAAAAATCAATTAAACAGTCAAATCTTGCTTTTTGCACCTAGAAAATAAAAACACTTATATTATTTTATTCAGTTGCATCAATAAACATCAATATCTCATGATTTTCTCTTTCTCAGGTTGAAGATATACTTTGAAATACATAATTTAAACAGCCAGACATACCAGTGTAGGTGATTAAAACAGATGATTCTGATTCTTAGTTCTTTGAAAATTTAGGTATTAAGCCGAGGAGACGGGTAAGTTGTTATGGTGATTGCCACACAATCATAAGGACCTGTATTTGGATATTCAGTATACAGAGGGAGCAGACTCTAATCCCAGAGTTTCAAAGGCAGAGAATGATACAATTCTGGGTTAAAAACTTAAAGGTAGGTGGGTGGCCCTATCCCTTCCCTGGGGTCCATGTCTATCTATGGGATGTGGTTTGTCAAGTTCCATGTTCCCACTGTTGGTCATTTCTTTCAGGGTCATCTCCACTGAGTACTGGTGCCTATTGTAACCCAGGTCTCTGGGACTTTCTAGAGGCTTCCCTGACACCCTCAATAACAAGAACTGCATATTTCCTTTTATTATCCTGAATTTTTGGGCTTCTCTCATGTATCCACCTATATCTGATACTGCCCCCCCTTTCCTTATCCTACTCTCCTCTCTGACCCAGGTCCCTCCCTTCCTCTGTCTCTTGTGATTATTGTCTTCCTTCTTCTAAGGATAATTGAAACATTCTCGCGTGGCCCCTTTGTTCCTGTCTAAAGGAGATGCAGGGACAAAAATGGGGCAAACGCAGAAGGGAAGGCCATCCAATGACTAACAGAACCATCACACTGTCAGGCAATAGACCCTTATAATCCGACTTCTGCCATATTGTGCTTACAGATAGGAACCTAGCCTGAATGTCCTCTGAGAGACTGTACCAGAATCTGACGGAGACAAAAGTGGATACATACAGCTAGCCATTGAACTGAGGTCAGAGGCCCCAGTGGAAGAGTTAGAGGAAGGATTAAAGAGCTGAAGGGTATTGCAACCCCATAGGAAAAAAAGCAGTATCAACTAACCAGACCCCTCAGAGCTCCCAGAGAAGAAGTCAGCAACCAAAGAGCAAACGTAGGCTGGTCCATGGACACTGGCACATATGTATCAGAGGGCTGTGTTTTCTGGCCTCAGTGGGAGAGGTTGTGCTTAATCCTGGAGAGACTTAATGCCTAGGGAAAAAGTATGCTTGGGAGGTGATGTGAGGTGGTGAGAAGGTGAGAAGGATGGCTGTATGGATGGGTTGGGGAGTACCTTCTCAAGGGAAAGGGAAGGAGAGATGGGCTGAAGAGCTCTGGGAGGAGGGAAAAAGGAAGGGAGCAATATTTGTAATGTAAAAAAGAAAATAATTGAATAAGAATATAAAAGGCTGATATTGTTGTTTTTCCTATGGGGTTGCAAACGCTTCAGCTCCTTCAGTCCTTTCTCTATCTCCTCCATTGCGGACCCAGTGCTCAGTTCTCATCTGTATCAATAAGACTCGGTAAGAGGCATCTATATCAGGCTCCTGTCAGCAAGCACTTCTTGGCATCAGCAATGGTGATTGGGTTTGGTGGTTACAGATGGAATGGATCCCCAGGTAGGACAATTTCTGGAAGGTCTTTTTTTAAATCTCTGCCCCTCTCTTTGTTTCTGTATGTTCTCCCATAATCATTTTGTTCCCCCTTCTAAGAAAGACTGAAAAATTCACATTGTGATCTTTCTTCTTCTCAAGCTACATATGATCTCTTAATTGTTTCTTGGGTATCCCAATATTTGGGGCTAACAGCCACTGACTAGTGAGTACATACCATAAGTATTCTTTGTGACTGAGTTTTCTTACTCAGGAGGATATTTCCTAGTTACATTCATTTGCCTAAGAATTTCATGTAGTCATTGTTTTTAATAGCAGAGCAATACTCCATTGTGAAAATGTATCACGTTTTCTGTATCCATTCCTCTGCTGAAGGACATCTGGGTTCCTTCCAGCATCTGGCTATTATAAATAAGTCTGCTATGAACATAGCAGATTATGTGTCTTTTTATATGTTGGAGCATTGTTAGGGTGTATTCCAGGAGTGGTATAGCTGGGTCCTCAGCTAATACTATATCCAATTTTCTGAGGAACAACCAGATTAATTTTCAGAGTAGATGTACCAGCTTGCAATCTCACCAATAATGGAAAAGTGTTTCTCTTTCTCCACATCCTTGACAGCAACAATATCAACCAATCAGACCACCAAAGCTTCCAGGGACTAAAACACCAATCAAAGAGTACACATAGAGAAATCCATGGCTCCACACTCTTATGTAGCAGAGGATGGCATTGTCTGTTATCAATAGGAGGAAAGGACCTTGGTCCTGTGAAGACATGTTTCCCCAGTGTAGGGGAATGCCAGGTGGTTAGGTATAAGTGGGTAGGTGGGAGTGGGAGCATCCTTTACTGAAGCTTCGAACGCTGGTATGAGAGAAGGGAAAAGGGGATAACATTTGAAATGTATATTCCTAAAATATCTAATACAAATTGAAAAATAATATAAAAGGCAAGAATACAAAACCACTGAAACCTGCTAAGCATCCAGTCTAACAAATGTGGCACATTTCAGGTTCAGCTCAAAAACAAACAAAAACAACACAACAACACCAGAAAAAAAAAAAAAAATCCCTGATATCCATTAAGAAAGACCCGAAATTTTTCTGGCTTCAACATGCTCACCTTACCTACATACACATAGACACAGATACAGACACACACAGGCACAGACACACAAGCTGAAATGTATTAGGACTCTAGATTGCTGTTATTATGTCCCATAGACATTCCTGTAACAAAACAGGTAACAAAAGAGATGAATCATATGCTTCCTTTAAACAAGAACCAGATTTTAAATGTTTCTATAGCAACTACATGCAATTTCAACTATGAATTTTCTTATTCCAGGAAAAAAATCAATACCTACATAGATTGTTTAAGATAGCATATAACTTTAGAAGATTACTATTTACTCAATATTATTACAAAACCACCATGTTATGGGAAGTCAAAAGCACATTCATTGTGTGTTAAATGAAAATATATCAGTAGTAGAACAAAGTTTTGTAGAACTCGCACCGCTGCCGACTTCATAGTGGCTCTAATATATGCAGGGACTAATTATGTATAACATGCAATGTTTTCTGGTCAACTAATCCTGTCCTAACCATGATAGTTTCAACCATTAAGAAAAACTAATAACCTGTGCAAACTCCTTTCAAATTAGAACACCAGTTAACTTACTTTAAGTTCAAACTAAATGTTTGTGGCCTAAAATGTCTAGAATGAGGTTAGCATTCTTAAACATAGATCGATGAAGTTTTCTCTTTCCCTCAGAAAATCTGTCCAATTAAGCTTTTGAATCCTTGGGGAGTTGCCTATATACTTGTTTGGTCCACACTACTCCTTGTAAAAGGTTTAATTATTGTGGTCACCACTTTTGCTTTTGTCTCTCAGACTCAGATGCCTTTTGTTTTGCATGTTAATAACTAAAAATGCTTCCCTAGTTGTGACAGAGGGTTAGAAAAAGCAAGTAAAGTTCTCAGAATTGAAGAGATTATGTTTGTTCAAAATAATTATCACCAGCTTGGCTGTTTAGCCTCTGATCACATAGGCAGTATCCTCTGTGTCTTGTATAAAGTGAAAGAAAATGACATAAATAAAAACATTTTTCACTATTTATCCAAAACTTACATGGTTAACCAAAAACATTTGAGTTTTCATTTTCTTATTTTCTTTTGATATGAAAATAAAGTACAGTGCAAATACTGACTTAGACCCTCATTCATCCTCTTGATTCCTGAAGCATAAAATCAAAAAGGAAATGTAATCATATTATTTGGCTCATTCTTCTTCTCTCTATGTCTCTCTCTCTCTTTTTTTTTCATTCTGTAGCCAAAGGATAGAAATAAAAAGGCAGCTGCATGCCATCCCATAGCCAGAAGGGTTCATGGTTTCACACGGAAAATGGGTCTCAGGCTTTAGATGTAAAAGAATGGTTGATACTTTTATCTTAGCCTTCTTGCCTCCCACACAAAACAATAGCATCAGGGATTTGGCTCGAGGTATCCATTTTTTTCCTTAACAATTTCAGCCTTAAACAAGATCTGGGCAAAGCATAAAAGCAAAGTGATAAACTATGTTACACTTCTCTGAATACTCAGATCTGGAAGGCCCAAGGCTGTTTATACTATTTTGGTTTTATTGTGACAGTGGTAATGCATAAAGAGTCTTACCAGATTCCATCTTAGCCAATTTACTGGCTAATCCTACTCACTCATATATACATGAATCCTCTTAAAATAAAGACTCTGGTCTGTAGAGACAGGAAATTGACCTAAAATGACCTCCTGTCTAAAGCATAGCTCCATGTTCTTAGTATTATCTATAATTTTCTGCCTCTCTGTGATATCCCAGCCTCTTCCTTATTCATTATTTTTTACATTATGGCAACTTCAGTTGAAATAATCAATAAAATGCATAGTCACCAATTCAGGCATACTTTATAATATCTCCAGCTACAATAAATATAGTTTCACAAAAAAGAAAGCTAGCAATAATTACGTCTAATTAGGAAATGTGACTATGGGCACACACATCATTTTCACATGTTCCTAAGGACTTCCACATTATTGTCCCTCTTATCACTGAATCAAGTGAAGTGGTCCCACCACTGAAGATCCTGATAGATAATGGAGATGGAATAAAAGTTGTTGGGCTTATATCCAGTGCTTATGTACTTTATTATGGTACCTAAAACATTCACTTAAATATAGTTCATGTGACCCTGTTTATCAGTCTCACTGAATTCTTGTTAATATATAGTTGTCTGCTAATACAATTACATTTAGTTCATTCTTGCTGACATAGCCTAGCCCTCTATGTGCTCTACCATCCAGAGAGGTATAGAATAAGAAGATACTCATCCCTCCTGGAATCATACAATAAATATATTTGCATAAAATTTTCAAATGGTATTGCTCTGCTGATCAGTAGACTGATTCTCAACTATCACAGATGTTTGTAAAAATTCTTACCCTTAGGCTAAACAGTTATATAAAACACTATATGAGCACAATGATGTTCCCACTTTCATAAGAGTATAAGTTTGTAAATGGTGCTGTGTTCCATTTACTTTGAAAAGTCTAGTGTAGGTAGAACCATATTATTAATAATGTATCCTGGGAAATGTAATATAAATGGTTTTGACTACATCTGCAAAATAAACTCAGCTAACAGCAGAAGAGCATAAACATGTTTGCTTTGATTTTTTTTTTAATTCTAATTTTCAGCCACAAGAAAGTATTTCAATCCTACCTCCTGTTGTGTTTCTAAACTTTAACTCCTTAACTTGGATAATCATCTAAAAAAGCAAGGACTTTGAGGCCATCAAGACTCATGGCCTGTTGAGCACCCAAAGGACCCTCAGGAGGCTCACCCTCCTGAGCCCACAGGTAAGTTCCACTTCCTCTCTACTGCCTATCTAGGGAAACACTGCTGGAACTCTCAGAATAGAAGGTAGCAAGATACTGCTTGGGAACTAACTGTTCCAGCACTCACCTGTGGCAGAGTCAGAGCTGGACAACTGCCATTGAAACTCAAAGCTTATCCACAGAGAGCTGAACACCCAGGAGCATTCTCCCTCCTGAGCCCATGTTCCCAAAGACCCACAGGAGATATATGTTCCAGTTAGAGACAACAAGATCACCTAGCATCACAGATAATAAGATGGCAAGAGGCAAGGGCAAGAACCTAAGCAATGGAAACCAAGACACCTGGCAACATCAGAACCCAGTTCTCCCACCACAGCAAGTAGTGAATATCCCAATACAACAGAAAAACAAGATATGGACTAAAAATCTGCTCCATGATGATAATAGGAGTCCTGAAGAAGCACATGGATAACTCTAGGAGAACCAGGAGAACACATGTAAACAAGTACAAGCCCTTATAAAGGAAAGATAAAAATCACTCAAAGAGCTCCAGAAAAATACAACTAAACACATGAAGGAATTGAAATAGCATCAAGACTCAGGATCCACTTGCAGATGGCTGAGACTCCAGAACAGCCTTGCAAGTGCTCTCCCACCTGAGCGCATGGAGCCTGCCACACACTCTACCTGCTGTCCAATGAGGGAACACCTAAAGCTCTCAAAGAACAGATAGGGTGGTGCACTCTGAAATCGTGTCCTTTCTGGTCCAGCAAGAGGGCCAGAAGACAGTCATCAAGACCCAGGACCTTTCCACAGATAGTCGAGCCCCTCAAATAGCCTTAAAAGTGCTCTCTTACCTGAGCCCACGGTAAGTCTTAAGTGCACCATATATCCTCACAAGCTGTCTGGGGAGGGATCATCTGGTGATCTCGAAGGACAGATAGTGTTGTGCACTCTGGGAACCGGTCCTTTCCGGCCCAGCAAGAAGGCCTCGTGACCACAATCAAGACTTAAGACGGACCCACAGAGCGCTGAGACCCCAGAACAGCCTCCAAGTGCTCTCCCACCTGAGCCCACATAGACAGAACAGAGTCACTGCCATCAGAACTCTCTTCCTGCCAGAAAAGTCAAACACACAACAGCAATCTTCTTCCTGAGCCTACTAGCCCTCAGACCCAAGGGATAGACAGCTATAGTCAGAGACAACAGGATCTCCTATAATCATAAATAACAAGACAACAAGAGGAAAGCAAAAGTACTTAAGAAATGGAAACCAAGACAACCTGGCAACATCAGAACTCAGCTCTCCCACCACAGCAAGTAGAGGATTGCCAAACACAGCAGAAAAACAAGACTTAGACTTGAAATCATCCTGCATGATGATGATGGAGATCTTTGAAAAGCACATGAATAACTCCCTTAAAAACTTACAGGAGAACACTCAAAAACAAATAAAGTCCTTAAAGAGAAAACACAAAAATCACTCAAAGAACTACAGGAAATACACCAAACAGGTGAAGAAATTAAAAACAGAAATAGAAACAATAAAGAAATCACAAAATGAGACAACACTTGGATAGAAAACCTAAGAAAGAAACAAGGAGTCATAGATGTGTCACAAACAGACTACAGGGGATGGAAGAGAGGATCTCAGGGGCAGAAGACAACATAGAAAATATTGACACATTAGTTAGAGAAAATGCAAAAACTAAAAGAATTCCAACCCAAAATATCCATTATCTAAGACACAATAAGAAGACCAAACCTGAGGATAATAGGTGTAGAAGAGGGCAAAAATTTCCAAATAAAAGTTCCAGTAAATATCTTCAACAAAATCATAGAATAAAACTTTACCCTTAAGAATAAGATGACCATGGACGTATAAGAAGCCTACAGAACTCCAAATAGATTGGACCAGAAAAGAAACTCTGCCCGACAAATAATATTCAAAACACCGAATATTCAAAACAAAGAAGAAATCCTAAAATCTGTTAGGTAAAAGGGAGAAGGGTACACATAGAGGCAGAGCAATCAAAATTACACAAGTCTTCTCAACAGATAATATTAAAGCTAGAAGATCCTGGAAATATGTAATACAGACTCTAAGAGAACACAAATGCCAGCCCAGGTTACTATATCCAGGAAAACTCTCAATTACCATAGATGGGGAAAGCAATATACTCCAGGACAAAACCAAATTTACACAGTATCTGCCCAAAAATCTATCCATACAGAAGATCATAGATGGAAAACCTGATCACAGGGAAGGAAACTACATGAAAGGCATAACAGAAATATAATCATGAAAGAAAATGCAAAGAAGAAAAGAACACAAACATAAGTCTAACTCTAACAACAAAAACTACAGGAAACAATAATCACTATTCCTTAATATCTGTTAACATCAATGGACTCAATTCCCCAATTTAAAAAATATACTATCAGACTAGAAATGTAAACAGGATCCAGCATTTTGCTGCACTCAGGAAACTCATCGCAGAGACAAAGAAAAACACTACCTCAGAGTAAAAAGCTGGGCAATATCTTCCAAGCAAATAGTTCCAAGAAACTAGCAGGAGTAACTATTCTCATATAATTGAATAGATTTTTACCCAACAGTTATCAAATAAGTGAGGAAGGACATCTTTTACTCATCACAGGAAAAAATCTATCAAGATGAACTGTCAATCTTAAACATCTATGCCATAAATACAAGGGCATTTACATTCATAAAAAATCCTGCTAAAATTCAAAGCATATATTATACCACACACAATGATAGTGGGAGACTTCTCTACCCCACTCTCATTAATGGACATATCATGGATACAAAAACTGAAGAGGGACACAATGAAACTAGCAGAAGTCATGAACCAATTGGAATTAACAGACGTCTACAGAACATTTCATCCTAAAACAAGCAAACAAACAAAATACTTTTTTAGCACCTCAGGGTACCTTCTCCAAAATTGTCCATATAGTAGGTCACAAAACAAGCCTCAACATATGCAAGAAGACCAAAATACTTCCATGCACTCTATCAGATTACCATAAACTAAGGTTTGTCTTTAATAACAACAAAAACAACAAAAACCCACATACACATGGACACTGAACAATGCTCTGCTCAATGATAACATGGTCAAAAAGAAAGAAAGAGGGGGGGGAGAGAAGGAAAGAAAGAAAGACAGAGAAACAAAGAAACAAAGAAAGAGAAAAAGAGAGAAACAAATAAACAAAGAAAGAGAAAGAGAGAGAGAGAGAGAGAGAGAGAGAGAGAGAGAGAGAGAGAGAGAGAGAGAGAGAGAAATTAAGGATTTTTTAGAATTTAATAAAAATGAAAGCACAACATACCTAAACTTATAGGATACACAGGAAGAGGTACTAAAAGGAAATCTCAGAGCTATGAGTGCCTTCAAAAAGAAACTAAAGAAAGCATACACTAGCAGCTTGAAAGCACACCTGAAAGCTCTAGAACAAAAAGAAGCAGATAGCCCCAAGAGGAGTAGATGGCAGGAAATAATCAAACTCAGCAGAAATCAACTAAATAAAGACAAAATGAACTATACAAAATATCAAGAAAACAGCTGGTTCTTTGAGAAAACTCAACAAGGTCCATAAACTTTTATTCAGACTAACTAGAGGGCACAGAGAAAGTATCCAAATTAACAAAATCAGAAATGAAAGGGGAGACATAACTACAGTAACAGAGGAAATTAAAGAAAACATCAGATCCTACTACAAAATCCTATACTCAAAAAGCTGGAAAATCTGGAAGAAATGGACAAATTTCTAATACAGATACCAGATACCAAATTTAAATCAGGATTAGATAAGTCATCTAAACAGTCCCATAACACCTAAAGTAATAGATGCAGTCTAAAAAGGCCTCCCAATCAAAAAAAGAGGGTAGGGCAGGGCAGGACAAGATGGTTTAGTGGAGAATTCTTTCAGATTTAGTAGAAGACCTAATACCAATACTCTCAAAGCTATTCAACTAAATAAAAACAAACAGACAAAAATAAAACAAAACCAATACCCAACTCATTAATCAAGGCCACAATTATGCTCTTATCTAAGCCACACAAGGGCACTACAAAGAAAGAGAACTTCAGACCAATTTCCATCATGAACATCAAAGCAAAAATACTCAATAAAATTTTTGCAAACCAAATCTAAAAACACATGAAAACAATCATTTATCATGGTCAAATAGGCTTTATCCCAGGGATGCAGATAGGGTTCAATATACAGAAATCCATCAACTTTTACACCATATAAACAAACTCAAAGGAAAAAGAACCATATGATCATCTGACTATACGCTGAGAAAGCATTTGACAAAATTCAACACCCCTTCAGGATAAAAGACTTGGAAAGATCAGCAATCTAAGGCCCATGCCTAAACATAGCAAAAGCATTATACTTTGCACCAGTAGCCATCATCAAACTAAATAGAGATAAACTTGAAGCAATCCCACTAAAATCAGGGACTAGACAAGGCCATCTACCCTCCTCCTCAACATAGTACAGGAAGTTCTTGCTTGAGCAATTAAATAACAAAAAGAATCCAAAGATACACATTGGAAAGGAAGAAGTCAAAATATTAGTATTTTCAGATGATATGGTAGTATACTTAAGTAACCACAAAAATTCCACCAGAGAACTTTTCCAGCTGAAAAACTACTGCAGCAAAGTAGTTGGATATAAAATTAACTCATACAAATAAACTGCCTTCATCTCTTCTAAGGATAAACAGGATGAGAAAGTAATTAGAGAATTGACACCCATCACAATATTCACAAAGACTGTAAAATGTTTTGGGGTGACTCTAAACAAGCAAGTGAAGAATCTGTATGACAAGACGTTCAAGATTCTGAAGACAGAAATTAAAGTAGATCACAGAAAATGGAAAGATTTTCTATGCCCATGGACTGGAAGGATCAACGTTATAAAAATGGACATCTACAGTTTCAATGCAATCGCCATCAAAATTGCAACTCAATTCTTCATAAAGTTGGAGAGAACAATTTGCAAATTCATCTGGAATAACAAAAAACCTAAAATAATGAAATCTATTCTCAACAATAAAAACACTTCTGGAGAAATCACCAGCACTGATATCAAGCTATATTACAAAGACATTGTGATTAAAAACTGCATGGTATTGGTACAGAGATAGGCAGGTAGAACAATGGAACAGAATTGAAGAATCAGAATTTAACCCCCACACTTATGGTCACCTTATCTTTGACAAAGGAGCTAAAAACATTCAATAGTAAAAGACAGCCTCTTTAACAAATGATGTTGGTTTACCTTGTAGTCATCATGCAGAAGAATGCAAATATTTCATTTCTTATCTCCTTGTACAAAGCTCAGGTCCAAGTGGATCAAAGATCTCCACATAAAACCAGTTGCACTAAAACTATTAGAAGAAATAGTGGGAAAGAGCTTATAACACATAGGCAAAGGGGAAAATTTCCTAAACAGAACACCAATGGCTTGTGCTCTAAGATCAAAAAATCCACAATGGGGACCTCAAGAAATTGCAAAGCTTTTGTAATGCTAAGAACACTGTCTAGAAGACAAATGGCAGCCAACAGACTGGAAAGGATCTTTACCATTCCTACATCTGATAAAGGGCTAGTATACAATATATACAAAAATATACCTAATGAAGTTAGACACTAGAGAATCTAATAATCTTATTAAAAATGGAGTACAAAGCTAAACAAAAAATTTTCAGTTGCATAATACCGAATAGCCGAGAAGTACCTAAAGAACTGCTCAACATACCCAGTTATCACAAAAATGCAAATCAAAACAACCCTGATATTCCACCTCACAACAGTTAGAATGGCTAAGATAAAAAATTCAGGTGGCATCAGATGCTGATAAGGATATGGAGAAAGAGGAACCCTCTTCCATTGTTAGTGGGGTTGTAAGTTGGTAAAACAACTCTAAAAATCAGTCTGGTGTTTTGTCAGAAATTTGGACATATTACTACCTGAAAACCAAGCTATTCAAGTCCTGGTCATATATCCCAAAGATGCTCCAACATTTAACAAGAATACATGCTCCACCATGTTTATATCAGCCTTATTTATAATAACCATAAGCTGGAAAGAACCAAGATGTCATTCAACAGAAGAATTAATACAGAAATTGTGGTACATCTACATAATGGAGTACTACTCAGCTATTAGAAACAATGACCTCATGAAATTTGTAGGCAAATGGATATTACTAGAGACTATCATCCTGAGTAAGGTAACCCAGTCACAAAAGAACTCCCATGGTATGCACTCATTGATAAGCGGATACTAGCCTCAGATAGCTTTGAATACTCAAGAAACAATTCACAGACACTATGAAGCTCAAATAATAATAAAAAAAAAAAGGTCAAAATGGGGATGTTTCATTCTTTTGTAGAAAAGAGAACAAACTACTCATGAGAGGAAAGAAAAGTTTAAATAGAGGAACACGGAATGAAGTAAAGATCATTCAGTAGTCGCCTCACCTGGAAATCCATCACATAAGCAGCCACAAAATTCAAGCATAATGACTGATCCAAGAAGTACTTACTGGCAAGAACCAGATAGAGATGTCTTCTCAGTGACCATGTCAGAGTCATATAGATACAGTTGAGCACGCGTGTAGCTAACTATCAGACTGAACATTGGGATTCCAATGAGAGTGCTAAAGAAAGGACTGAAGGAGGTTAAAGGACTTGCAACCTCATGGGAAGAACAACATTATCAATCAACTAATCCCTCCAAAATCCCCATGGACTAAAACACCAACTTTAGAGCATGCATTGAGAGACCTATTGATCCAGTTGCATATGTAGCTGAAGGTACCAATGCCTGTCATCAATGTGAGAAGAGGCTTTTGGTCCATGAAGGGCCAGGCAGACCAATCAGAATTACACCAGACTTTGTTTTCTGGTCTAATCGATTTTGAGGTCTGTAGGCCTCTTATATGTTCATGGTCATCACTTTCTTTAGGTTAGAGAAGTTTTATTCTATGATTTTGTTGAAAATATTTACTAGGTCTTTTAGTTTTAGACCAGAAAACAAATTCCTCCCAACACATAATAGTCAAAACACCAATGCTCAAAACAAAGAATGAATACTAAAGCAGTAAGTGAAAAGGACAAATAACATATAAAGGCAGACCAATGAGAATTACACCAGACTTCTCAACAGAGACTATAAAAGCTAAAAGATTCTGGACAGACATCATGCAGACCCTAAGAGAAAACAAATGCCAGCCCAGGTTACTATATCCAGCAAAATTCTCAATTATCATAGATGGAGAAACCAAGATATTCCAGGTCAAAATCAAATTTACACAGTATCTGTTCACAGACCCTGCCCTACAAAGGATAATAGATGGAAAACTCCAACACAAGGAGAGAAAAAACACACTAGGAAAAGCAGGAAAATAATATTCTTTCAATAAACCCAAAAGAAAAAAAAACAAGTAAAAATTATTGTAGGAAGCCGTTGGCGCCAATAGATGGTGCCAGCTTCCCGCCCATTGTTCAGCCTACAAAAACCTTTTCCTCGTGTTGCTTGGCAACCACATAAGTCACAGCCCAATCTCGGGGCACGGGATTGAGCTACAGGAGGATGCACCAATCAGGTAGCAACACAAGTCTCTTAGGCATATATAAGCAGTGCATTTCTCCCCCATGTGAGGAGATTGTGGGAGATTCCACCAGGCAAGCACCTAGAGAGATCCCCTGCTCAGAGAGAAGTTTCCTGCTCAAGAAGTCCCCTGCTCAGAGTGCTGTACAATAAAGGTTGTCTGCAGAAGAATCTGGTTTTTGTTGCACATCTGTTTCATCCGGTGGACGTGGGCGCGCGACACATTATTCTAACTCTAACAATAAAAATAACAGGAAACAACAGGCACTATTCTTTAATAACTCTTAACATCAATGGACTCAATAGCACAATAAAAAGACATAGACTATCAGACTGGATACATAAACAGGATCCAGCTTTTTACGTGAAACTCATCTCAGTGAGACATACAGACACTACCTCAGAGTAAAATAGTGGAAAAAATCTTTCCAAGCAAATGGTCCCAAGAAACAATCTGGGGTAGCCATCCTAATATCGAATAAAATAGAATGTTCAACCAAAAGGTATCAAACATGATAAGGAAGAACACTTTTTTACTCATTACAGGAAAAAGTTATCAAAATGAACTATCAATCCTAAACATATATGCTCCAGATACAAGGGCACCCACATTCATAAAAGAAACTCTACTACAGCTCCAATCTTTTATTGGACCACAGACAATAATATTGGGAGACTTTAACACTGCACTCACATGAATAGACAGATTGTGAAAACAGAAACTGACTAGAGACACAGTGAAACTAAGAGAAGTTATGAAACAAATGGATTTAACAGCCATCTATAGAAAATTTTATCCTAAAACAAAAGAATATACCTTCTTCTCATCACCAAATGGTACCTTCTCCAAAATTGACCATGTAGTCGGTCACAATATAGGTTTCATCAGATTCAAGAATATCAAAATAACCCATACATTCTATCAGTTCACCATGGACTAAGATTGATCTTCAATAACAACAAAAAGAACAAAAACCCTCATACACATGGAAGATGAACAATGCTCTACTCAATTGTGATACAAACTATATGGTATTGGTACAATGACAGGCCAGTAGATAAATGGAACAGAACTGAAGACCCAGAAATGAACCCACACACCTATTGTCACTTAAGGACAGCCTCTTCAACAAATAGTGCTGGTTCAACTGGCAGTCAGCATGCAGAAGAATGCAAACTTTATTTTTTTTTTGTACAAATCTCAAATCCAAATGGATCAAAAACCTCCAGATAGAACCAGGTACACTGAACCTAATAGAAGAGAAAGTGGGCTAGAGCTTTGAACACATATGCACAGGGAAAAATGTCGTAAACAGAACACCAATTGATAATGCTCTAAGAATAAGAATCAACATATTGGACCTCATAATATTGCTAAGTTTTTGTAAGGCTAAGGATACTGACAAGAGGACAAAATGGCAGCCAACACATTGGAAAAAGATCTTTACCAACCCTATATCTGATAGATGGCTAATACCAATATATACAAAGAACTCAAGAAGTTACAGTCTAGAGAGTCAAATAATCCTATTAGAATATATGGTACAGAGCTAAACAAAACAATTCTCAACTTAGGAGTACCAAATAGCTATGAAGCACCTGTATATGAAGACTCCAATGAAGGTGTTAGAGAAAGGACTGAAGGAGCTAAAAGGGTCTAAAACCACATGGTAAGAACAAAATGACTAACTAACCAAACCCATCACTCATCCCAGGGTCTAAAACACCAACCAATGAGTTTGCATTGATAGACCAGACACATATTCAACAAAGGATAGCATTTTCTGGCATCAATGGGAGAAGAGGGCTTTGGTCCAGTGAAAGTGTGTGTTCCGTGTGTAGAGGAATGCCAAGGTGCTGAGGTGGAGAAAGTGACTGGAAGAGGGAAAACCTTGAAGGAAGTAAGTGGAGGGGTTGTGGGGAGCATAGTGAGCAGAAAAGGGATAACATTTGAAATGTAAATACAGAGAAAAACCAATAAAAAAAGAAAGAAAAGGACTTAGAATTACACATATTCTACAAGTGAAACTATGATTGCTATTTTTCTGTTATTTAGAAAAATATATTAATTATACGTTATATTTTTTCTTTTATAAAAATAGATTCTTTTCTCATAAAATATATTATGAATATAGTTTTCTCTCTCTCTACTACAAGTTCTTCCTTCCCTCCGCACTTCTCCCCTCATAAAAATTAAACATAAAAAATTACAATATAGTAAGTAACATGGAGCAAAAAATATCATATTTCATTTGGACACAGCAAACCTATAGGAGGAAAAGAGTCCCAACAACAGGCACCCACTCATTCCCACAGTCATGAGTCCCATAAAAATAAGCTAATAGCAATAGTATACATGCAGAGGAGCTAATACAAATCCATGTAGAACTTGTGCTTGTTGTATTAGCCTCTGTGAGCTAATATGAGCTGTACTTATTTAATTCAGAGAGCCTTGTTCTTCTGGATTCTTTTGTTACTTATGCTTCTTATACTCTTTCTGCCTCCACTTCCATGAGAATCCCTAATCCCTGAGGGGAGGAAGTGATGGGGACCTCCAATTTAGACTCATTGCCATGTAATTTCTGGCTGTGGGTCTCTGAATCTGCTCCCATCTGTTAATAGAGAAAACCTAATAATGATTGAATAAGGGACATGTCTATGAGTATAACAGAATATGATTAGGAGTCATTGTATTGATTCTTTTAGATTAGTAGTGTTTGATTTTCCTGAGGTTTCTGGGCTATCTGGTCATTAGTTCTTGGCTATCCAAGCAATCGTGGGTATAGGTTCCTTTTATGGAGTGGGCCTCTGTTCAGTTAAGACATTGGTTGGTTACTTCCACAAGTTCTGTGCCACTACTGCCCTAGCATATTGTACAGGTAAGACAGATTGCAGGTCAAAGGAATTGTGGGTTGCTTGATGTTTGCTTTTCAGTTTTGGTAACTTCCTACTCTATAAACACTAGAACACAGGGTGATAGCTTCATGTAGACTTTTTCATATTCGATGAGTTGTTTGGTTATTGTCTAATGGAACAATATTATTTTACAGAGAATGGCCAATTGTTTTAACAATATCCTGATTGATCAGGAATCTCGATGTAAGTAAATATCAAAACAACAACAAATGAGCAAATAAAATGCCAAAAAAATAGTGCAATTAAAAATAGGGAACATATTTAACCTGAATTCAATATGATATCCCATCATACCCCAAGAATGCTCAGTTACTCTGTCCATTGTAGCTTTATTCATAATAGCCAGGAAATGGAAACAACCTAGATGTCCCCCAACACAAGGATGGATAAAAAAAAATTGTGGTGCATTTACACAATACAGTATTACTCCACCGTTTTAAAAAAATGCAAGGAAATAGGTAGAACATAAATATAAAAGAAAGAAAAATAAAGGAAAAAGAAAGAAAGAGAAATCTAACTGAGCAAGGTAATTAATTCAGATACAGAAAGATAAATATGGCATTTATTCAGCTGTACGGCCATATTAAATGCTAAGTAAATGATCCATAGAGCCAGAGAGGTTAAAGAGGAGGGGTCTTTGGAGGGTGAACGGATCTTCCTGAAAAGGGGAAATAGAACAGATAGTACGTGCAGACTGGGGTACCATGGAAATGTAGCAGGGGATCATGTAGGGGAAATGGGGAGTGGAGGAAGACAGTTAGGGGAAAGGCAGCTGGAACCTGGACACGTGGGTTTGGTGTGTCTGGGGGAAATTAGTGCAGTGTGAACTTCCTGGAATCGATGAAGGCTATCCTAATGAGGACTGCTAGTAATGAGAGGTGTGGATTCTCAACTGGCCATCTATTATAGCCAGGCAAAGTAACCAGTGGCAGGCCTAGGATGTATTTATTTGAATTGTTGGTTTTAAGTAAGTTTAGATAAAGCTCTATTAAAACAGTCTTCACATAAGTATCCATCTTATTCAGGATAAAGAAGAGTAAATGATAAAATGTCATGTTTAAAATAGAACGGTTAGAGTATTTTATTTGTCTCTGAGAATTCTACTTTTTGTTTATCTTTTGATATTTAAATGTTGGGATTTTAAAAGTATCATTTATTGCTATTTTGGTAACCAGAAACTAATTGAAGATAATTTATACTTGAAATACTATGTGTTTAATTTATTCATTTTTAAAATTATATCATTGTCTTTAATTAATATATTAAAGCCTTAGTTAATGTTATTTATCCAGGGAACTTTGATGTCATTGGGAATGTAATCATTTCATTTTAGTTTATCTACAAACAACCAAAGTGTGATATTTTGATGGAATCCATACTTAATAACTTTAATTAAATTCATAACAATGAACTTATAAAAGTGTGTTCCGTTAAAGCTTGTTAATTCCATATCCTAAACCACCTTCACCTCCTTTATGCAAATTGCCCTCTCTCTTTGCTTTGTCTTACTTTCTGTTGTTTTTTTTAATTATTTTAATTGGATATTCTCTGTAGTTACATTTCAAATTTTATCTGCTTTTTCTCCACTCCCATGCCCCCTCCCCCTCCACTTGTTTCCATGAAGGTGCTCTTTCTCCCAACCACCCACTTCACTTCAGCACCTTGGCATTCCCCTGCACAGAGAAAACACACCTTAAATGGACCAAAGACCTTTTCTCCCATTGAAGCTATACAATACTATTCTCTGCTACATATGCAACTGGAGACATGGGTCTCTCCATGCATGCTCATTGGTTGGTGTTTTAGTCCCTGGAAATTCTGGAGGGTTTGTTTGATTAATAATGTTATTGTTCCATGTGGCTGCAAACCCTTTCAGCTCCTTTAGTGTTTCCTCTAGCTCTTTCATTGGGGTCTCTGTATTCATTCCAATGGTTAGATGCAAGCATCCTCAACTGTATTTCTATGGCTCTGGAAAAGCCTCTGAACAGGCATCTTTTTCTGGCTTCTGCCAGTAGGCACTTCTTGGCATCAACAATATTGCTTGGGTTTGGTGGCTGCATATGTAGTAAATCCCCTGGTGAGGCAGTCTCTGAATGGTCTTTTCTTAAATCACTCCTCCTCTATTTGTCCCTGTATTTCCTCTCGCAAGTGCTTTATTCTCCCTGTGAATAGCTGTGAAAACGGACTGTGCACCAATAGCTGTGAATTTGACGATTTGCTTATTAGCTGTGAATCCTTGAAGATTTCAGCAGGCTGTAACCATGAGTTGCTCAAGACAAAGTGTGCAGCTGCTTGCCTGTGTGAAGACAAAATTCACTAACATATCCAGTGTGCAACATGACAGACTATATGAGAAGGGGTACAGACTTTGTTGAGACATGATGGGGAAAACTTATAGGAGAGTAGAGACAGGTTGCCTCCCAAATGACAAGGCTTCTTTCCATCCTGGATTTATACAGAATTCTCTTTTATAACAGCCATTAAAATGATGTCATTTAGGATGACAGTTCTGGATTTTGAGCATATTCGCTGCTTTAATTGTAGGGAATCAAATCAAGTGGAGAATTTTGAAAGTTGTACCATAACAGGTCATTCACCTTCAGAACTTTGAAAAAGAGAGAACTGTTTGTGTCCTAAGCCAACCTGCAATGGAAGAATGGGCTGTAGTTACATCACCATCAACCTATTTCATTTTGCCTACCAGGATGAAGCTTGATATCTGTATTTGTCTTATGTCTTCTTAGTTAAACACAGTCATCTTTTTCAATAAAGAACTCAAGCTACAAAAAAAAAAAAAAAAAGAAGAAGAAGAACTGAGATAACCACATTCTGGTCTTCCTTCTTTTTGAGCTTTATAAGGCCTGTGAATTGTTTCTTGGGTTCTCAGAACTTTTTGGGGCTAGTATCCTCTTATCAGTGAGTGCATAACATGTATGTTCTTTTGTGACTGTGTTACCTTACTCAGCATGATACCTTCTAGTCCTATCCATTTGCCTATAAATTTTATAAAGTCATTGTTTCTAATAGCTGAGTAGTACTCCATTGTGTAAATGTACCACAGTTTTTTGCATCCATTCATCTATTGAAGGACATCTGGGTTTTTCAGCTTCTGGCTATTATAATAAGGCTGCTATGAACATGGTGGAACATGTGTTCTTGATATATATTGGAGTATCTTTTGGTTATATTCCCAGGAGTGGAGTAGCTGGGACTTCAGGTAGTACTATGTAGAATTTGCTGAGGAACCCCCGGACTGATTTCCACTAGTGATTGTACCAGCTTACAATCTCACCAACAATGGAGGAGTATTCTTTGTTCTCCACATATCCTCCAGCATCTGCTATCACCTGAGATTTTGATCTTAGACATTCTGAATTTGCACATTATTATCTATTTCATTTTCTACTCTCTGGAAAGAGATATGTAACATTTGTCAGCAAAAATTATCTATGATTTTAAAAATGAATGTATTATAATTAATTATTATGAAAATAGTCAGTTGAAGCAAATACAGCCATGGAAATAGCCTATTTAGTATATCATGGTATCAGTATAGATCCTTCTTTGTGTAATTAAGTACAAATGAAACTAATCTGTTTTAGACAGTTGTATTTTAAAAGTGAAAGGAGAAACCTGGAATTAATTATTTTCATATTCAATTACTGATGGTAAATTGCTAAGAAATAAATTATTGGGACCAAAACAATCAGCTAACCCTAAAAATCATCATTATTATTAAAATTGAAATCTTAGATTTCTAAGGTAAACCACATTTAATACATTTTTATTTTCAAAATTGTGGTTCTTTACTAATATCTAAGACATTTGAGAAGTCATGATGTCAGAGAATGTTTGTAAGTTCTTCCATTTCTTTTTCTTTTTTTCCTTTTTTTAAGGCTTTGCTCCTTCAATCAAATAATTCTCAGGCAAGTTAACTTCTCTAAAATATTTATTACCAAGACTATACTTCATTCTATAGTAATTTGCTTCTGTTTTCCACTCATCTTTAATCCCAGAATTTGGTAGGTAGAGGCAAGCAATAATATTTTACACAAATTTATCAAACAATTTCTCATCGTAATAACTTTTGTCACATTTACTCATAATCACATTTTTTAAAAAAACAATGCTGAGGGGCTGACATAATGGATCAGAAAGTAAAATGCTGGCACACAAGCATGAAAATCCTAGTTCAGATTCTTAGCATGTGACTTAGAAACAGAGAATCCACAAAGCATGCTATTGAGCCAGCTCAGGGAAATGCCAAGAACCTCACCTAAATGTCCAATGTTAACCGTTAGTCTACACACACATGAAAGCCTATACACCTATATAAAATGAACATTTATGTACAACAGAAATTACACTGAGAATTAAGTATGTGTCAAGCATCTAGAAGCATCTTTGAATCATTGTGATATAAATATATAAAAAGGAAGGCAGTTATCCATAAATAACAAATTCAACTGCATAATGTTAATTCAATCTGCTGTCTCAAATTAATTTATTTCATTTAAAATATGCATTTCACCCCATCTGTCTTATAGAACATTCCTAATGCATGTAGTTATTTATTAACATGATTGTCTTTCAATACACTTGTTAGATCCCTTCTTTTTCTTTTTAAGAAAAAACTTCCTTTAATCAAGGCTTGTAACATGGAAGAGATTTGTCAGATAAAAAGGAAAGTTTCCAATTCATCAAAACATAAACCCATAATACATTATAAATACAATTCCCAACAGTAAAAACCACAACAGCAAATTCACACCATCCCTGTAACAGCCATGAACTGATTTCACATGCTTCAGACAGATAGCTAATATGGCCTGCTGGATGTTGAGCACACTAGCACTTTGAGGTGGCACTCATCTGACAAGGCTGTGGCACTGGTGGCTCAACTCCAGAAGCATAGCAGGTACCAGCACATTCAAATGGTCTACCCTTTACATATCAAAGGAAGAGGTAAGAAAGCAACAGTGGTCCTGCTATCAGAAACTTGGTAAGGAGTAAGGACTGCTGTGTAAAGCTCCAGGCCAAGAGGTGGTTTACTGGCTTCATTTCTTTGTCTTCTTTGGCAGTGACCCCTGAAACAATAAGATGTGAGGTTCTGGTTCATGAATCATATAGTGGACCCATCTCCAACTCTGCTGAAGTCGAGATTTCTCCATTTAGATTCAGACATTAAATGGGTTTTAGGGACCAACTTGCTTACGTCCTTGGGCAACATGGCATGCCGCTACTCGAACTCCTCGTCCTCATATTTGTCTGAATAGTAGATTTGTTTGTGAGACATGACTTCTCTGCCCAAGAGTGCACAGCCCTGTGCTGCTGGCCTCCAGACAACTCCCAGCAGCACACATTAGATCCCTTCTTAGCATAGAGAGGAAATAATCCAGACTATTAAATACAAACCAAAAAACAAAAATATCAAACAAACCTTTATGACCTTGACTGCATTATTTTCTTTACAAAATCTTTCCATTGAAACCTAAGCAGGTATTTTTGAAAATCCATTTATAAAGGCCAAAGTTTTTTGCCCATAAAAATCAAACAAACAAAACAACAGCACAAGCTAGAAATAGTCCAACTTGTAGACCAAAAAAAAAAAAAAAAAAAAAAAAAAAAATACAGTAGCACAAATGTGCTTGTTTTCTGTGGTGAATAAATAGCGTGATCTCAACAACTTAACAGACTCTGAGCTCAAATCCCAGGCTGCAGTACTAGGGAGAACATCTGGAATCTGTGGGTGTGGCCTCTTTTTTCTATCCTTAGCTTCTTAGTATAGGCACTTATGACAAATGGCACCAGTCCCTCCAACCCCCTCCCCCTTTTTGATATAGGTCTTTTGTCCTGTAGAATTTCACGCCATCAGTTGCTTCTATCACCAGATACCAAGAGCTTCAACATCATATGAAATAGTACTATGAATGCAGATTCACATGTGTTGGGCTGCAGTGGTGTACACTGCAACCAGACCCCGGGGGGATCATATAACCCAGGACTTCGCTCTCAAGCTGGAACATGTTTATTCACAGGTCTTTGATAGAATTGAGACACTACTGCATATATACTCCAGTCATAACTGGAGGGTGATGGGTGTGTGATACTTCTGATATAGTGGATAGAGATCAGAGACAATGCTAAACTTTGTACAACACACTGGGAAGTTATCTTCCTTCAACAAAGATATATTCAGTGCAAAATGTCAATTCCCTTTTCTAAGGCTGGGAATGGGTGATGGAGGAGACAGAAAACAATGAAGCAACACAGGCAGACCTTAAATGGCATCTACACATACACTTTACTCTTTTCTTTCATTTACTTCCAGGCCCTGCTATGTTTTCAAAGTTCAAATTGCACCGGATGCCCATGTTTTTATGTGGACTCCTTGTGCCCACCATTATTACTATCACATTCTTTCACCTTGGATAAAGCTTGCTGTGTCTCATTTTCTACCTCTCTCCAGCCAGCCTCCTTGGAATGTCCTTCACTATAGAATGAAATAGCCATAATCTCCCACTATTACTCATTGCTATATGGAGCTAAAATTGCTGTCAACATGTCAGTATCTCCTGTCACATTTATCCAATATGTGTTAACCTCATGCCTACCTTTAGAAACCTAACTTTCCTCAATTGAAAGTAGAAAGCTGTCTAGTCATTAAACCATGCAGATGACCAGAAAAGATGAAACAATTCACACCCCTTTTCTAATATGTATTCTTCAATTTTAGGTATAAATCTATCACTGAAACACTTTACTAATCCGAGTACAGCATAACCTTACATTATTCAGGTGAACTATCTTGGAGTTTTTATTTATGTGATAAAACACCTTGATGAAGGACAACTTTTGGTGGAGCTTATTTCATATTATAGTTTTTAGTCCACCATTAAAGGTAATCAAGCCAGAAATTCAAGGCAAAATCCCATAGGCATGGATTAATAAACTAGGGTTACTAGCATGTTCTCCATGCTTTTCTCAACCTCCTTTTTATTCACCCAAAGATTACCTTGCAAGGTTTGGAATTACCAACAATGGGCTAGACCCTCCCATATCCACAACTAATTAAGAAAATGTTCATTAAGTTTGCCTATAGGCAAATGTTATGGAAGCATTTTTTTTCAGTGATTGCTGCTTCTTCCCAGGTAATTCTGGCTTGCATAAAGTTGACCAAAAAAAAAAAAAAAAAAAAAGCCTAACCAAGTCATGAGCCAATATAATTGTGCAGTATAGTAAACACTCATATACAACAAAATAAAAACAAGAACAACAAATAACTCAGAGGTCTGCAAAATGGCTATCGCTACAGTTCCAGCAAGGAAGAAACAACAACAACAAAATCTTTGGGCCTTTTTGATGTCCAGCATATTTAAGAAGACATGAACCATGGTTTCAGAATTAAGCCCTGATTCAAAGGAACTGACCAAATGTCAGACAATGACATCCTCAAACCATCTTCTGGCTCCACTCACATGCACCAGAGCACATACTTTGGGCACATACACACCTAAATATACACTGATAGACACACATTAAAGGAATAAATAAATACATAAGGCAGTAAGTAGTTCTGTAAAAAGTTAAGATAGGCGAGTACCTGACACCTTCTACTTTATCACCACAAAACCCTTCTGGACGTCAGACCTGCAAACTGCACAGCAGCAGCATAAGCATTAAGACTGTGAGAATCTGTTAGTAGCAGTTGAAAGCTAGTGCAGACAGCATTCCCTTTTTGACTCATGCCAACACTTAGAGTCAAAATTTTCTTTTCTTTGAATTAGAGAACCTCGATTTAGACATATTGAGTATATTGATCCAAGTTTCGAAGTTGCAAAATTAAACAGCAGAGATCAGATTTCAGATCTGCCACCAAAGATCAAAGCTTCACCAACTGCTCAATTGTGCTTTTCAAGGCAAGCGATCCAAGTTACAAACAGCTCTATAGATTTTATTTTTTATTTTATTTTCAGTGGTACTTTACAAAGGATTTGGGCAGCTCAATGCCTCCTATTAGGATTAGAATAATGTAGATGAAAACATAATCTGCAAATAATATAAGAATGAGAATACATGGTCACTGTTCAAATGTTTTGTATTAATCCTGACTCAGAAAAGCTGCATAATATGACTATAAGTCTGAGGTGTCACCCATTTGGAAGGAGTTCCATGTTTTTAAAATTGAAAGAATAAGAACCCTAATGCTGTAATGTGTGTGAAGGGATTCTTCCTTCTAGCTCTCCTTTATTCCATGCAAACCTAATACAGTTTAATTTTTTGAAAGCAACATCTCAATGCAGAACACAGCCTCTCAAAAAGAATAGAGGAGTATAGGCCATGGTGTTGTGTGTCTTAGGATATCTTTTCTTCATTACTTAGGTTTTTATTTAAATCAGTGATGGTACGCAGCATGTTAATGTATAAATATAATTGTAGTTAATTTGGGAAGAGAAACTGGCAAGTGAACAGATTAAGGATCACACAGTTTTAATTTACATACATAGATTAGAGGAAAGAAAGGCTACCACAGAGAATTTAAAAGATGAAGAAGAAAAAAATAAAATATGTTGGCAAGAGGATAATAATCTGATACCAGCTGTCACTGAAAAAACATTTATTATTGCATTCCATCTTAGGTTTAGTAGGAAATAGAATTTCCAGAAAGATACTGAACAGGAAATGTATATTTGATAATCAAATGTGGAAAGCTCTAACTCCACAGGATAATTGTTTTCCACGGAAAGGCTAAAGCTTGTTTAAGTGACATATAAATAACTCAAATCCTGCATTAAAAAATTAAAACTGAGAGAGAATTGAGCTCAGATCTCTGTGTTAGCAGACCAAGAAATAAAACCTATATTATTTTTCCAGGAAAATGTGTTAGTTACCTTAGTTCTCCTCATTTTGTCTTAAACCCAAAAGTTTGAGTCTTTTGTTATTCATGAAACTGTCTGAATCTAATCCTCTTGCAGTATCTATACTATTAGTTTTTGAGTGGTACTGCTTCTCTTCCTTTATCTTTACCTTTCTAGAAAACACGAGCCTAGGTAATCCACTCACCGTACTTGAGATATTATTGGTCTACACATCTTCTGAAAGTCTCCCGCTGAAGCCCTTTTCATTCAAAGCTCAAAACTGAACCTGCTTCTTTTCCACAATCCTTAAAAATCTTCCTACACTTTTTTCTGCTGACCTCCGTCTCTACCACCATCTTTTGAATATCATTGTTTTGTGCTTAAGTTTACTTTATTGCTCTTCAAGCAGGTCTAACTTCCTTAAAATGAAGGTTTTATTTTATCTAGGCATTTCTAGACCATTCCTGTAAGGGATTTATGATTAATTGAATCATCAGAAGTGGATGGATACACTTCCTTTTCTTATTTATTTATTTATTTATTTATCAATTTTAGTTTTCAGGGTAGGAACAACTCATCTCTAACATAGGCTGCATCTTCTTTAAGCATATACAAAGATCATGAAAGAAGAAAGCCCTGCTCTTTGCCTGATTGCCCTCATTCCAGCATGTACTGAAGACTTGCTGAGACATACATGCTCATGGATTACTGTATCCTTAGACCTTCTGTTCATATGTTCATAGACAGTAATTGTTAGAATACAGCATGTAAATCACTTTAATTTATCATATATACATATATGTATACATATACATATATGTATGTATGTGTGAGTGTGTTTGCCTATGTTTATGAAATTTTTTTGCTTATCAGAAATTAAAAAGTCCGAGAAATTAGGGATTTGGGTATCATTTTACTGAATCAATTTCTTGAGATTTGTTTACCTAATTTATTTATTAAATGAGTGTTTCAAGGCTTCCCTAACTTATCAACTATCCTAAGAGTTCTTAACTAGTGCTCTACAAAAATCAGAACTTGCACATAAAATATGCATGCCCAGATGTATCCTTGCACATCATGTATGTGAATATATATTCATGTTTTAATTTTGTTATTCTCTTGAACCATGACCACAACATGTTTGAAGGGTGAAATCAAATCAAAGAAGTGTCAAATATGGTGTTGTTAGAGATGCTTCTGAACAAACATGTGGGTATGAGGAATAAAACCCATGTCTCCTCAAAGAGCAACCAATGCTTTTTGCAATTGAGCCATCTGTCCAGTCCCAGGACCAGGTCTTTGCTTCTTCGTAACTGTAATTTCCTAGAAATATAATAATAACCATGTTTAGACTAAATTTTACTAAAGCTTCCATAAACATAAAAATAAGGCTTAAATAAAAGATAATATATTTAACATATTCTTGATATGGAGAAATATAAGAAATATTCTTTTTATATGTGACCCCACCTACACTTTACATGCCCAAAATCATATGTGGATAACTGTCTTAACTTTGCATACACTGGATCTAGAACATGTTGAAGAACTATAACATCCAAATACATTATTTCAATTTTTGACATTCACTTTATTGAATAATGAGCAAAAGAAACCTAGTGTTCCAGTTTCTGATGCTGAGATAACTTTGAAAATCTATCATTCATTCTGTCTTCTTCTTCATTCCAGGCATCTTTAAGACACAGTATAATCTCTCTCCCTTAGGAGTTCATCATTCTTCAAATTGTGCTCAGTAACTCATTGCTCAGGTCTCCCTTCTAAATGCCAAGCCTGAGTAAATCTTATTAATTTCCCATAGATATTCGCATGTTCCTAGATCCTTCCAAAACAGAATGTAAAGAATCAACCCTTTTTAACGATAAATCTACATTTGGGCACATGCAATTTATAGACCAGTACTTAAGCACTCTTAGGACAGGTTGATAAATCAGGAAAGTCTTGATAAATTCATTCAGTAAATAAATTCAGTAAAAAATCTTGAGGAATTGGGTCAGTAAAATGACACCTAAAGCCCAAATTTCTCTAACTTTTCTGCTGTACAATTATTTCCAAACAGGGAGAGCTCTTAGCAGCCTCATGTACGCTATCTTATGTATTACCACTTTCTCTATTCCCATTTGAAATTTAGGATGTCTGCACATACATTTTTTGTGACTTTCACTTTCAAAATTGATTTTGACTGCACTCTAATTTGCAAGTGCCTGTTACAGAATTTTAGCAAATATTTACAGGTATATATGTAAAACCGTGTTTTTGTTTTACAATAATTTTTACAAATATATCTGAAGGTTCCTGTTCACCACACATGGTTTCTTAGCATGTAACGATGTTTGTACTTTCTGAAATAATTTTTTTTCACAATGCATGAATTGGATTTACAATCCACAAGACAACATATAAGTTTTAAATTATATTTAGCAATTAACAATTAACCTATGTTTATGTGTGATAACTACAGCCTATGGTCCTTACCACGACAGAAATAATTTTTCTATGATATTTTCTTAAGAGACACTTTAAGTGCCTAAAATTTTTATATAATATGCACCACGGAATAGAAGTATTTGAAAACTATAATTTGAAAACTAAATTCTATGGGAATATCTATCAATCATATGACTGATGAGAACTCATATAATATTATGTGAGAATTTTTCTATAAATCTGTGTTTTCCAGCTTTCTGTCTGCATTAGAAACACCCTAGAAAGTTAAAATACAAAGAAATGGGATGGACAGATGGCTTGGTGATGGCTAGAGTTGTTTTGAGGATAACGACAATAAAATAAAACATCACTTTCTTCTTATTATAATTGCTATAATAAAAAAACAGACAGGAAAATGAGTTAAAAAATAACAATTTGATGTCATGAACAGAAAGTAATAGGATATTATGGACAAGATTAAAGTGGGACTTTGAAGATAAATATGAAACTATTATATAATTCAGGAATCCCACATTTATGTTTATGCATAAATAATTGAAAATAGATGCTTAAACAAATGTTTATGAACACATAGTTCAAGTAAGTAGTATACTGTGGATTAAAGTACAGCTTACCAATACTGGATGCCAAATAGGTTGTATACAGCTAAGCTCTCTATATAATGATTCATATAAGTTATATAAGTTAAAGACCAGGAACAGCAGAGATCCAGGGACATGGGCCTAGTGAGACTATGCTGCGAGTAGCCAGGAAGCAGAGAGATCTGTGCCGAGCACTTGGAAAGTGTGACCACCCCCAATTACTTCAGGGGAGCAGGAACACTTCCATAGGTTCTCAGTTTCCACCAGGCAGACCCGTGTGTACAGAACAGGGACTCAGGCCATTTGTGACCAGGAATAGCTGAGACCCAGAGACATAGGCCTGGTGTGACTGCACTGTGAGTAGCCAGGGCACAGAGAGGTCTGGGTCGAGTGCCCGGAAAGCATGCCCCCCCCATTGGTTCAGGAAAGCAGGAACTCTCAATTTCCACCCAGCAGGCCCTTGCTTACAGAATAGGCAGTCAGGCCATATGCCACCAGGAACAGCAGAGACCCAGGGACACAGGCCAGGTACACGGGAGAGATGGGAACCATTCCCTGACAACAAGACCATGTACAATCACAGACAACAAGATGGCAAGAGGAAAGCAAAAGAACTTACATCATGGAAACCAAGACAACTTGGCAACACCAGAACCTACCTCTCCCATCACATCAAAGAGTGTGTTACCAAACACTCCAGAAAAAGAAGACTCAGAACCGAAATCATACCTCAAGATGATGATAGAAATCCTTAAACAGGAAGGGAAGGAAAAGCATAAAGAAATAGAAGCTTTTAAAGAGGAAACAAGAAAAACACTCAAAGAAATAAAAGAACTAGAGGAAAACAGAACCAAAGAGATGAAGGAGTTGGATAGGACTTTAAAATGGAAATGGAAACAATAAAGAAAACACTAAAAGAGAAAACCCTAGAGGTAGAAAACTTAAAAACAGAAATCAGGAGTCACAGATGCAAGTATCTCCAACAGACTACAAGAGATGGGAGAGAGAACCTCAGGGGCCCAATACAATATTGAAAACATAAACAAAACAGTCAGAGAAAAAGCAAAAGCCAAAAAGCTCCTAACCCAAAATGTCCAGGAGATCCAGGACACAATGAGAAGACCAAGCCTAAGGATAATGGGAATAGAAGAGGGATAAGAATATCAACTAAAGGGTGCAATAAATATCTTCAACAAAATCATAGAAGAAAACTTCCTTACCCTTAAGAATGATATGACCATGAGCATAAAAGAAACCTAGAGAACTCTAAATAAAGTGGACAAGAAAAGAAATTTCTCCTGACACATAATAGTCAAAACACCAAGTGCCCAAAGCAAAGAAAGAATACTAAAAGCAGTAAGGGAAAAAGGTCATGTAACATATAAAGGCAGACCAATCAGAATCACACCTGATTTCTCAACAGAGACTATGAAAGCAAGAAGAGCCTGGACAGACATCATGCAGACCCTAAGAGAGCACAAGTGTCAGCCCAAGCTGCTATACTCAACAAAACTCTCAATCACCATAGATGGAGAGACCAAGATATTCCAAGACAAAACTAAATTTACACAATATCTGACCACAAACCGAGCACTACAATGAATTATAGGTGGAAAACCCAAGACAAGGAGGGAAACTACATTCTAGTAATAACAAGAAAATACCTAAGCAAGAAAATCAAAAGAAGAAAAACACACAGGCACAGTTCTACCTCTAAAAGCAAAAATAACAGGAAACAGCAACCACTATTCCTTAATATCTCTTAACATAAATGGACTCAGTTCCTCAATAAAAATATATAGGGTATCAAACTGGATACATAAACAGAATCCAAGCTTTTGCTGCATACAGGAAACTAGTCTCAGAGACAAAGACAGAAATTATCTCAGAGTAAACAGTTGGAAAAAAAACTTGCAAGTAAAAAACCCCAAGAAGCAAGCTGGAGTGGCCATTCTAATATTGAATGAAGTAGATTTTCTACCAAAAGTTATTAAAAAATAAGGAAGGACAGTTTTTATTCATTATAGGGAAGATTTAACAGGAGGAATTCTCAATCCTTAACATATAAGATCCAAATACAAGAGCACCCATATTCACAAAAGAAAACCTATTAAAGCTCAAAAAATACATTGCACCCTACACAATAATAGTGGGAGACTCAACACCCCACTCTCATCAATGGACAGAAAAAGGAAACAGAAACTTAACAAGGACACAATAAAACTAGCAGAGGTTATGAACCAATTGGAATTAATAGACATCAACAGAACATATTTTCCTAATACAAAAGAATGCACATTCTTCTCAGGATCTCACAGTACTTTCTCCAAAATTGACCATATCATCGGTCACAAAACAAGCCTCAATAGATATAAGAAGGTTGAAATACTCTCTCGCGTCTTATTAGATCACCATGGTCTAAGGCTGGTCTTTATTAACAACAAAGACAAAAAAAGCCCAAATACATATGGAAACTACACAATGTTCTATTAAATAATAGCATAGTCAAGCAAGAAATAAAGAAAAAATTAAGGATTTTCTAGACTTTAATGAAAACAAAAACACAACATACCCAAAACCTATGTAATGCAATGAAAGCTATACTAAGAGGAAAATTCATAACTCTAAGTGATTCCAAAAAGAAACTGGAGAGTTAATACACTAGAAACTAGATAGCACAGTTGAAAGTTCTAGAACAAAAGAAAGCAGATATACCCAAGAGGAGTAGATAGCAAAAAATAAACAAACTCAGAGCAGAAATTGACAAAAAAGAAACAAAAAGAACCATTCAAAGAATCAACAAAACAAAGAGCTGGTTCTTTGAGAAAATTAACAAGATTGATAAACCCTTAGCCAGACTAACTAGAAGGAAAAGAGAGAGCATCTGAATTGACAAAATCAAAAAGGAAAGTGGAGACATAACAACTGAAACTGAGGAAATTCAAGAAATCATCACGTCCTACTACAAAAGCCTATACTCCACAAATCTGGAAAATCTGGAGGAAATGGATGAATTCCTAGACAGATACAAGATACCAAAGTTAAACCAGGACCAGGTAAACCATCTAAATAATCCCATAACACCTAAAGAAATAGAAGCAGTCATCAAAAGCCTCCCAACCAAAAAAAGCTTCAGACCAAATGGATTCAGTGCAAAACTTTAGGAGACATTTATTGACGACCTAATACCAATACTCTCCAAACTATTCCACAAAATAGAATCAGATGGAACACTACCAAACTTATTTTTCGAGGCCACAATAACCCTCGTTCCTAAAGCACACAAAGATCCTACAAGAAAACAGAACTTCAGAACAAACTCATTTATGAACATTGATGCAAAAATACTTTACAAAATTCTAGCAAACCGAATGCAAGAACACATCAAAACAATCATTCACCATGATCAAGTAGGTTTCATCCCTTGGATGCATAAATGGTTTAATATACAGAAATCCATCAACGTAATTCATCATATAAAAAACTCAAAGAAAAAACACCACATGGTCATCTCAGCAGATGCTGAGAAAGCATTTGACAAAATTTAACACCCCTTCATGTTAAAAGTCTTGGAAAGAACAGGAATCCAAGGCCCATACCGAAACATAATAAAAGCAATATACAGCAAACCAACAGCCAACATCAAATTTAATGGTTAGAAACTTGAAGCAATCCCACTAATATCAGGGACTAGAAAAGGCTGCCCACTCTCCCTCTACCTATTCAACATTGTATTGGAAGTCCTGGCTGGAGCAATTAGATAGAAAAAGGAAATCAAAGGGATCCAAATTGGAAAGGAAGAAGTAAAAATATCACTGTTTGCAGATGACATGATATTGTACTTAACTGGCCCCTAAAATTCCACCAGAGAACTTCGACAGCTGATAAACAAGTTCAGCCAAGTGGCTGTATATAAAATTAACTAATACAAATCAGTAGCCTTCCTATTTTCAAAGGACAAACATGGAGAAAGAAATTAGGGAAAAGATACCCTTTACAATAGTGACAAAAACCATGAAATACCTTGGTGTGACTCTAACTAAGCAAGTGAATGACCTGTATTCAAGAACATCAGATCTCTAAAGAAGGAAATCAAAGAGATCTCAGAAAATGGAAAGAACTCTCATGTTCATGGATTAGAACGATCAACATTGTAAAAATGACATCTTACCAAAACCAATCTATAAATTCAATGCAATTCCCATCAAAATACCAACCCAATTTTTCATAAAGTTGGAAAGAGCAACATGCACTTTCATCTGGAATATCAAAAGACCTAGAATAGCAAAATCCATCCTCAACAACAAGAAAACATCTGCGGGAATCACTATCCCTGACCTCAAGCTATATTACAAGGCAACTGTGATAAAAACTGAATGGTACTGACACAGAGATAGGCACATGGACCAATGGAATAGAATAGAAGATCAAGAAATGTGCCCTCACATATATGGTCACCTGATTTTTGACAAAGGAGCTGTAAACATTCAATGGAAATAGGACAGCCTATTCAACAAATAGTGTTGGTCCAACTGGCTCACAGCATTCAGAAAAATGAAAATAGAACCTTTCTTATCTCCTTGTAAAAACCTCAAGCTAGTGGTTCAAAGATCTCCACAGTAAACCAGGTACACTGATATTATTAGAAAAGAAAGTAGGGAAAACTTTAGAACACATGGGCACAGTTGAAATTTTCCTAAACAGAATAACAATGGCTTGTGCTCTAAGGTCAAATACTGACAAATGGATCTTAATGAGATTGCAAAGTTTCTGTAAGGCTAAGTACACTGTCAAGAAAACAAAACAGCAGCCAATAGATTGGGAAAAGGTCTTGACCCACCCCACATCTGATAGAGACCTAATGTCCAAGGTATACATAGAACTCAAAAAGTTAGACAGCAGAGAATCAAACAACCCGATTAAAACATGGTATACAGAGCTAAACAAAAATTTCTCAATTGAGGAATATCCAATGGCTGAGAAGCATTTAAGGAAGTGATTGCCATCATTAGCCATCAGGGAAATGCAAATCAAAACAACCCTGAGATTCCATCTCACACCAACCAGAATGGCTAAGATCAAAAATTCAGATGACAGCAGATGCTGGCGAGGATGTGGAGAAAGAGGAACACTTCTCCATTGTTGTTGAGGTTGTAAACTGGTACAAGCACTCTGGAAATCAGTCTGGTGGTTCCTCAGAAAATTGGTCATAGTACCTGAAGACCTAGTCATTCTACTTCTGGAAATATACACCAGAGAAATTTGAACATACAACAAAGATACATGTATCACAATGTTCATAGCAGCCTTATTTATAATAGCCAGGAGCTATAAAGAACACAGATGTCCTTCAGTAGATGAATGGATACAAAACTTGTGGTATATTTACACAATGGAGTACTATTCAACTATCAGAAACAATGACTTTATGAAATTCTTAAGAAAATGGATGCATCTAGAGATATCATTGTGAGTGAAGTAACCCAGACACAAAAGAACATAAATAATATGCAGTCACTGCTAATTGGATACTAACCCTAAGAAGCTCTGAATACCCTAGAAACAACTCACAGACTATATGAAGTTCAAGAAAAAACAAAGGCCAAAAAAAAAAAAGAAAGAACTTATAAAGGAAAATGATTTTCTCTGTTCATGCAATGTAACAGACTTCATGTTCTTTAAAGTTTCTCTGAAGCAATGTTGGTCATAATAATCTTGGTTTTTATTTAAATTTCCTTACCTTTGTGTGTGTGTGTGTGTGTGTGTGTGTGTGTGTGTGTGTGTGTGTGTGTGCATGTGTGTAGGTTGTATGTGACATACCATTATTATACATGAAGGTCAAAGAACATATTGTGAGTATCATTTTTTTCCTTATGTAGACCCAGGGATTTTATTCAGGTCATCCGACCCCAGAAATATAATCTCATTCGTTTACATTGTTTTCGAAACCAAAAGAATGTATAATGCTAGATATGTATATACAATGCCTTTCAGACTGTTACTTGCTCCCGGTGATGTGTCCCTACTGTTATTCAATTTGTAAAAATTTTTTGTGGTACAAGTCTCCAAACTATTAAACACTTGGAGATTTTTAAATACAAAAAAAAAGTGAAAACTTTGACATGCTCTAATGGATACTGTAAGTTCAAAAATATAGCCAGAAGAGATGGAGATATTTTTGGCCATTCTTTATTTTTATATAAACTTTTCTACCTTACTAAAATATTTTTTGCTTAATATTATTAAAGAAGAAAGAAGAAGAAAATGTTGGAAGTTTGTTCTTGTTGTTGTTTCTTTGTTTGCTTCCTTGGTTTATTGGTTTTATTTTTCTTTATGTTTCTGGTTTCTTTACAAGAAATTATAAGTCAGTAGTATGTCTGGATCCTATGATTTTATTATTCACGTTGTTTTAGAAATTGTGTATTTGTGTATTTATGTGTATGTTTAAATATGAAGCTGAAAATGATTCTTTAAATTTTTGTAAAGAATTGTATTGAAATTTTGACATAAATTGCATTGAATTTGTAGGTTGCTTTTAGTAATTTGATCATTTTTATTATTTTAATCCTTCCTATTCATGATTTTCAGAGATCTTTCTACCTGCTGATATCATCTTCAATTTTTTCAGTTACTTGAGGTTTTTATCATGCAAATTTTTTACTTTGCTTGTTAAAATTATCCCAAGACAAAATGGATGGCTGCATGTAAGAAAATGTAAACAGATTTACATTTATCATGATGCATAAAACCCAATTCTAAGTGGTTTACAAAGTTCAACATAAAACCAGATACCATACACTAGACAGAAGAGAAATTAGAAAATATCCTTAAACTCACTGGCACAGGAAACAATTTTCTGAATGGAACTTTAATAGCACAGGCACTATGACCAACATTTAATAAATGCCACCTCATGAACCTGAGAAGCTTTTGTAAGGCAAAAAATACTATCAATTCGAGAAAACATTACCGTACAAAATTGGAATTTATTATTTTTTTAACCAGCTGTACATCCATTAGAGGACTAGTATCTAAATTATATACAGATACGAAAGCATAAAATATGAGAACAAATAACCTAATTAAAAATTAGGGCACAAAACTAGACAGAGAATTGTTAATAGAGAATGTTCAAATGGCTGAGAAAAACTTAAAGAAATATTCAACATCCTTAGTCATCTGGGAAACAAAAATAAAGACTACTTAAAAATACCCCTGTTAAAATGACTAAGTTCATGCTGGCCAAGACTGCAAACTCATACAGTCAGAATGAAAATCAACGTGGTGGTTCCTCAGAAAGCTGTGAATCAATCTACCTCAAGATCCAGCTTTAGCACTCTTGGATAAATAACTTAAGGATGCTTGATATAACTACAAAGACACTCGTTCAACCATGTTCTTTGTTGCTCTGCTCAAAATAGCCAGAAATTGCAAACAACCTAGATGTCACTCAATAAAAGAATGGATAAAAAATGTGGTGTATTTAAAGAATAAAGTATTATACAACTGTTAAAAATGATGATGTCATGAAATTTGGAGGTAAACAGAAATAAAAGGAACCATCATGATTGATATATCCTAGATTTAGGAAGACAGATATTATATGTATTTACTTATATGTGGCAATAATCTCTTAAGTCAATGATAATCAAACTACCATTAGTAGAACAACACAACTTGTGAACAGAGTAATTGGTTATTGGTTATATATATAGATCTTATTAGGAAAGGAAATAAAATAGATAGGTATGGATGGATGGGTAACTAGAATAAATGGGTCAAGTGGGGACCAAGTGAGAAGAGAGATGAAGAAGAGAAAACAGGAATGGGTAGAAATAAATTAGGGCAACTTGAGGGAAAGTTTGCAAACAATAAAGTAGAAACTCCTTAAATGTATCCATACACTAAGTCAAATTTGTTGAAATCAATGAACAATAGAGGAGACAGTCACAAATGGTCATCTTGATTTACCTTCTGAGTTTTTCAACCTATGTACTGCATACAATAATTGAGTTGGTGTCCAAAGGAGTCCCATTGGAATGTTTAAAGAAATGAGGCCATTGCCAAGACTATAGATTACTCTACATGAACTGAGAACAAAGCCTCATTCCTTAATATAACCTATACCACTCATTGAACATAAAGAAATAGACCTAGTGCCTACACAGGGCCTTCACGCTTGTACTCTAAAATCTTTCATTCAGGGAGGTGCTCTGCAGGTGACCAAAAGAGAACCATAAACATTAGGGCAGCCACAAACCCTGTGATCTACATTGATGTACTGCCTGCCAAACATGCCACACCAATGCTGGCATATATATGGATTCCAATTCATCTTATTATAGTTTATTTTGTTATATTATATATTATTCTTCATATGCTAGTTTATTTCTTAAGGAAAGGAAGAAAGATGGTGATCAAGATGGTAGTTGTGTTCCAGGAAAAAGTGGGAATAGTAGAGGAAATGGAAATTGTAATCAGAATAAATTATGTGAGAAAATAATCTATTTTCAATGAAATAATATAAGAAAAATATAAGTATTTCATTTCCAGAACATTAACCAATTTTTAATATTTTTCATTTAGATTATTCTTCTTTCAATGATTATATTCTACATTTTGATGGTTTAACATCATTTCTTATAATGTACATATACTTATTTTTATGTAAAATACCTTGCAAATAACAAAAAAAATAAGAGGAAGAAGAAACCGAAAGAGGTAATAGCAGTGAGGTTTTTGTAACTTAAGAAAGATTGTTCAATGGTCTCATGCCTAGCCTTTCAGCAAAAGCAGGGAATTTAGAACCCTGTACTTGGTTGAATAACTAGGAAGGCATGTGTGATCATTTTATTAATGGTAGGTTCTAGTCTGATTACCATGTGAGCTGATGGAATTCTAAAGTATCCTAACAGTAAAAGTACATTTTTCTCAAGTTCTAACACCCAAGACTACAAAATTAAATCTTAGTTAAAATGTTGATGGATTTAGCAAGATAGCTACAGAATTTTCCATTTTTTTAGCCAAGTAAGGTTTTTTATTAATATTCTTCAATTTATGAAAGAAACAGGTTTTTTTTAGTTTTACTGGAATATATGTGAATGTGTAGTTTTCTTGGTTTAAGTAGGAAATGTCTGATCCCACCTCCATCAGTGCCCAGAGCCACAAGCAGAGCCACAAACAACCATCAGAATTAGCAGACTGTCAGCAGTGAACTGAGCACCCAGAGGAGAAACAGGAGCACTCTCCATACTGAGCCCACAGATGAGGCCATGTTCTCTCTTCACTGCCTATCTGTGGAATGATCTATGGGAAATCCCAGGGCCCAGGGATCACAGTACCACTTCAGGTCTCCATCTGCACCCAGAACTAGAGCAGGCCCATTGCCATCAAAGCTCAGTCTGCCCATAGATGGCTGAACACCCAGGACCAATCTCTCTCCAGAGCCCTTGGGCAACAGACACACATAATAGAAAAGCTCCATTCAGGGACAACAAGATCAGCTAACATCAAAGGTAAGAAGATGACAATAGGCAAGAGCAAAAATCTAAGCAACAGAAACCAAGACAACCTGGCTACATCAGAACCCAGCACTCCAACCACAGAAAGTAGTATATATCCCAACACATCAGCAAAAAAAAAAAAAAAAAAAAAAGCAAGATTTGAACTTAAAATGGTGCCTCATGCTGATGGTAGAGGGCTTAGAAAAGTGCATAAATAACTCACTTAAAGAAATACAGGAAAAGACAGATGCACAAGTATAAGCCCGTAGAGAAACACAGAAAAACACAAGCAAACAGATGAAGGAACTAAATAAAACAATTCCAGTATAGAAAAACAGATATGGAAACTATAAAAAAAAATAACACACACACACATACACACACACACAAAGAGCAACAACCCTGGAGATAGAAAACCTAGGAAAGAGATCAGGAGACATAGATACAGCATCACCAATAGAATACAAAAGATGGAAGAGAGATCTCGGGCACAGAAATAACATAAAAAGCATTAACAGAACATTCATAGAAAACATAAAAATTAAAAAGCTCCTAACTCAAAACATCCGTGAAATCCAGGACTCAACAAGGAGACCAAACCTAAGGATAATAGATGTAGAAGAGTGTAAAGAATATCGATTAAAAGGTACAGTAAATATCTTCAACAAAGTCAAAGAAGAAATATTTCTGACAGTTAAGAAGGAGATGACCATGAGCATACAAGAAGCCTACAGAACTCCAAATAGATTGGACCAGAAAAGAAATTGCTCACACACATAAAAGTCAAAACACCAATTGTTCAAAACTAAAAAAGTATACTAAAAGCAGTAAGGGAATAAGGACAGGTAACACATAAAGGCAGACTGATCAGAATTACACCAGACTTGTAAACAGAAACTATGAAAACTGGAAGATCCTGGACAGATATCATACAGACTCTAAGAGAATACAAATACCTGCCCAGGTTACTATATCCAGCAAAGTTCCCAGTTATGATAGATGGAGAAACCAAGATATTCCAGGATAAGAATGAATTTACAATATATCTGTCCACAAATCCAGCCCTACAAAGGATAACAGATGGAAAACTCCAAAAAAGGAAGAAAACAACACACTGGGAAAAACAAGAAAATAATCCACTTGCAACAAAATCAAAAGAAAAAAGGCACACAAAAATAACTCTACCTCTAACAACAAAAACAACAGAAAACAAAAATTATTATTCCTTATTATCTTGTAACATCAATGGACTTAATTCCCAATAAAAAGACATAGATTATCAGAGTGGATAAGAGAAAAGATTCACCATTTTGCTGCATACAGGAAATTCCTCTCAGCAACAAAACAGGCACTACATCAGAGTATAATTTTGGGGAAAGAAAATTCCAAGCCAATGGACCCAAGAAACACACTCAAGTAGTCATCTTAATAATGAATAAAAGAGATTTTTCAACCAAAGTCATCAAAAATGATAAGGAAAGAAACTTTTTACTCATCAAGGAAAAAAAAAAAACCTATTAAGAGCAGCTCTTAATCTTGAACACCTAGGATCCAAATACAAAGACACCCACACTCATAAAGAAACTCTATTAAATCTCAAAACTTATGTTGCACCACATACAATAATAGTGGGAGACTTCAAAAACCCATTCTAATCAAGGGACAGATAATAGAAGAATAAAGTAACAAAGACACAGTGAAACTAACAGAAGTTATGAACAAAATGAATTTAATAGACAACTGTAGAAAATTTCATCAAAAACAAAAGAATATACCTTTTTCTCAGCACCTCAGAACACCTTCTCCAAATCTGACCATATAGTCACTCACAAAACAGACCTAAACATATACAAGAATATTGAAATAATCTCATGCATCCTATCAGATTACCATAGATTAAGGCTGGTCTTCAATAACAATAAACAAACAAACAAACAAACAAACAACAAAAAGGCCACATATACATGGGAGATGCACAATGTTCTACTCAAAGATAGCTTTAGGATATTTAGATACTCAAGAAAGAAATAAAGAAAGAAACTAAAGACTTTTTAGAATTTAATGAAAACAAAGGCACAACATACCTAAACTTAGAGGATACAATGAAAGCAGTACTAAGAGAAAACCTCATAGCTTTGAGACCCTCTAATAAGAAACTGGAGATAGCATACACTAAAAATTTAACATCACACCTGAAAGCTCTAGAACATAAGAATCAGATACACTCAAGAGGAGTAGACAACAGGAAATAATTCAAATCAGAGCTGAAATCAACCAAATAGAACAGCAACAACAACAACAAAACTATATGAAGAATTAAAAAAAAAAGGATCTATTTCTTTGAGAAAATCAACAAGATTGATAAACCCTTAGCCAGACTAATGAAAGGGTACAGAAGGTGTATACAAATTAACAAAATCAGAAATGGAAGGGGTGGCATAACAAAAGAAACTGAAGAAATTCAAGAAGTTATTAGATCCTACTTCAATAACCTATACTCAACAAAACTGGAAAGTTTTAAAAAATGGACAATTTTCTAGACAGATACCAGGTACCAAAGTTAAATCATGAGAAGGTAAACGATTTAATGTCCCATAACCCCAAAAGAAATAAAATCAGTCATCAAAAGTCTCCCAACCAACAGGAGCCCAGGATCAGATGGGTTTAGTGGAGAATTCTATCAGAAACTCATAGAAGACCTACTACAAATACTCTCCAAACTATTCCAGAAAATACAAGCTGAGGGGATACTACCTAATGTATTCTTCAAAGTCACAATTATGCTCATTCCTAAACCACAGCAAGTTCCTACAAAGAAAGAAAACTTCAAAACAATTTCCCTCATGAACATTGATGCAATAATACTCAATAAATTTTTTGCAAACTGATTCCAAGAGCACATCAAAACAATCATTTATCATGACCAAGTAAGCTTCATTCCAGGGATGTAAGGATGGTTCAATATACAAAAATCTATCAATGTAATCCATTATATAAACAAACTCAAAGGAAAAAAAAACTGTAAGTACATCTCTTTTGAGGCTGAGAAAGCATTTGACAAATTTTAACACTCCTTCATGTTTAAAGTCTTGGAACAATCAGGAATTCAAAACTCATACTTAAACATAGTAAAAGTAATATACAGCAAACCAGTAACAAACGCCAAACTCAATGGTGAGAAATATGAAGAAATCCCACTAAAATCAGGGACTAGACAATGCTGCCTACTCTCCCCCTATCTATTCAATATAGTACTGGAAGTACTAGCCAGAGCAATCAGACAGCAAAGAAGGTAAAAGAGATACAAATTTGAAAGGAAAAAGTCAAAATGGCACTATTTGCAGGAAATTTTATAAAATACTTAACTGACCCCAAAAATTCTACCAGAGAAATTCTACAGCTGATTAACAATTTCAGCAAAGTAGCTGGATATAAAAGAACCTCAAACATGTCAGTAGCCTTCCTCTACTCAAGGGATTAAAATGCTGAGAAAGAAATTAGAGAATCCACACCATTCAACATAGTCACAAAGAATATAAAATATCTTTGTGTGGGTCTAACCAAGCAGGTAAAAGACTATTTGCCAAGAACTTCAAGTTTCTGAACAAGACCTCAGAAAGTGGAAAGATCTCCCATGCTCATGGATTGGAAGGAGCAACATTTTGCCTAAGGCATTCTACAAATTCAATGCAATCCCCATCAAAATTCCAAAAAATTCTTCACTGAGTTAGAAAGAGCAATTTTCACATTTATTTGGAATAATGAAAAACCCAGGATAGCAAAAACTATTCTCAACAATAATAAAACTTCCTGAGAATCTTCATCCCTGACTTCAAACTGTATTGCTGATAATTTGTGATAAAAACTGCCTGGTATTTGTACAGAGATGCGCAGGTAGATCAATGGAATAGAATCGTAGGCCCAGATATGAACCCATATAACTATGATCACTTGATCTTTGAAAAAGGAGCTAAAAAATTCAATGGAAAAAGGACAGCCTCTTCAACAAATGATGCTGGTTCAACTGACAGACAGAATGCAGAAAAATGCAAATTGATCCTTTCTTATCTCCTTGTACAAAGCTCAAGTCCAAGTTGAACAGAGACCTCAACATAAAATCAAGTACAATGAAACTAATAGAACAGAAAGTGGGGAAGAGCTTCGAACACATAGACACAGTAGTAAACTTCCTGAACAGAATACCAGTGGCTTATGCTCTAAAATCAAGAATCAATAAATGGAACCTCATAAAATTGTAAAGCTTCTTTTAGGCAAAGGACACTGTCAAAAAGACAAAACAGCAACTAACAGATAGGGAAAAAAATCTTTACCATTCCTATATAAGATAGCAGTCTAGTAGCCAATATATACAAAGAACTCAAGAAGATAGACTCTGGGAATCAAATAATCCTATTTAAAATGGTGTACAGAGCAAAACAAAGAATTTTCAACTGAGGAATACCGAATGGCAGAGAAGCACCTAAAGAAATGTTCAAAATCCTTAGTCATCAGGGAAATGCAATTCAAACAACAGTGAGATTCCACTTAACATCAGTTAGAATGATTAAGATCAAAGCTCAGATGACAGCAGGTGCTGGTGAGGATGTGGAGAAAGAGGAACACTCCTCCACTGTTGGTGGGGTTTTAAGCTGGTACAACCATTCTGGAAATCAGTCTGACCGTTCCTCAGAAAATTGGGCATAGTAGTACCTAACGACCTAGCTATTCCATTTCTTGAGATTTAATCAAAGAAGCTCCAACATCTAACAAGGACACATGTTCTACTGTGTTCATATCAGCCTTATTTATAATAGCCAGGAGCTGGAAAAAACCCAGTTGTTCTTCATCAGTGGAATGGATACAGAAATTATGGTACATTTACACAACAAAGTACTACTCAGCTATAAAAACAATGACTTCATGAAATTCCTAAGCAAATGGATGGAACTTGAAGCTATATCATCCTGAGTGAGATTACCCAGTCATAAAAAAACACTCATGGTATGTTCTTTCTGATAAGTGGATACTAGCCCAAAAGCCTCGGAATACCCATAAAACAATTCACAGAAATTATGAAGCTCAAACATAAGAAGGGCAGAAGGTTAATGCCTCAGTCTTGTTTAGTAGGGAGATCAAAAGAGTAACAAGCCGAAGTTAGACAACTAATAGAGGAACAGGGATTGGAGAAAAGATCAAGAGACCACCTTAACTGGGATCTATTCCATATGCAGCCAGTAAATCCATAACCTATTGCTAATGCCAAGTAATGCTTATTGGCAAGTATGTATAAGGATTTGTCCTCAGAGGCTCTTTCAGAGCCATACGGATACAGAGGAAGATGCTTGCAGCCAATCATAAGACTGAACATGGTGACCCCAATGAAAGAGCTAGAGAAAGGACTGAAGGACCTGAAAGAATTTGCAACCCCATGGGAAGAACAAAATTATCAACTAATCAAACCCACCACAGTTCACAGAGCCTAAAACACCAACCAATGAGTTTGCATGGAAAGACTCATGGCCCCAGGTGCATATTCAGCAGAGGATAGCCTTTTCTGGCAAAGATGGGAGGAGAGGGCTTTGGTTCATGCAAGACTCATTTTCCCAGTGTAGGGGAATGAGAGGGGATAAGATTATTGGGGGAGGGAACACCTTCATGGATGTAAATGGAGGGGGAGGGGAAATGAGATGGGGGAAAGGGAATAACACCTAAAATGTAAATGCAGAGAATATCCAATAAGAAAAGAAGAAAATGTTGAGCTATGGTTTGCAGACTTTTTTCAGTTGTTGATTATTGTAATATCATTTAAGAAAAGTTTGTCATTGTTCAAGCACTGCAACTTATTAATAAGAGCATTTTGTAAATACTTACTAGGAACAAAACATAGTTAAGAGTTTCAAATGTTTAAAATGAAAGTTGTATAATCTGTTTTCTCTTCAATGTGTATACATCTTTCCTTTTTATTAAAACAAAATTTGTGTTTAGAAACACACACAAAATGATTTATTCTTTTTTTTTAAATTGAACAACTTTATTTTTAAAAAAACGAAGATAAATGTACAAATTTTAAGCATTTTTGCATAAAAGTATATAAACACATTTTGTCAGTACTTGAGTTTTTTTAAAGCTTTGATAGTATGCACTAAAATATTACTAGTTACAATGAGCATAAAGTGCGTGTAAAACAAGATGTAACCTGGAAATAGTCAAAGTTTTCTTGGTGTGTAAAGATTAAGCATAATGGTTTTTCATTTTCTTTTCTTTTTTTTTTTTTTTTTTTTGGCTTTTGTTTTTTTCTTGAACTTCATATAGTCTGTGAATTCTTACCCATCAACAAATCCCTAAGATACACCTTGTAAACTCATTGTGTTAAAATTCAGGGCAATTCTCAATTTATTTTGCAAGTACATAACATAATGTGCCTCCCAGTTAATTCTTGCTGGAAGAATGGCATCCTCAATTTCATCAGTTATTAAAGAGCTGCAGAGAAAATGAGATGGAGCCAGGACAGGACCAAGAAGAGCTTCCATGAGGCCTTCTCTGTCTTAGAATAACAGCTGAATTATGAATGATCCTGGCAGTCAGATGGATTCTAACTGTAAGTCCCATGCTGTGCAGGCTTCCTGGGTAAAGAAAAAATTCCTGTTGAAGAGATTAGCAGAGGAAGTCTGTATGTGATCACAGCCGCTGAGATGATGTGTAATTCTGTCCTGACTTAAAGTAGATTAGCGAGACTTAAAAGATGGAAAATTGTTTTGTGCAAAGCTCCCCATGCTTTTTCAAATATAAATGAAATCACAATCCTATGAACAAAGATCAGATTTCTATTAGTTCAATGTGGTGAGAATCCCCTCTAAATGTTTAAACAGAAAAGGATTGTGGCTTGTCAATATTCTCATCAGCTAATGATTGTTATGCATCTGAAAGTCTTTCCTTGGGATTGTTTTTATCTGCTTTGAATTCATCCAGAGAGATGCAGTTTATGTGTTTTAAGGGCAGTTTGGCAAAAATAGAACACTAGGCCAAGCATAATATATATGATTCTGCTTTTACTTCAGCATCTAAGTATCTGGGTGACCTTTAATTGAACATTTAACCTACCTTTTGTTTGTGTACATAACTAAAAAAATGTGAGAATATGCATCTCACAGTCCTTAAAACTTTACAGAATACAGCAAGTTATATTCTGTATTGGAGAGAGCAGTAAATGGAGTTTTTTTTTTTTTTTTATATCACTTATATTCTGGATTATTGTTTCTTAATTGTTGGTGCTATCATATAATAAATACATTGGCCAACATATTATAAAATCTTTCCCCCTGATAACAATGACAGCTAGGAATGATTTTAAAACACAGTTTATCTTTACAATGATTGTTGTTCTGTTTCATCTCTTCCTGCAACATAATGTATCATTTCATCTCAGCATGCAATAAAGAATGATTAGAAGCCACAGCCCTCACTTCACCTTTCCCAAGGATAAGAAGACAAAAATCTATACCTATTGTTTAATGGTGACCCAGGGGCTAAAGATCTGCTTACAGGGTATAATGTCTTGAAAAGTCACGAGTTTGTACACTGAGACTTTGTTTTAAACCTTTCTATAGGCCTTCCATGTATCATCATCTGGAACCTTCTTCTCTGTCTTTACAAAAAGGAGGCTAGTTTTAGCAACCCATCAAAGTCAGCAGGATTATGAATAGGAGTCAACCATCTGTTTTTATAGCCTTCTTTTGTTCTCCACTGACTTTTAACAGGTGCTCAGAGAAATAAATATTTTGAGTGTCCTGATGTTTTGTGTGTCTGAAAAATAAAGATGCATATCGACACATTGCTTAGACACTCTAGTGCAATGTTATTTTTTTCTAGCTTTTATAATTGAGCATTTTAAAGATAACATACCTCTTTTGTAATGGTATCATTCCACCACTTGTGTTCTACATAGAAAGCCAACCCTTAGTTAAAAGCAATTTCTAGGTCTGGGGTTAAAGCATAGTGGTGGACCTAATTGTATATGGCAGTCTTTCATTTGATTGCTGAAATAATGAAGAGTAAAAAAAAATACACCACAAAGGAGAGCTCCTGGATTAAATAGAAGACATAAAATAATAGAAGACACAGTATAGCAATACAACTGAACCATTTCTATAAAACTATATTTTTTGGGACTTGATACAAATTAATGCACTTGATATATTTTACAGGTATGAAGAAACTATTAAGAATATACATACAAATGATATCACAATGCATATCTTCAAAATATTATAAAAAGAAGGAAAAGGGATATACTACATTCATTTTTTCATAAGTAATCTTTTAGTTCCAAGAAATTTTTGTGGATTTGATAACAGAGTGTGCATTTAATGAAATTAATAAACAGAGCTGAAATCCAATATTTATAAATACAATTTTACAGTCTATCTAGAGTCACAGAAAACAAGTCACAGGAAATTCTCAGTTGTCTTCAGCAAACAGTACCTTAAGCTTAGTGATAGAGTTTCATGGCCAGCAGAGCATATGAGTAGCATGAAGATCTGGGCACACACTCTAGAAAAGTAGTGTTCACTAATATTAAAATATACTTATCACAGAGTAATTACAAAAAACAGACACAACAGTAAAAATTGTATAAGCTATATATGTTCCTAGTACTCTCAATATATTATAGACTGCACCAACCTTTTTTTTTTTTTTTAAGAGAGTTTTTTTTTTTTTTCTTTTTTTTTTTTTATGGAGTTCTAGATTTAGAGACCAAAAACTTGTGGTTAACTTATAGAAATCATATGTAACCAACCAGGAAATTCATAATAGTTTAGAAGTTAAAGATTTTTATCGTGGATGCTAAAAGATTTCCAGTCATTCAATTAATAGGGATTGCTGTACTTAAATCACCTAGACCAATGTGAGTCAGTTTCAAGAAGGTAATGATATATGGCTTGTAATAGGCTTACACACAAATTTTGTGCCTGTTTGTAATGAGCACATGTATCTGAAAATTTCTAAACATCCTCAGAAATACTGCAAGAGACCAGGTAGTAATGATATTACCATACCCCATATGGTTTTGCTACACACAAAGAGAGAAAGAAGAGTTATTCATAGTTTCTATGTTAGATAAATCAAAGAAATTTACTCTTTAGTGAAAATACTCTAAACCATAAGAGTCTAGCAATGTTTCAATACAAGAGTACTGGATTTAAATTTGTTCTACCACTGAATACTTAAATAATGAAAGATTTTTCTTTAATAAGCTGTTACATTATCGGTAAATAAGTTTGCCTTACAGAGAAAAACTATGATGATAAAAACAAACACTATCACATATCAGGAGAGAAGGAAGAACTGTGATGAAAGCAGACAGCAAAATACACACTAAAAAACTTTTTGAAAATAACACAGGCTGGGTTTGGAGTGATGTTGCAGTGTGTAAACTTGTTACTGAACAAACAGGAAGGCCTAATTTTGGATCCTCTGCACACACAAAAAATCCATATATGCTTATAACCTTAGTCCTGGTGCAGGGCATAGGGGTGGAAAGAGGAGGATCATTAAGCTTTGGGAAACCAGCCAAACTAAAAGTACAAGCTCAAAAAGAGGAAAAAGAGAGGTGTAAAAGAAGACACCTGGCCTCCCCTGTGTGCATGCAACACCCATATTCATGCACACACACACACACACACACACACACACACACACACACACTACTGAATAGATGAAAAATGATTAATATTGATTATGCAGCTATTTTCTATAGTGTGGGATGAAAGACATTTGCATCTTTACAGTGTTAAAGAGTGCAATGAAGAAAGAAATCTGTTAGAAGTAAATAATAGCTGCTAGGATTAGTAAAACTTCCAATCAAAGTGATTTGTGCCAATATAATATTATGCTAAAATATTCAAATGCAGTCAACCTTTAGGCTAGCTCCAGATGGAGAGTCGAGAACTAAATAACATTTCTTCTCAGTTCCCATGTGAATTTCTCAATAGCTACGGGATCCTAAAACAATTCCACTGAAGACCTAGGCTATTGGCCTGCAAACTCTATGCAAGATTATTTGATACAAGTTACATCCTGTGCCATTTGATCAATATATATGATACCTTAAAGCTTACTTGTGGGAGAGATAATAAGAAGAGGGTTATTGGATAAATATTTCTCAAATCAGACCTCTCTAAACATGTTATTTCATATAGAATCAATCTTATATTCACATCTATTCAGGGTATGCATATAGCACCATCTCAGCCTCTTCTGTTCTTAAGTTTTCATTTGTATTTCATTCATGTCCACATACATTTTTGGAGTCATTTTTAAATTAAAATATAATTATATCCTTTTACTTTCATTCTATTAACTCCTTCCAGTCTCTTCAGTCCATAGGAAGAACATGGACTCTTCCTATGTTCTCTCTAGGAAACATGGCCTCCTTTTCATTGAATTATCGCATATGTGTGTGTCTGTTTCCATGTGTGATCATGTGCACAAATGTGTGTGCTTGTGTATCTAAGAATATAAATATAACCTCAGTCCTTTGGTGTTACTCAAACAAACTTAGGTTTATCCCTGGGGAAGATTATTTTCTCCACTCTCATCATTACTTAGGTCTGTGGCCTTTAGGGAATTTTCTTATGTCACTCATATTTTTATGTCTTCTGTATGATCATGTCTATTGATGCTGTCCTTGTTCAGATCTGGTTTATAAAACCATATTGTACAGATATAATGGCTGAAGCTCCTCTGTCATTTCTTGGAAACACACTCTCAGAGTAGGTTTTGTGGTATTTTGGCTGTTACAATCTTTATGCCCCTTTTCTGTCGTGTTCTCTCAGCACTGGGTGAAGCAATTTTATTTTAGATGCACTCATTGAGCCTGAGTTTCCTAAGATCGGGTCTCTACATTTATATAGTTTTGTTGTGAAGCCCACATTCTTGATAGTTGTGTGGCTGAAAATTATAGTCATTGTTCTTTCTTTTCTTCAATCAGGTAAAACTAGATTTCATCAAGACCTGAAAGACTGGAGCTGTAAAATCATCTTCATTAAAGACAAGATAGGTTCTATAGATTAACTGGTGAAGAGTGTTCAAGGCAAACAATGCTTGTGATAAAAGTCTCATAGAGAATATATGCTATACATGGAGATAAACAGAAGAGTCTGAGGGAGCTGGCAATTCCAATAATGCAGAAGGCACCAGGTTATTAACCGTCTCTGCTCCAAGTCTCTTGATGATAAAAAGGTTATACATCTCTTCCCTTGAAGAGACAACCCTACATGTTTAATATTCCTTGGTGTTATTTATGAACACAAGTTCCCTGCATTTACTGCTCGGGTATTATACTATAACTACTTTCCATATAGTAACTCAATCATTCACCGTAAGAACTTGAGGTCTGTATCACTGTGATTGCTTTTTAAAAGAGAACCTCGAGATGGACTATGCAACTAACCAGTGGTCTCTCAGCCACACCCCAGTCCCATATCTGTACATCTTTAACACCAGCTCAAAGTACTAAAACATTCTGACTTGTATAGATTTCCCTTGAGAACTGGCAAAGAACTCAAAATTCTACTTAGACTAAATCTGGAATAGACATTTTCTTGCTATCTCCATTCTGGTTACCATTGCTTTCAAAACATAAGATGAAATGCGACCAGGGTACCTACCACATATAAAGTGCTATCAGACTTATTAAAATTAATATATGAGACATCACTTATAAGCAAAGACTTTTGTTTCTTTACTTTCTCTCTCATTAGTACCAGCTTTACTGAGCTCCTGAACATGGTTTATTGTTTCAAATTGCAGCCCATGCCTATTTATAAAATCACTGTCTTAATCAAAAGGAAATATACATATTTCTCACAAATAACCAAGTGCAACTGAGATAGAGTGAATAGGATGGTTAGACACACTGAAACCTCATTTTGTTACCAGAATGTCAAGATGGTGGTCTTGCCTCAACTTTACTATATATTCTGCTACATATTTTTTATCTTCCATATTTAAAGTTCATCATTGACAGATCAGTCAACTGAAGAATGAAAATGTTGCAAACCCCAAATCTTGTCTGTACTTAGGAAGTGCCTACAGGGATTGAATATAGTTGAGCTGAAGAGAGGTATTATTAGGAGTTGTGACCTTATTGGAGGAAGTGTAGCCTTCTTGGAGGAAGGGTGTAATGGTGGGGTGGGTTGAATACTCTCAGCCAACCATTGTAGTGAGTATTGGGTCCCCAGTAGAGAAGTTAGAGAAAGGACTGAAAGTGGTGAAGAGGTTTTCAACCCCATTGAAAAAAATAATAATATCAATAACAGCTCAGGTCTAGGCATGGTGGTACATACCTTTAATCCCAGGAGACAGAGGCAAGCAGATCTCTGAGTTCAAGCCCATTCTGATACAGAGCAAGTTGCAAGTAGAGAAAAGCTTAAGAACAAGCAGGATGGTACATGCCTTAGTTCCCAGAACAATCATACCAGAAATAAACTTAAATAGAAATAAATAATGTTTTGTTTATTAGTTATTTTAGTGATGTCTGTGATAAAATACCCATAGTCTGCATTTAAGGGAAGAAACGGATAACTTAACTGATGTGTTCAGAGTGCTATGATCTATTATGGTAGAAATGGCAAAGCTATAAGGTTGCATCTATGAGCGTAGGACTGTGTAACAGAAGCTCTATATGGTGGACCACATTTTTAACACCAGTTCTGGGTAAGTAGAAGCACCTGAATTCAAGCCTTGACCTCCACAAGTATATGCACACGTGTGGACATACAGCTGTGTGTGCACACAGTGAGAGACAGACAGACAGAAGCATGTACATCTTACACAAAAATCTTAGGACCCAAGAAAATAAGTAGAGCAAAAAAGAAAGCAATGAAGTGACGATGTGTCCAATTTAGCTATTAGAGACTGACAGAAATATGGCAGGTTTTAGCATGATTATTCAGCATGCATCCAACCCATGGGGACATCTTGGCTTAGATCAATAGAAAATTAGAGAAAAGTCAAAACAAAATTTTATTTCTTAACCTCACATAAATTCAAAAACTGTCTTTTTTTCAATAGCTGCAGGGGTATTGGCTGTAGAAATTTCAATATTTTATTCATTTATTATTTTTGCTTTGCTTTGTTTTGCTCTCATATATTAGATCGCAACAAGTCTCCCCTTTCTCCTCTCCTCCAAGCTACTGCCACCTTCTACCTCCCTCCCCTCCCAAATCCACTCTTCCTCCATTTCACCTTAGGAAAAAAGAAGAGTTCTCCCAGGTCTATCGACCAAATATTGCATAACAATTTACAATAAGTCTATGCACAAATCTGCATATTATGTCTGGATAAGATAATCAAGTAGGAGAGGGATCTAAGGCACATGCAAAGGAGTAAAAAGCAACCTCCACTCCCACTGCTCAGAATCCCACAAAGAGCACCAAGCTATACAGCAATAACACACACAGAGGACCTAGCCCGACCTCTCTGGGCTCCCTGTTTATCAGTCCAGTTAAGTCACAGTAAGCTCCTATGAGCTCTGCTTACTGGATTTTGTGGCTCGTGTTTTTGTTGTGTTCTTGACCATTTTGGCTCCTACAATTCTGCCTCACCTCTTCTGCATGATTCTCGGAGCTCTGCCTAGTGTTTGGCTGTTGGTCACAGCATCTGCTCCTATATATTACTGGATGAAGTCTCTGATGACAATTGTGCTACGCTCCTGTCTAGGAGTAAAGTCGAATAGCATTACAAATCAGTTGTCTTTTAATTGCATTTTAATTTTGTTTGTCATTGATTTGTAGTTCTATTCTAGGTCTCTGGGCTATCTCGTCTTCAGTTCCTGGTCATCCAAGCACTGTCAGATACGGGTTCCCACTCCATCATGGGTCTCATATTGGACTAGTCATTATTTGACCACAAGTTCTGAGCCACGTTTACCCAAGCATATTTTGCAGGAGATAGATCATTTTGTGGTGTCCCACCCATTCAATTAGTAGCTTTGCCGACTTACAGATGATGGCTAATTCAGAATCCAAATCCCCCATTGCTAGAAATCTTCACTATGTTACCCTCATAGATTTCAGGGTCTTTCAATTGCACTATGTTTCTAGCTTGCCCCACAAATGCACAATTTCAGATTGTTGTTGTTTGACTGGTTTCTTTTTATTGTTGTTGTTTTTCCATTCAGTGGGAGAAAATGTTTCCAGATAGTCCAGCACCTATTATTTTTGTACTAATACAACACAGATTATTATGTGCTAAAAATCAACAATTTTTGCTTTCTAATAATAATTTGCATTTATTTTTAATACAGGAAGCTATTAAGTGCTTCTTAATATTATGATTTGCCTAACAAATTTAATTTATTTTACAATGTTCCCAGAGATAAGAAATGCTTTATGACCTCAGCAGGTTTGAGAGACACCATCTTTCAAAGCTCATACAGTGCAGACTCATTTGGAGGTTACATTGAACTATTAGTTTGCTTTTGTTGTAAAATTACTAAAGGGGGTTTATTCACCTTTTATATTTTATGTATTTCAAATATATAATTATAAATGCTATCTGGAGGGAGCATACCAGAGCTTATATAATGAGAACATTTAGAGGCATAAAGCATTTTCTATGACTATAAGGCTATTAATTCTGTAACAGTCTGTAGAAATATGTAAATTTGGTAAATTGTATGCAACCACTATTCAAATATTTTATTGTAACTTTTAAAAATTGCTTATAAGATATAGTAGCATTAGCAAGATAAATCTGACCACATAAGTACATTGAATTAAAGAAGTTACACTAGTTCACTGCTGTAATGTTAAGGTCATATGGAGTCTTTTATGGAATCACTTCTAACACAATAGTAATACCTCAAACTGTGTTATAAGGTTTGTAATACATAAAAATATGTAAAACTTTTAGATTAAAGTTGTACTTTAAAATATTAGCAAGTTCATTTACTGTCTTTGTAGAGAAGCAAGTTAAAAATTAAGATGGAAAAACTAGAATCTGAAGTTTTTTTAAATAAATAATTTTTTAAAACATTATTCCAGGAGTATCAGATATATACACAATCTAAGAGGAACAAGACATAAGAATGAGTCTAAGGATACTTCACTTGAGAATGTTATTCTTTTTTTTTAAAGACAGATATATTTATTTCAACCTAACATTAATACATCAATAAGACTGAAAAAACATGCACATACATTAGATTATAAAAATTTATCATAACAAGTAGCATCATATCATAGATAAACATGAATGTCACAGCCAATCCATGGATTAGTTTACAGCATATTTACTAAGGAAGGAAGGTTTGCTATTAGTAGTAGACAACAGAACAAAGCCCATCAGAAGAATCTGAATTTAAGATCAAATTCTTGCTCTATTAATTGATGATTTATTCATTTCCTTCTTGGAAATAATAATTTTTCAAGTTTAGATCTGCATTTTAAAATGTGTTTATATGTAAGCGTAGAAATGACCAAGTCAGAGGTCTTGGGAAATACACAAATCACTCTCTCTACCTGTTTACCTTGAGTAGGTATTTTCTAAGAAATATGTGTCAATAGAAATGGGAATTAGTCACATTCTATTTTATAGGTATATGAACAATGACATGTATGTAAAGCAAATTCTTATTGAGTATAAGAAATACTATCTATAAAGACAGGTGTTAAAGTCTATTGAATGTGTTATGTGTTTTAGAATACAAAGAGGGGGGAAAAGGTGTGACTTTATCTTTCTTTCATAGATTGTTGGACCATATAATATACTTGAGTAGGCAAATCTAATAAGCACAGGCTGATGATCTCATAATTCATTAGTATATTCATTTATTCTTTTGAATAAAAGGAGCATGAGCATGAAAATGGAATCATGTAAAATATAATTTTCATTTAATCATGTAAAAATTCTCAGGGTAAGCCTTCTCTGAGGAATATAGTTGAACCTGATAGTCAAGGAATGAATACTTACCTATAGAAACAGTAGGCAAAGGGACTTTGCAAATATAACAGCATGTTCTCAGAATCCTGTTATGGTGAGAGTATTGGCTACATGAAAAAATTTAAATGGGAAGAGATGAAGTGAGACCACAGACCAAGGCAAAGGAGAGGTTTAGCCATTGTTACATGTAGAACTGTTCACTATAAATAGAAACCTTATAACACACACACACACACACACACACACACACACACACACACACACACACACACACCTACTCATCCCGAAAAGGAAGTCCATGACAGAACAAAATATGGATACCTCCAAAGTCTAGCTCACTCCAGCATATGTAAAAGCTTACAAAGTGGGAACCCAGAACAAACTATACAGACTAGAGACAGTTTAACATGTCTAAAATATTATTTGTGAGTAATTCAGTTGGTTTAAATCTTGCTCAGAAATCTGTGCTGGCTTTGCTTTTACCAGGCATCTAGTTTGATCTTCAGCTTCTTTACAGCTTGGCTCCTCTGAGAGTTCTCTTCACAGCTTTCCTTGTCTGAGTGTAACTATCACTAGGTTGACTTGTTTACTCTGGGAAGAAGTAGCCTAGAGAATTTTCTCAACTTCAGGGATTTCCTGGATCTATTTTGAGTTCTTTATCTTCTTGCTTATGGACCATCCCTGCAGAATGGAGTGCTTCAATAGCTGAGAAAATGCTAACTCAAAAAGGGCTTCAAAAGCAATCTACAGATTCAATGCAATCCCCATCAAAATTCCAACCCAGTTCTTTAAGTATTTGGAAAGATCAATGTGCAATTTCATATGGAATAACAAAAGACCTAGAATAGCGAAATCCAACCTCAACAACAAAAAAACATCTGCAGGAGTCACTATCCCTTACCTCAAGCTATATTACAAGGCAATTGGGTTGAAAACTGCATGGTACTGGTACAGAAATAGGCAAGTGGATCAATGGAATAGAATAGAAGATCCAGAAATGAGCCCTCATGTATATGGTCACCTAATTTTTGACAAAGGAGCCATAAACATTCAATGGAAAAAAGACAGCATATTCAACAAATGGTGCTGGTCCAACTGGCACTCAGCACACAAAAGAATGAAAATAGACCCTTTGTTATCTCCTTGTAAAAAGCTCAAGTGTAAGTGGATCAAAGATCTCCACATTGAACCAGATACACTGAAATTATTAGATGAGAAAGTAGGGAAAACCTTAGAACACATAGGCACAGGAGAAAATTTCCTGAACAAAACACCAATGGCTCAAGCTCTAAGGTCAAAGATTAACAAATGGGACTTAATGAGATTGCAAAGTTTCTGTAAGACTAAGGAAATTGTCAAGAAAACAAAAAGGCAACCAACAGAATGGGGAAAGATCTTTACCAACACCACATCAGATAGAGGCCTAATATCCAAGGAATACAAGGAACTCAAAAAGCTAGACACCAGAGAATCAAATAACCCTATTAAAAAATGGGGTACAGAGCTAAACAAAACGTTTTCAGTTGAGGAACACCGAATGGCCGAGAAATATCTGAGGAAGTGCTCGACATCCTTAGCCATCAGGGAAATGCAAATCAAAACAACCCTGAGACTCCACCTCACATCAGTCAGATTGGCCAAGATCCAAATCTCAGATGACAGCAGATGCTGGGGAGGCTGCGGAGAAAGAGGAACACTTCTCCAATGTTGGTGGGGTTGCAAACTAATACAACCACTCTGGAAATCAGTCTGGCGATACCTCAGAATATTGGATATAGTACTACCTGAAGACCCAGCTATTCCACTTCTGGGCATATACCCCAGAGACACTTTAATACACAACAAAGATATATGCACCACAATGTTCATAGCAGCTCTATTTATAATAGCCAGAAGCTGGAAAGAACCCAGATGTCCTTCAGAAGATGAATGGATACAAAAATTGTGGTACATTTACACAATGGAATACTACTCAGCCACCAGAAACAATGACTTAACCAAATTCTTAAGTAAATGGCTGAATCTAGAGAATATCATCCTGAGTGAGATAACCCAGTCACAAAAGAACAGACATAATATGCAGTCACTGATATTGGGATGCTAACCCCAGAGGCTTGCACTCCCCCAGAAACAACTCACAGACTGTATGAAGTTCAAGATATAAAGAAAACAAACAATATATATATATATATATATATATATATATATATATATATATATATATATATATATATTTACAAAACAAGAAGACTTTGAGTATTTTCATGTTGCATTTTGTTTTGCATGTACTTTACGCTCATTGTAACTATTTGGTTTTCAATGCATACTGTCAAGCCCTTGAAAAAATCAAGTACTGACTAAAAAATATATTCACATAGTTTTATGTAAAAATTATTTTAATATCTGAAAAAACAGTACTGACAAAAATGTATAATTTTAAGCAAAAAATGTTTAAAATCTGTACATTTATCTTTGCTTTGTAAAATAAAGTAAAAAAAAGGCTTCAAATCTACAGAATTTGATGATAGAAATTAAAGACCATATTAATAAAAAATGCATAAAATTGACCCTGGAATAATTGAACTAGAAATGTAATAAAAATTACCTTACCCACAACATAGAAGACAAGTGCATGCCCTCTTTGGCAAATATATACCTCATGGACTCTTACCCAATATAAATGTACTGGTTTACTTTTTGTCTTCCTAGAAAATAGTCACTCCCTTCCTGACACAAACACATCATATACTGCTCGTCAGTGTTTTGTCAACCTTAAAATTTTTTTTTGAATCTCTAGTCTTTTGCAAACACTGAATGATGTATTTGAACATGAAGTACATTGAAGTACATGTCGGATGTGTTTAGAGAAAGCATCAGCTACGTAAGTATATGAAATAGATCAATAGAAATCACTCACCAGTAATTTGAATATTACTTTAATATCATTGCAAAGTTTGTTCCCATTAAATTTTCTACAGTTACAGACAATTTCTATGTACTGTTATGGGTTTAGTTTATTATCCTGAACATAACAAAAACATTTTAACTATGTGCAACTATCACTAAGATATCTGTGTTTTGTTTTAATATGAGAGTGGACGAAGAAACACTAAGCAGCACACACAATCAAAAGAAAAGTATCTTGACTGTAATTTCGGATTTGTTTCATGTTTAAATGTCTCACTTAGGATCTGACTGACTCATGTACTTTCTTGTCAGAAACTATATTTTGAATGACTAAAGACATTGTGTATTTGTGAGTATGTGTGTGTAGCTGTGAGTTCATGTTTGTGTGCAGTATTGCATGTGCATGTTCATAGGGAGACTATAATTTAACCTCAGGTCTTGTTGCTTGGAAGCCATCCACTTCATGTGCTTCAGACATGGTCTCTCACTGGACTTAGGGTTTTCTGATTGTAGTAGGCTGACTGGCAGTAGAGCCCCAGAAACACACTGATCTCCCTTTTATGGAATTAAAAGCATGTGCCACCACACACTGCTGTTTACATGGATGCTGGGAATAAAACATGAGTCCCACATAGTGACCACTTCATTGGTCTATGTCCCAAACCCAAGAAATTATTTTTTGTAAAAGCTAGAAACTATGAAATGTAGAACCTAAGTATATCTTTTTTTTTTCTCCACTTAACTCGATTATTTTCTTTTTAAAATAATTTATCAGCTTGCTGTTAGCCTAGGTTTTCTGGAACTATGTCTTGCCTCATATTATTGACAAAGACAAAGCTGGCTCCCAAGAAGTTACTGCATGAAACTACAGGTAGGAACTTCGGTGAACTGTTCTCACCCTGAGGATACCATTCATGCCTCTATGTCCCAGAATTCAGGCTTCATCATCAACCAAACTTATTTACTTGTACCTTGTCTCTCAACATCTGATCCTTTTTACACAAAAACCCTCACTCTCACCAGCTTAAGAAGAGTCATCATTCCTCCAAACACTACATTTCTCTAAGCTAAATTTAAATGTTCAAACTTCCACTAAATCTACCTTATATACTAAAGCTTGCTATGACTGCTCATTTCTTTATTTACAACAAATAGCGCTGATGGGAGTTATTTTAATAATTAATAAACTGGTGGGTAAGGTTAATTATTTTAATTTTAAATGAATAAATTTATTTTAAAATAATTAATAAACATTATGTTCTGTGTGTCTCTGTCTCTGTCTGTTTATCTGTCTCTCACTCTTGTGTGTACGTATGTGTAAGAAATTTCAATGTTTAAAATATATTTAGGGATTTATATCATAATGCTGTCCAAGCAGATTCTCAAAAAAAGGGAGGGTAAGTTATTGACCAATTGATGAGAAACTGAAATATTTCAGCATGATTCAACAATCTGGTGTGATTGCTGTTTTCAAACTTGTAACTACAGAAAAAATATTAGCATTCTACTTTCATTGTTTAAGCTTTCTGTGCGTCTCTGTATGTGTGTGTGTCTCTGTCTCGGTTTCTCTCTCTCTCTCTCTCTCTCTCTCTCTCTCTCTCTCTCTCTCTCTCTCTCTCTGTCTGTCTCTCCCTGTCAAATATTTTCTAGCACTTGGAGAGAAATCTAAAAATTAGATCTAAAACGAAAGTCACTGAGCCATTTGGAAGTTCAAAGCTATTGAAAATGTGTGAGGCAAGTTGTTGAAATGAGTCCCATTTTCAATCAACTCTGAAGTAGTATATGGCTGAATATGCCCTTGTGATGTTTGTTTATGGTATCTGTGACTGAATATAAGTTTTACAAGTGCACATCAAGATGTCATCCCAGGAGATGCAAAGATCACTAGATGGCTAAATGGTTAGATAAGATGGGCCTGTGGGTAGAGCATTAATTGTCAAGAGCTCAATTCAGATCCATTAGTGACCATGTTAAAGAACAGGCAGGCATGGAATCCTGCCTATAATCTCAACCCTCCAAGGATTCCTATAGGCATGCAGTCAACTCAGTGAGCTTTGGATTCAACTAGGAGCCCTGTCTCAATATTGAAGGTCTAAGGAGATTGATAATATTATCTTACGCCAACCCCTGGTTTATACAGTCCCTTGTATATACCTGCATTTGCATATATATGCACACCCATGAACATGTAGGCATAAATGCATTCATATAACTCATACACATAGAAAGCATGCAGTAATTGCAGAAACATGAATCATACTACATATAATATTTAGAAATATCATCTTAGAAATTAATTCATATAAAATATGGCATGCATTATTGGAAATATTTATTTACCATTACTGTATACACCTATTTATTTAATACTTACAGATGGATCACCTGTGCCTGCTAAAGGAAAGTAAAAAATGATTAGCTATTTGCTAACGTACAGAAGCAAACAAGAGAGATATTCATGCTGGGATTTACAATCATAGAGCAAGAAAGACAAAGATAAATTTACAAAATTTTATTGCAAAATATAAAAAGTGGGCGCTTAAAGAATGTTGGTTGTCCTCCCTGAAGACATTCTTTGAAAAACAGGAAATTTAACTTAAACTCTGAGAACAACAAGATGACCATTCAAGCAATATTTTCTTTTATAATTTCCTTTCTAAATATAAGATGATGATTTTAATTTTCTTAAAATCAAACCTGATTGTTGCTCCCAGATCAAAGCCTCTTTAGTAACATGATTTTTTCCTGAGGACAGCTATTATTTGATGCATTGTGAGTGTCTACAGAGAAATAAAAACAAAACACTGAGGATGTGGCAGAAGATTTAAGAGCAAAATGCAAGCCATTGTGGCTCATGATTATTTTTCTACCCTGATCTCTGTTCTCTATAACTTTCTAATTCCTGTAGGATGAACATAATTTTTTCACATGGTATAATGTTTAAATTATTAGGTACAAATGATGTAACAGTGCTAGGAGTAGGTATGTTTAAAAGCAAGCAATCAAACCAAAACTCTCCCTTTGAAAATTGCATTGGTCATTTTTTCAGTACTGTAACAAAAAACCTAGGGTAGATGAACTTGTAACTTAAAAATAACCCTCCAAAACACCCATGGAATAAAACACCAACCATTGAGCATATATTGAGAGACCTATGGCTATAGTTAGATATGTAGCTGAATATAGCAGTGTCTGGCATCAATGTGAGAAGAAGTCTTTGGTCCAGGGATGGAACATTTTCCCCACATAGAGGAATGCCAAGGCAATGAGGTGGAGAGGGTGATTAGGAGCAAGTACACCTTCCTGAAGACAAGTGGGGGAAGGGGATAACACTTCAAATGTAGGTACAGAGAGTATCTAATTGAAAACATACTCATTTTAGCATATGTTCTAGAGATTCCATCCATGACATACTAGACCATAGTACTTCCAGACAAAGCAATTAATATAATATATAATGACAGAAGACTTGGATTGCTGGTTTGAATAGAAATGGTCCCCAAAGGCTCATAGTTTTAAACGTTTAGGTGCCAAACACTTAAAATGACACCATTTGATAGGGTAAGTAGATGTGGCCTTGTTGGGTTTGGTGTGACTTTGGTGGAGAAAGTATGGCACTGGGGGGTTAACTTTAAGAATTCAGAAGCTCAAGGCAGGCTCTGAGGCTTATTCTTTTCCTGCTTTCAGAGGATCTAGATGTAGTACTTTCAGGTGCCTTGTTGGCATATCTGTTGCCATGCTTCCTGTCATGAGGATAATTGATTAAACCTCTACAACTATAAGCAAGTTTCTCCCCCAATTTAATGCCTTCTTTTATATAAGAGCTTTCATGGTCATAAAGTTTCTTTACAGTAATGGAAAACTAATTGACAAAGAAGTTGTCACGAAGGAGCAAGGTATTGCGGTGACAGGCCTGATCATGCTTCTTGTTGGTGGAATGTAAACTTTAGGACTTTGGATTAGGAAATCACTAGAAGGCTTTACGTGGGTTGTAATTGCTAATAGAATTGAGGAGGTGATGAATTCTGGGATAAAAGCTACCCAAATAACCTTTCAGCTATGAAAAGCACGTAAAGAAAAGCATATTCGTATAGGATATGAATAACAACAGAAATCTAATGCAGATATAATTTACCATGGGAGCCACGATTCTCACTAACAAACATCAGAACCTGGTAGCTTTAGGTAAGTGGTTCTTGTTTTAGAGTCCAAGATACAAGACAGAGGTTATACAATATTCTTCCTTATCTACAGAAAGCAGCAGAGGCTGAGCATGTGTCAGAGGTGTCCCTGAATGAAGGCCCAGAGAAGAAATTTTTGAAGATATTCTAAGACAAAAGCAAATGTACAATTATCTGTCCACAAATCTAGCCCTACAAAGGATAATAGATATAAAAAAAATCCAACACAAGGAAGGAAACTACACCCAAGTAAAAGCAAAAAATAATCATGCAAGAAAACCAAAAGAAGAAAAGCACACAAAAATAATTCTACCTCTAACAGCATAAATAACAGAAAACAACAATCACTATTCCTTAATATCTCTTAACATCAATGGACTCAATTTCCAAATGAAAATGTATAGATTATCAGATGATACATAAACAGGTTTCGGTATTTTTCTGCATACAGGAACCTCATCTCAGAGACAAAACAGACACTACTTCAGAGTAAAAGACTGGGAACAAACCTTCCAAGCAAATGGTCCCTGGAAACAAGCTGTAATGGATATTCTAATATTAAATAAAAGAGATTTTTCAAACAAAAATTATCAAAAAAGATAAGAATGGAGACTGTTGACTCATCACAGGAAAAATCTATCAAGATAAACTCTCAATCTTGAACATCCATGCTCCAAATATGAGGGTACCCACTTTCATAAAAGAAATCCTACTAAAGTTCAAAGCATATATTGCTCCACACACAACAATAGTGGAAAACTTCAACAATGGATAGATCATGGAAGCAGAAAATGAACAGTGACACAGCAAAGCTAGCAGAGGTTATGAACCAATCAGAATTAGCAGACATTTACAGGACATTTTATCCTATAACATAAAATATATATACTTTCTTCTCAGCATCTCAGGGTACCTTCTCCAAAATTGACCAAAAGGTCTGTCACAAAATAGGCCTCAACAGATAAAAAAAGATCTAAATATTCCCATGCATTCTATTACATGGACTAAGGCTTTTCTTTAATAACAACAAACACAACAAAAATCCAACATACACATCAAAGCTGGACAATGTGCCACTCAATGATGGCATGGTCAAGGAAGAAATAAAAAAATTAAGAATTTTTTAGAATGTGATTAAAATGAAAGCACAACATACCCAAACCTATGGGATGCAATGAAGGCAGTACTAAGAGGAAAACTCATAGCTTTGAGTGCCTCCAAAAAGAAACAAGAGCACAAACACTAGCAGGTTGACAGCACACCTGAAAGCTCTAGAAAATAAATAAGCAGATACAGCAGCCATTTGAGGTGTCTTTGGGGAATCACTATATCATCCATTCTCTTTGAACCCAAACTTTCCCTGATCAACTTATACACACGCTTTGAGTTTCATTTTGCAATTTTCTTTTTAAATTACAGAAAAATATCATCTTATTAATTATGATCAATACTGTGCTTAAGAGTTTAAAACATGTATATCCAGAATTCATTTACAAATATACAATGCCTTACTTTAATATATGGGATGGCCAAACTACACAGGTATTCTATGAAAATAAATATCTTATATGATTCCTGTTAGCACAAATAGGATAATCATGGCTACTTCTGTTTGCTGCTCTTACATAAGTAATAAAATGTAGATGAACTCTGATATTGGTGTTTCATCTCTAGCCAAATTAAAAAATATGTACACAAACTAACAAGATTTCTGCCAAATGAGACCTAGTTAACCCTTTGACATAAAAATAGTTCCATACATGGTGTCTGCTGCATGTTACACATAAAATAGATACTAAAGTTTTTAAAAATTATCATTGAAAGTTGATTTATTGAAATATTTTAACCAAGTTATTCTCTGGAAAATGTAAAGTGATATGTTTTCTCCTTCTAACCCCAAGCTATAAAAAGTTTATCTGGAAAAACAAAACAAAACAAAACTGCTATCATGTTCACATGAGCCCTTATAAAGCACCCTTCCTTTAAATGATTTTCCCTGACTTGGATTTAATTAAGTTTAGAGTAGTGAACTTAGGCAGAAAGGATGAATGCAAATCAAATTATTGTCTAGACCAACGCATCATATTTCCCCTTACAGCTTTATCTTGCTTTCAATGTTTTCCAGAAAAGATTTACCTAAATCAAATTTCTGATATTCAATCACACTGTAGAATTCACAGAGTGACTTTGTTATTTAAAGGACTGTTCCAGAATGACTTGCAAGAATAATAATCCTTGGTGACATCATAACCTTTAACTGCCTTACTGTTGTATAAATCTGCCTTTGCATTGGACAAATCTGCCTGAAGAGATGTCTATTCAGAAATGTTGAAAACTGGGTGAATATTATCAAGAGGGTTGTTTATTAACCCTATCCCCACACATCATTATATGTTAGTTACCTAATTAAATAGTGTAGATTATCAAATTAATAAGAAAAATGTCTGTTACTTTATACTTCAGAAATTTTAATCTATGCTCTAGACAAATACATAATTTTGTCTCTGATGGGTTGGCTACCAAATGACTAGAGTGTATTATGTAGAAAACCCTTCTATCAAGGGGATATGATGGAAGCAATAGGCATGAACTGCTAGTGGAGACAAATGTTCCCAAGTATATGCATACAATGATAGGAGTATCCCATTAGTCATCTCTCATCCAACTTTGCACTATTGTTAAATGACATCAAACGAAAACGAAAGTACTAACCAAATGTAAGTATTTGGAGGATGTCCCAAACCAAAATGATCCATGCTCTTTAACTATGCAAAGCTTGCAAAGATCAGGGCTCCAGATAAAAGGTTTAATTTGTAACTCCTAACAGTTAAAAAAAAAAAAAAAACACTAAAAGGAACATGTTAAAACTTCAGTTATGTGACTGGGGAGAATTTCAGGAGGCAAGGACTTGTTGAGAGTTGAATATTCTCAGGAAGTTGGATAATTTTGAGTTCATTTGGGGATTTTTTTTTATTTTAAGTACATTTTAAAATCAATGTTAAGTCTATGTGTATTTTGTCTGCATGTTTATCTGTGTACAACATGTGTGCTGTACTCCTGGAGGGCCATTAAATCCTATGGAACCGAACTACATATAGTTGTCAGCAACCATGTGGGTACTAGGTAGTAGAACTTAGGGCTTCTACTAGAACATCAAGAGCTCTCAACTACCACTGAGCCACCCTTCCTCTCATCTAGAGATGAACAGACTAGATCTAAAGCTGTGGTGTTCAGGGAAGAAGCAGGCTCACACTGGGCAGGAAAGAAAAGTGTCTGGCAGTTTGGAAGCTATTATTTATGGTCTTGGCATGGCCTTGCTATTGTGTTGTTTGCTATGAGTGCACAATGAAGAGGTTATGGGAAAAGGCTTCCATCCGTGATAGAAATATCAAATCCCAGAGACCATAACCAGCAGAAACAATGCCAGGTTTTTGCTGGGGGAATCATACCAGGTCAGCTCCTGGATGCCAGTGACAAATTTTCTCTTTCTAACCTTAAATGTGTGAAACCTTCTGGTCTGTGTTTCACTATAGCCTTTTGTAATAATTAATTCTGTGGAAAATATGATGAAATACATACTATAGCATTTATTTTTATTTATGCGTGTTATTTATTTATAGTCTGGGACTTACTGTGCATTTCTGGATGGTCTGGAATTTGCACAGCTCCACCCCTCTCTGCTTCCAAACAAAAACACACTATCATTTTTAAAATATAAACTTTGCCAGTTTGTGTGCTTAGTTTATTTGAGCAGGACTCTCAGTATGACCCCTGCTGTTTTTATGCATTGATGCAATACATTTTCATCCATCTTACTCCTAAATGTCTCATTAATTCTGCATTTTCCAAGATATTCTCACTTCACAAATCCATCTTCTGTCTTGCAGAGATGCCAATTTCTGAAGTTGGAAGTTTTGAATTACTATCATTCTAATTATAAATCCCTTCATTTCAAGGCACCTTAATTCATAAATCATAAAAAAATATTTCTTATTTCCTGTAAGGTACATATTTTTGTCATGTTTTAAGCAACTTGATTTCAGTATGATTGATGTTATTTATCTAATAATAGTTAACATTTATTAAGTACTATGCTGCATGTCTAGTGTTAAACTCTAATAAAGGCTCTGAATCTATCCTTTTCCTCCATTCTAAGTGATCAAGGTTTTACTTAGAGACATTTCAAGTCTTCAAAGAGATTCAAAGCTAGTGGAAATGAACACAGAAAATTTCCTGACCTCAGTTCTTGAAGCACTATAATAGTCTGGGTCATACACCCTGGGAAAGATGCAAAACTATATTATTTACTTATTTCCTTTTGTAACATGCCATTAAATTGCTTTATGGTCTTATTTCATAAAATTTACTTGCCAGTAACTATGGGAAAGAAAATATGGGAACAAAGTGTGGAGCAGAGATCGAAAGAAGGCCATCCAGAGACTGCACCACCTGAGGATCCATCCCTTGTGCAGCCACCAAACCCAGTCACTATTACTGATGCCAAGATTTGCTTGCTGACAGGAGCCTGATACAGCTGTCTCCTCAGAGGCTCTGCCAGAGCCTAAGTGATATAGATAAAGATATTTACAGCTAACCATCAGACTGAGCACAGAAACCCAGACAGAGGAGGAAAAGACTGAAAGAGCAGAAGGGGTTTGCAAGCACATAGAAAGAACAAGAATGTTTACCAACCAGACCCTCCAAGAGCTCCCAGAGACTAAACCGCCAACCAAACAATACACATGGTATGGACACTCTAGCCACATATGTAGCAAAGACTGCATTTTCTGGCATTAACAGGAGGAGAAGGCCTTGATCCTGTGAAGGCTTGTTTTCCCAGTATAGGGGAATGCCAGTGATTTGTGGTGGGAGTGGGTGAGTGGGAGCAGAGTATCCTCAGAGAAGCAGGGAGTGTGGAGAGGGGGAAACTAGGAAAGCAGATAACATTTGAAATGTAAATAAATAAACTATCCAAAAACAAGTTAGAAAAATAAGGAATGCTTCAAAAGCATAAGTGTTGCTATAGTTAATCTGCTCTGTGTTGCTGCAAATAAGGTGTATTGCTGACAATGCAAATATTACTATCCTTAAACTCCAGTATGTTAAATTTCTACACACAAATGTATATGTATGAGACACCATCGACTACCTGGGTTCAGAGAACAGAGGAAGTCTGTTTGAAGGAGAATACATTAATATGCCTTCTCATGCAGAGAAAGAGATGTGGAAGATTTTCATAATTCTAATTTCTCCAGGTCAAAATCCACACCTGCCATTCCAATATAAATATTAACTCAGTTAATCAGAACAAAGGGTATTTTGGGTTGAGGAAAAGGCTGATGGATACTGCATCCAAACATCACTGTAGAATACAGAAGTAGTATAAAAGCACATGGACACAACAGCCAAGAACTCTGGAGAACGGTCAAGAGAAGCCACTTAGGAACCTTGGCATGTTAGAAGAGTCTGGAGTAAATACTAGAAGCATAAATGTTTAGTTAATGAAATTACAGCAAGAATTGTCCTAAGATCTAAAGGAAAAAATATAAATTGATGCATAAGAGAATGTCAAATAGATATGAATAGAGAGGAGGCTTTCCATTATAGTGAAGATGTTAAGTACACAAATAAATACTAACAGATATATAGGCAAAATACCACTTCACCTACAAAGGCAGAATAATATCAGATCTGTCATCAATAACTCTCACATTTAATAAAGACAATCTCAATAATAACAACAAAGAAAAAATGAAATCCCATCAGAAAACTAGCTGAACAAAAGACAGGAATGAGTCTACTGAACTCAAAACACTAAACCAGAAGATCTCTGAAGCTTTAGATGAAACATTTTTAAAAAATCAAATAAGCAAACAAAAAAATCTTACCTCACTGCAACCAGCCAGATGAGAACCACGAAAGTTACAGAAATTAGTAAAGCATCTCTCAACAGCAGACCTAACACAAATGGTCTCAACACTCCACTCAAGAGACAGAGGTTGGCTGACTGGATTAAAATTACGTCAGACTTTCGATTATCTCCAAGAACATACTTTACTGGTAAAGACATCCACAGCCTGAGAGGCAAAGTACAGAAATTTAGTTGAAAATGCTCTGGAGTTAACTTTTATGGTGAAAATGGGTGATTTCAAATCCCCACTCTAATCTCTAGTTAAGACATCCAAATGAAAAATCAGCAAAGAAAACTTTAAGCTTTAGATCACTTTCTTGAGGATGAATTTTTTACATATACTTCCCCTTAGAATATGCCTAAATTGGTGATCTCTACTGGCATATCTGTATCTAGAATGAACAACAAAAGGCATAAAGTCAGCACAGCTACATGACAAAGATCCAGCAAAAGTGAACCAAGTAATGCATTCAATTCACCCTTTTGTCTTCTTCTACTCTTTATCTTGATTTCCATGTATTACATGCTTGGGTTTTTAATAGTTGTACAATTTGGGAATATTGCATTGGTAGAAAATTTCTGATGAATCATTTACACCTTCTCCTAGGAGCATGCTTCTAAGCCTCTCCTTAAAAGGTCCTGAATTTATCAATCTTCCTGATTTATGGACATAACCATGTCTGGCCTATTTAAAGGTCTTCCTTATGCCCAAGAGTTTATAACTCAAATGAGGACACCGGAGATTCCCTTTGGAGGTTCTGACTTCAAGAAACTCTTGAAAATCTAATTCTGTACTTACTCAGAAACAAGGTAATCAGAACAAAGTAAACTTAAAAGGGTAAACAAGATTCAGTGTGCTATAAGATTTGGGAAGGGGACAGGTGAGATTAAAAGCCTCTTCTTATTATACACGTAGGCAATCACTTCACACACAAGATTGGGGAGCACATATGGTATGCTCCTCAAGGAAACATAAATCAACAAATTTATATTGGCTGGGGTTATTTTTGTCCTACACAGAGAATTATACTGATGGACAAAGAATGGTGCAAATAAATTGTAAATAATAAAGTATTAAGCCCTCTTAGAAATGTTAACTCATTTTACTGTGGTATTTTATGACCAAGGAACAGAAGAATACCAAGATTAGACATAGAAATAAATTATACAAAGTTATTAGCATTGTATTATAGCAGAAATTGAATAATAATTGCAGCTCTTTGGCCTAAAACTTTTTCTTGGGCTTAATTACAATTAGAGTTTTGATCATTAAAATTTGATAATATACTGCTTGGAACATGGCAACCTGTCCAGAGTGGCTTGAAGATTTTATTTCTGTCTATTGCCCTGGAAACCATAATATTATTAAATACTGAGTTATGGAGATTATGAGGCAAATTATTGTAACACATAACTCTATTCTATTATGGTTTATCAATGATGACTGAACTTACGACCAGGAGAAAGTTAAAACTCATATCTGTGAACAGAAATGATAGGAATTATGTTTTGGGAGAATATGAATCTATCTTTGCCTACTGAGCTCTGTATAAATAAAGAAGCACTTTGATTGCTAATCACTCAGGCTTTGAGATTGCACCAACACCTGTGTCTGATCCATTTCTCCCTTGATGACTCCTTATATCCTCGGAGGGACCTAACCATTAATGGAACTGCCCCCCAATTCTGAAACTTTTTTATTGTCTTACGTCAACTAATAAGGCAAGCATAAACTTAAAATTTTATAGAATAACCCATGCAGATTAAATAAATATGTTGAGATACTTTTTCCAAACCTCATCAGAAAACTGGAAAAATTGGGGCTCTAGAGGTGTTTACAGAAACAGCAAATTTTTAAAATTTTCTTCTTTAGTTTCATCTAATCTGGTTAAAAAACCAACCAGGTCACTGGAGTTTATGTTTATGCATTATTTTGTCTTAAGAAGAGGTTACCCCTGTATGGTTAAGGTTGACCATGAGTTCTGAGTACACTTGTCAGAATCTCATAAGTACCTGTAGGACACACATAGACTGTCATGCATGATCAGCTACTCCCCAAGACTTTGTACATTTGGATATAGCCAGACTTTACCACTTAAGTATTCTACATTAGTCACCTGTGTTTGCTGAATCTAGTACCTGGTACGTTTACAGGACTGGATGAGTGTTTAATTATGATGACATAAATAATTGGAGCTAAAAATTAATAAAAAAGAGAAATGTATTTGTACACATTCTGGAGGCAAATACTGTAAGCATGCTGATGTGGGTAGATGTGCAATGTAACAAATGATGCTTTCCCTACTTGTACTAACCCAGTGGGGTGTAAGTTTTCAAATGACATTTGGAAAGACATAAACCTTCAAGGAAATAGTAGAGTCTACTATTTACATTTTCTTGGATCTCAAAATAAAAAAAAAAATAAAACAAACACACAAACAGAATGAATAGAATACTATTTTGGTGCTCTGTTCTGGAAGAGCACCGAAGGGCATCTCCAAGTAAATAGCACCAATGTCTTCATTTGTCTCACTCAAATTAAACAACAAAATGTTTGTGTACTGTCTACTTCCCCATTTTGATTTACTTTTTTCTCACTTCCTACTAAATTGAATCAGCAAGTTCTAAGGGTCTGTTGTTTGGAGTTAGTCAGAAATAACAGTTAACTCTTTGTTTATGATGACTTATACACTAGTCTATTCTTTGTCACCAGTATAGCGGAGAAAGGGGGATACAGAATGTGTTCTTATAAAATGTATATGTAACAGACAGGCAGTGAGGCTCTAAAGACACACTCATATACATACATACTGTGTTTAAAGACATGGAACAAGTGTGCTTAGAATTGTTCAATCTCAATTGATGTGTATATTGATGTTTAATCTCCAATCTATATAAATGGGGCTTTAGGCATTTGAAATAATAAGTTAACTCTCCAAACATGGTCCATTTTAAGGTTATATTTATATTTGTTAGTTTTAAAAATATATTGGCAAGTGGTAAGATTTCATGCCCACCATTTTCATCTATGCAGAAATTTTATCTGGCATATACTTGCACATTTCTCATGCATTTTAGCACAATCTCTGTGCAATCAGCCTCTTGTGCCTGGGGAAAACTGTTTTTATAATGTTATCCACTACTTCTGACTCTTACATTTCTTTTCTGCTCTTCCATGAAGATCTTAGGACTTTATGAATAGGATATAATGTTATCACATATTTACAAGACTTAGTAAGTGTTTATTTACTTAGTATTTTCTATTGTTCTGCTAAAGTATTATGACTAAGGCAATTTATAAAAGAAAAGTCGTTAACTTGAAGCTTATAATTTGAGAGAGTTAGAGTCCATGATCATTATGACAGGGAGTGTGGCAAAAGGCTGACAGGAATGGTGCTTGAGCTCAGAACTAGATCTACATGATGTAGTAGCCCAGCAATCGAATATGGTGGAAGTCTTGTGAAAATGGACACCCTGCCTCCTGTGACATACCTCATCCATCAACCTATCCTCCTCTCTAACCATTCACAACCATTTCTTACAACTAGGGACCATGTATACAAACACAAGAGACGTCAATGGACCATTCCTATTGAAACCCCCAGAAAGCCGTGCACTCAAGTCTCTTGTTCTCTACAAATTGACCAATGTAGGTTTTCTGTGTTAATTACCACCTTTTGAAAGGAGATAGGAGAAAATCTTGATGAAAATTGACATATTCTGTAATCTATTGGTATAACAATAATTTATTGAAAATCATTTTATTGCCATATTCTTTTAATAAAATAATAATAAATAGTATTGGGTTCTTCCTAACAGCATATAACCAATTAAGCACAGATCCTTAACCACCCCCTTCCATCAGTGCCAGGCATAGGTTTCATCAGTCAGTAGATTTCATATTAAAGCAAAAAGTAAGTTGATTAGTTTAATAGTTTTAATAAAACTACCCTATCACTGTGTATACCTTTTCAGATATGTCATTGAGGTAGTTTCTAGCATCCACATGTGGGATTTGAATTATTATGCAGACCATGACTACTTTGATGACTGGATAAAAAACAGGTAAAAATGAATAGTCTATATATTTACTTAACAAGTTTTGATTCAACAAAAATGTCTACCAATAAACCTTGAGATTTTCAGAGCACAGATTATTTTCTTTACAAGTTTCAAAAATCTTTTTATCAAGTGGAAGAAAAATTTTAATCAGTGTAAACTGATCAAAAAATTTAAGTTCTTGAAGTGTGGCATATTAGTCATTATAATGCAGTATACATGACTTATCCCACTTTTTATGATCTTACATATGATTCATGTATCCAACTTGTAAAGGGAGTAATTTGTAGTTCATATTAGCAACAAACAAAAAATTTGGCGGAAGAAATTGAAGTCAGATTGTAATTCCTCTTTTAATAAGACCTACAATGACCTCATTTAAACATAGAAGGGAAATGAACACAGAGGAGAAAAATGTCTTTCTCACAAACACAAAGATGCTACTATGAAATTGATTTAATGGAGGATTTAGAACTGTGAAACAAGATTGAAAAACAATAAAAAAAAGATTCATCCAGAAAATTCTCCTATGGTGCTGTCAGTAAGAGCCAATAGGAAAAAGTAATATTATCCCACTAGTCAACTGAAGCTAACAACTTATTTTTTAGCATGCCATTGAGTAATTCTGTGTTTTGGTGACAGAACACATACATAATTTTTGTGAAAAACATATTTTTTCATACACAGTAATTACATTTATTTTTATTAATAATATTTCATTAAATACTTGAGGAGATGAAGACTTTGAAGAATAAGTGTTATAAAGAAACAATTGTCTTAAGTTCTTATTATTTGAGTGTGTAAATAATTGTCATTTGTACCATATAGTAGATTTACATGGAAAGAGTAGAATTTGAAGCTAAACCATATATTATAAATTTTTACCTAATCATTGTATCTCTATTAATTTGGTTATTGGTAATATTATATATAACACCTGAGATGATAAAGACTTTAAAGAATAAGTGGTAAAAACAAGCAATTGACATAAGTTCCTATTACTTGATTATCTAAATAATTGTCATTGAGAATAATTGTATCTTGTCAGGAGCCATATAGGAAAGGTTAAAGGAAAATTAGAAAGTTTTCTGGAGATGGCCCACTCTTTTCACATGGGCTATGGTGAGCAAGCTCTGAGAGTTACAGTCTTAAGAGACTGTATCCCAGGATTTCTGCTTGCTGCTGAAATGCCTTTTCCTATCACTGTTGCATAGTTTAAGGATTCCTAATCATCAGCCCACCCCATTGAGCAAATTTTCTACAGATCAACATGAAGGTGAACTTTTATGAATCAATGCAGTTTAAATGAATTAATGGCTTTATAAAATTACTGATTTGATTAAAATAGTTTTAGGAAGAATGTTTTTAGGATATGGTTTTGTTTTTCCAAAAAGATGTGATAAATTAAGAATCAAGAATAGAATATATTCACTCCTCATAGAATATTAAGTAGAGACAAGGAATAAAATGAGATTTCACAATTAGCAAAAAGGAAAAGTATGAGTGAGATAAATTTTAAATCAAGAAAGGTGAGGTGAAAGAACAAAACCAGAGATGTGCACTATCATAACACAAGGATATGTGAAACTGTTGTTTTGAACTTACAATGAGCTTATGGAACAAAAAATAGTTTTGAACTTACTATCAATTTTTTTCTGTACCTCTTATTTTATGTAACATTTTTATCTATAACATTTTATTTACATATAGGACTTTTTATCTAAATGTTATAAAATAAGGAGAGAGCAATAATAAAAGTTAGTGTAGTCATGCTTGATACATCCAGAACGTGCATGTATGGCTTAGGAATCTTTGTCCCATCCATCAAAATATATGTGTGTGGCTTGGAGATGCTCTGTGCCATGCACCAAATGTATATATGTATATGTCTGTTCGTCTATGCATACATTGTAGGTATATGTGTATGAATGTAAGTGAGCATGAACACTTGTAAAGTTGTTGAGACAGGTGGTTGGGCCTGAGCAGTGTATGTGTATGTATGAGAATGTGTGAGTATGTACATTTTGTCTGTATAAGTAACTTACTTTTTAAAAAAACTTTTCCTCCAGTTCATGAAAAATTATTGGTTTCCAACCTTCATACCTGGTCAGAGTTCCTTCAACTAGAGAGGAGAGAACCCTAATGATTAAGGTTTTTTTTTTTTTCTAATCTCTTGATGCCAACAGAGTTTATTCACCAGAAGACAATGGATTTTGACCTTAGACTAGCAAAGAGTTATACACAGAAGAATTGCCAAAGATGTAGAAGCTTTGGCCCCACTGCTGACTCCATACCCATTGCTGCCTTTCTGCTATGCTGGCTAATGCTGCTGGATACTGGCAGTATCTAATAAAATGTACACTTAGAGTTGCAATTACAAATCAATTCTGTGTTTTTTTTTATTTTTACAGACTTCTTATTCTCTGTGCTAAAAATATAGTTGTGAAGGGAGAGAAAGATGGGGGCTGAGTGAAAGTACCAGCAACCATCTGCCCAAGGCATGAGAGTAAAGTCGTTTATGCTATTACTGACTTCAGAACTTTCAAGGGAATCAGGTACAATACTATACTCCTGTTTTTATGGCATCAAATAAAAAGACACACAGAGACTACTGTACTTAGAAAGCTGAAAAATACAAATGATGAATGAGTCCATAGAAAGACAGAGGAGTTTGGTAAGGACAAATAGAATGACAGGGCATTAAGACCAGCATTGCACTTGTGACCTAACATTAGGCTTGTTATGATGAAACAGGGATACCTTGATTACTCTCCATGCAGTGACTAAAATGGGTTGAACTCTTGAAAAACATCATTGTATGTCAGCCACAGAATAAGGTAATCAGGTTTACCCAGACTTTTAGGAGAAGCTGGAAGTTAAGTTGATAGTACCAGGTACTTTTCAAACCATTTTGGAAACGCATAACAGCAAGTATTTAAGCCTGAGAAAAAGTGAGTCAATAGAGCACATAGGATAAATCAATATGGGAGAAATCACCTTAAAATGATACTTTTCAAAATATGTGATTATTTTAAAATGAAACATGCCTAAACTCCAATAAAAAGAATCAATTTAGGCTTTCTGACACAAACAAAGAAAAACAAGCAAAAAAAAAAAAATCACAAGAGAAACACAGGAACATGTACTATACTTTAATGTCTATCATAGATGGGGCCAGGTGTCAATAAACAGCCATAGCTTACTGATAAAGAAAATTATCTGTGGAACAAAAAAAATGGAGCCTTCCTTTATTCGTATGCTCCACATAGCTCTGATATTCTTTTCTGGAGAATCTGGTAAAACAAAGAATTAAGGCACAATCAAATTAGAATTGAGAAAGTTATACTGACATTCTTTGCACATGACATGATTCCACAGACATCAAGACAAATGAAAAACTCCACTAAAGCCACAGATAATAAATTCTGAAAATAAGCTGTGGAGTCATCAAATAAAACTTAGTACTATTGCTGGCTGTCAACAGTGAATTAAGTAACACTAAAATCAAAACAAATCTCACTTATAAAAGGCCCAAATAAAAACATCTAATTTCTCCCTCTTTACACTGGCTATAAAAAAATAAACTATAAATGCAAAAAATGCCCACAATGAAAATAATATAAAAGTAGCACACAAAAGGAGAGTGACTATGTCTGATTTCTATATGTAGGTGAGGGCAGACACAAGATAAGTCAAAGCCAGTGATTGGGCAGTGAAAAACATCTCAAGGGACCAATTACTGGGCGAGGAGTAGGCAGGACTTCCAGGTTGGAGAGAAGAAAAGAACTGGTAGAAAGAAAAAAGAGGCTTTTCTTTTGAATGGTGAAGGAAGCAGAAGAAAGCATATGGGTAGAAACAGCATCTTGTTCCAGTGGCAGATCGGTTACTGCATAAGAATTTATAACTTATGGATTATTACAGCACAATTTGTCTTATCTAGGTGAGCAGTTTATATAACCATCAGTTGGCTCTAAGTTTATTGTGTGGCAGTTTTGTGGGGTGATAATTTACTGATATAAATATGATTAATAAATTACAAGCCTCAAGAGTTTTAATTTTGTCAGGTTACTGGGAATGTGAGTTGAGTTTGTGGTAGAGAGTCACAGGAAGGCAGCTGCTGCTAGAGACAAAGAGTAGTAAGTGGTAACATGGTGTGGTGCCTTGTAACCACTTGCTGCTTTTTAATATTTACCACTACAAGTACCAAACTGAAGAGTGCAAATATATGTCATGTTCAGGGATGGACAATGTGATACTATTAAAAGGTTCATATAACACAAAGCTTCTTATGAATGTACTATAACCTAATATAATGTCTATCAAGATACCAATAAAATTCCTTACAAAAAATGGTAAAACTGTTAGAAAATTTATATAAAACTTCATAAATACATACATCTACACCAACACACATACACAAACACACACACACACACAGAAAGAGAGAGAGACACAGATAGCAACAGAGAGATGACCACAGGTGGGTACTCATGCACACACAGTGCCCACGTAAAAAGGAAGAAATAATTTCTCCAATGTGCAAAGCTGGAAGTATTACAGTACTTGACTTCGAAACACATCACGAACCATTAATCGGTAAAACATCTTGATACTGACATTAAAAACAGGTGCATGCCAATGGGATGGGGAAAAGAGATTCCAGAGGCAAAATAATTGATTAACAGGCAAATGATGGCCAAATAGCTTTGGCACACTTAGTGAGAATATATGCTGGGTAAGCAGCAGTCCTCTCACACATGGTATTGGGACATTGAATATATCTCTGATAAAATACAACGTAGATCTTTATATATCCTCAGCTAATAATCCTAGCTCAAATACATTAATAACTTGAATGTAAGTCCTGGATCTAGTCTATTATAACATAGGGTCAATTTTTGTTAGCTTATTTTTACAAGATGCTAAGAGCATAGAAACAAGTAAAAATAGACATATGAAGTTACACTAAACAAGAAAGGTTTTAAAGAACAAAGTCAACAGTCAACAGGACAGAGAAAGCACTGCAGTACAAGAGAAAAACTTACAAATTGTAGCTTTGAAAAGAAGTTATGTTTAGACTTCTAAGGAGCTCTAAAAGCTCAGCAGGGATGAAAGGCCAGCACAAAGGAAATCAGAAACAAAATTGTGTATCAATTGAACAGAGTATGACTGGTCCATACCACAAAACCTAAAATAGCCTGTTCTGGTGAATATAAGGGAAAACATGAGAGACGACAGAAAGGAGGATTAATATAATCAGGTACATTATTCACAAGCACAAAAATATTAAATTGTTAAAATTGAATTATTGAATACAATTTCAGTAATTGAAATATGTTATTCTTCTCATTAAACATACATTACTAGTAAATAAAAGTGGGACCCATTGTACAGTATCATTTGAACCATAGACTATTATATTCAAACACCCCTACATAGTTTTCTCAACCAATTTAAAATGATGTTCTCAAGAATCCTGTTGGTGTTCTAACTAAAATAAATCAGTGTGTCAAACAGAAATCTGTACCTCCATGTCCATTGCCGTGTTCTCCACAGCAGAGAAGATGGAAACACGTTCATTGTCCATCCAAAGCCAAACTCCTTTGTTTTTTTTGTCTAGATGATCTTGGGCTAAAGAACAAGATACTTTCCAAAAACAAAACAAAAACAAAAACAAAACAAAAATAAGAAAGGCTTAAACTTGGGGCAAAGAATTCCAAGTATATTCCAGGCTGGTATGTGGTCCACCTGTTATCTAGTGTGAAGGCAGAAACAAGAAATTCTCAAGGCAAGCCATTTAGTCAGACTAACCAAACATTAAGAAAATTTAGAGAAAAGTACCTCAGTTCATAATTGACATATCTAAACCTATAGGAACATACAACCATACTCAAATACATTCAACACTGTCTCTGTTTCTCTCTGTGTCTCAATTTCTTTGTCTCTCTCTTATACACACACACACACACACACACACACACAGACACACACACACACACACATACACACACACACACACACACACACACACACACACAAATATAATATTGCCACTTATACAAGTAGAGAAAATTATCAAGCCATCAAAGGAATAAAGTACTGCTATTTGCTACAATATGGGTGTTACATTGAGAATAAGAAATTGAGTATAGGAAAATAAAAATTAATGATCTCTGAAATATAGCACCTGGGCTAGAGAGAAAACTTGCAGTTAATACAATGTAATGCTCTTACAGAGGATTCAAGTTTTCTTCCCACATCAGACAGCTCACACCTACCTGTGACTCCAGCTACCAATGCCCTCTTCTGTACTCCTGGGTGCCGGCATTAGCACTCTTACACTCTCACACAGACTCAGATACACATGCACAATTCTAGGTAATACAGGGACAAATGGAGGAGCAACGATTGAAGAATAGTGCATCCAGAAACTGCCTCACATGGGGATACCTGCCATATGCAGCCACCAAACCAACACACTTTGCTGATGCCAAGAAGTGTTAGAAGGAGTCAGATCTGGATGCCTCCTTAGAGGCTCTGTCAGAGCAATACTGATACAGTTAAGGATTCTTGCAGTTAACCATCACACTGAACGTGGGAAGCCCAATAAAAGAGATAGAGAAATAACTGAAGGAGCTGAAAGGGTTTGCCACCCCATGGGAAGAAGATTATCAACCAGACAAACCGTCCAAAGCTCCAGGGACAAATACCCCAACCAATGAGTATGAATGGAGAGTCCCATGGCTCCAGTTGCATATGTAGCAGAGCAGAGCATTGTCTGGCATCAATTGGAGGAGCGACTGTTGTTCCAGTGAAGGCTCATTTTCCCAGTGTTGGTGAATGCCAAGACACTGATGTGGCAGAGTATGGTTGGTAGAAGGAGCACCTTCATGGAAGCCTGGGGAGGGGGCGGGGAATAGGAGTGGGGAGAAAGGGGATGACATTTAAAATGTAAATAGAGAGTATCCAATAGAATGAAATGAAAAAAAAGAATAAAATGTTATTGCAGAATTTTAAAATGTCAATTTTCTAGAAGTTAAAAATAGAACGGTGGATATCGAAGAGGAGGGATGGAGAATTTGGAATGGCTGTCATAGGATTAGGAGTGGATTGTCACTTATGCTTTTCATAGAGGTGGGCTCTGGTGTACTATCGCAGAACAAGATGACTTGAGTTAATTATATACTCTATATTTTAAAAGGCTAAAAAAGCACTTTAAAGCTTTTACCATAAGGTAGTAACAAATATTTGAGGCAATAAATGTGTCTAACCTTATTTAAGCATTATGCAGTTACCATATGAATTTAACCATTATGTGGTACCTGACTAACAACATAATTTCTATTTTGTGTATTAATTAAAAGTAATATTAGAAAGTGCATATTGTAGCTGCCATGTAAAATTATTCATTAAAACCTCTTTCTTTACTAACTCATTAATCTTTATAGATTTATTATTGATTTTCTTTGAATTACTGCATATTATTCATCCCGAGACAGTAATTTTTCACTTATACAGCACTGAAATTATTCTGTGATATTTATTTGAAAATCATTTCCTGAAAATATATTTAACAGCCTTTATATAACAAAAAAGCACCTGGAAAATAAATGCCACCAAGATGACAGACATAATAACAATGTATTAAATACTATAATGTGTTCATTTATATGAACATATATAATATTCACAAGGTGAATGCATATATATACATATATATATATGTATACATGCATATCTTCTGCCTCATTGAGGGCTTACTATATTAATGTAATAATGGATAGGTAGGAATATTTATCATATGTACCTGCCTAAATTTTTAAGATTTTGTTTTTAACTTTATTTATGAGCATTAAGTATCAATTTATTAAATTTTTGTACATGTGGATGCAGTGTGCATGCAATCTAGAACAAAAAATCAGATCGGCTGGAGGTGGAGTTCTACGTGTCTGTGAGCTAGCCTACTGGGTGCTGGGTATTAAACCTGCATCTTCTGTAAAATTAGTATGTGCTTCTAACTGATGAATCATCTCTCCAGCACACCTTTCTAAGTTTTAATTCAAGACAAGGTTATTCCGAAGGACACATACCTCAATATAAAGAAAGAAAGAAGCTACTTTCTGAGCAAAAAGAAGAGAGCCTTCTTCCGTTCATGAAAGTATAAGAATACTTACGGTGAAAAATTAGAATTGTTACACTTTTTTTTGTATTTTCATTGCCAGGATGTAGAGGAGAAGGAAGGTGAGAAAGAAAAAAAAGAGAAAAGAAAAAAGAAAGAAAGAAAGAAAGGAAGGAAGAAGGGAGGGAGGGAGGGAGAGGCGGTGAGAAAATGAATGAGAAAAAAGAGGAAGAAAGTGACCTTAGTTGCCGGACAGAAAGAAGAGCAGTATGACAAACAACTCTACAGGAAAACACTCAGCTTTTCACTTTATATTGTTCTAACCAGTAGGCTTTACATAAACGTTTAAGAATTACTATAAATTTTATTATTAAAATATAGCTAGATTATCAAGCAAATAATACCATTCTATTTCATTGACGATTTGGAAAAATAAGAGTTACTTAAGAGACATATGTATTACTTTAAGGAAATGATTGAGCAGGTGATAGGTGATTTAATGTTGAAATACTTAATGTAACCCAGAAGTGACTGATGTTTTAATAAAAAAAAAAAAATCTAAGCTGTGATAATTTTTTCCTTTGAAACATGGGGTGAAAGATCTGGATGCCATTATGTTAAATAAAATAAGTCAACCATAGTAATGCTATGGTACCTCACTCATTCATAGCATCTAAAAAAGAAGAGAGGGAGTGAGAGAGAAAGAGAGTGTGTGTGAGAGAGAGAGAGGGGGAGGGAGGGAATGTGTGTGTGTGTGTGTGTGTGTGTGTGTGTGTGTGTGTGTATGAAAGGGGTGCTAGAAGAAAAGTTTGTTATAAAATTTTGAATAGTAGAAGAATGTTGAATGCGTATGCCTAGATAGTAAGTAGAATGAATGAAAGACTGAAGAATTGTAGATTAATTTATTTAAATGTGATTAAAACCTCTGGTACTTTTCTACTCTCAAAGAATTTTAATAAGTTGTGATGGTAGCTTAATATATATGTGTAAGTATGACTATACTTATTACATTATATACATTAACTCACAAAAGGATTTTGAATAATTTAACCATAAAATGATAAATATTTGAGAAGGTAGGTATATTTAATATGATTTAAACATTGCCTTTTGTATATATACATAAAAAACATAAACACATGACATTTTCATTAGTTAGTTAAAACATCTTTAGAAAATATTGAAAAATGTGTCATAAAGTGACTAATAACTATGTTTAACTCTTTTCCTGGGTGAATTTTCAAGACAAGACTCAGATCAATAAGAAAACACTCCTGTGCATATTTCTACTCTACAGATGAATGAATGGCTGTCAGTCAAGCAGTGCTAGAGGTGAATGTGCTGTTTTCAGTTCCTTGTCACCAGCACAGTCTACCAAAGTCGTGGCTAACTCAGCAGAGAGCTATATAAATGCTCAACAACTAGAAAGATACTGCCTCAGAAGATCTTGCTTCAGTGCTCAAACTTTGAGAGAAAAAGTATTTATGTTATCAGTGTTTTTCCCACCTTCAGGGACAAGAAAAACAAAAACAATTTGAATGCACAGAGAGTTTCAGAAGCTAGGAACTTAAACCATAGCATCAGAGAGTAAAAATCTGCATTTGTTTTCTTCTGAATGTACTGAAGATGCTATTTCTGACAAAATAGTTATTAGAATCAGTACAACTCTTGGTCCTTAAAATTAAAACTCATATTCTTTCAGATATGAAAGGTAATACATTAACAAATTAAACTATTCTTAACAGTATCAGTAATTATTTTTGGTAACCTAAGTATGTGATTTCATGCTTCATTCTTGTTTTTTTTTTCATGTAGGTAAGCTCTGTTCTTTGGGGATTATTTTTCATGTAACAAAGAAAGAAAAGTAAATGATTACAAAAACTGGCATGAAGTTATTTTACTGACAAAGTATCCAAAGCCAGAAAGTTAAAACTTTGTTTAAAAATTTAATGAAACCATCAATAACTCAGGATTCCTCCATTTAGCTGTGAATTATGTGTGTGGTTTTCTTATTTTTAGGATTATTTTGACTTGTATTGGGTTCATTGCCTCATAGCTGAGACCATTAAGCATCACAATAATATCCGAAAGTAGAAAGGAGGAAAATGAACTTTTCTTTCTCGTTTTCTGTCTTCTTGACAGATCATGAAAACTTTGTTTGATAGACAACCTGATGAATTCTCCGAACACTAGAGGGACCTGAATTGTGTATTAGGTCCATGAATGGTAATGCTCCATTTTAGCAAACAAACTTATTTTGATTGCAGAAGACACTGCATGATTTGGTAAGTAAGTAACACCATTTACAAGATAAATTTCAGTCATTCAGAGTTTCTATGTTCCACAAGGATAGAATCAGACCTTCAATTTTTATTATTCTATTTACTAAAAAGAAAAAAATGTAAAGCTTTAGTATGAAAAAAATGTTTGGATTTAATAAAGACAATACAAAAGAGAAATCTATCTAAATAATAGGATAATAAATTCCAAGAATATAACTTACTTGATTTATACATTACCCACTAGCAATCTCATCCGTCCATTTAATCAAAGTTTCTTTTTGAAGTTGAAGTAACTTTACTTTAAGGATGTATTTTATACTTTCCTATTTATTTAACAACATACAATGACCAAGAGTAACATAAGAAGGAATAAGTATTTGGCTTGTGGCTCCAGCAGGCTAGAGTTTATAGGAGACAGGAGTTCCAAGCTAAGGGATTGTAACCTGCAGGCATGATGTAGAAAGTAACCTAAAAGTGGGAAAAAACTAGGAACTGCCAAAGCAACTTCTTCCCACAGCAGCACTTATAAAAGTTCATAACCCCTCACAAAAAAGCATCACTAATCAAGTATTCAAATGCCCCAGCAAATGGGTACATTTCTATTCAGATCACCACAGAAGAATATAAAAGATACATCAGAAAAAATAGGATGAAGAGGGAATAGAAATTGTCCAGAACTGGGCTTGCAGCTATGTAGTGAGGATGCTAAGAGAAGTGCGTGTAATAGGATTTATATGTGATGGTAATAAGGTGGAAATGGGACAGAGAATGGATAAATAGATGACTTATTTCAGAGTTTGAAATCAAATTGATATACAATTCATATAGAGTTATAAAATATCCTGACATGAACATTATTTTAAAATCAGTTATATTGAATATATAGATTAAATAATTCTATATCCTATAATCACTGGACACAAATGTCCATTACCATATTTATTTATATAATATGTTTTCAATTAAAATATTTATATTGTTCCCCACTCCCTTCTCTCCCATCAGCCCTTCCAAGTAACATTTGTTCCCATTACTTCCAACTTGAAAGCCTCATTTTCTTTGAATATGTATACACACACACACACACACACACACAAACATATATATTTTTAATTAAATAAATAATCTATTGAATTCAATTAATTAAATACAATTATGTATATTATGGTTATATGTGCATGTGAACACACAGTTACACATATAGCAATATAACCTTCAGACCCTAATGTTTTTGTTTGTGTTTATTTAATCATTAATTTTTATGGTTATGCCTACTCAGGATTTTAAATACATGGTTTAGAGTTAAAATGTAAATTACCTAAGCAATTTCCTTTGAATTCATTGCTTTTTCATACTAAATGATTACATCTGAGGACTGAAAATTTGCTATGAGATTCTTTCTTCTAGATATGACAATGGAGCTAAGCCATAACCATGAAATATCAAGAATATGGCTTTCAGAACAATGGCAACACAAACTAACATGCAAACATAAAAGGCACTTGCCCTCCAGGGCTCTAACTTTAAATGAAGATATAAGAACACGTAAGAACTGTGGAGAGAGAGAGAGAACTAATATTCTCCAGGGATGAGTCTCTTAAGTGAATATCAAATACCAAGTAATCAGTCCTAAAATTATATACATACAAGGAAATCTAAATTGACCTATCAGATAGCATTTATATATTGATACACTTACTTGCATGTGTAAATAATTTTTTGAAAGGGGTGATGGTTTTAAAGAGGGTGAGTACATGGAGTGTTTTGAATTAAAATATAATAAAAAAGTTAAAGAGTATCTATTTAAGTTATCTTATCATTCATACTCTTTTCTCCCCTCCAAATCTTGTCCCCATATATTCACTTCTAATTTTTTAAGATACTTTCAGTAATGGTTACTCTAAGTTTTTACACGAGTGTACACTCTTATATCTTCTATTACTTCTTTCTTCTAATCAACGGGATAACATTTTTCTGATTTTTTTTCACAGCTATAGTAATCTTTATACTATTATTTTAGAAACGAGACTTGATTCATTGTAGCAATGCATTACTTTTCTCTGAGTATATTTCTGAAACATATTTATAACATTGGTTAACCCTTCAATCCTGTGAAAAAGCATTTATTGATATTGATTGCAGAATTATGTGGATTGTGAACAAATAAATTGAAAATGGCATAGCAAGGTTTATTATTCTTTAAGCAGTGTTTTGTTTGTATTTTATTTGTTATATTTGAAAATTTGTCCCCTTTCCTCAGTTATCCCTCCTAAAACCTACCATCCCATTCCCCCTTTCCATCCTCATTTGCCTCTAAGAGGCTGCTCATTTATTACTCTGTAGTGCTTCTTGAGGTCAGGGATGGTGATTCCCCCAGAAGTTCTCTTATTATTGAGTATAGTTTAAACCATTCAGTTTGTTTGTTTGTTTTTATTTCCAATGAATTTGAAAATTGCTTTCTCTATCTCTGTGAAGGATTGAGTTGTATTTTGATGGGGGTTGTATTGAGTCTGTAGATTCGTTTTGAAAGACGCCAATTTTTACTGTTAATCCTGTTGATTTGTTAAATATGTTTATATCCAGCCACTTGCTGACATTGGTTATTAACTGTAGAAGTTCTCTGGTAGAATTTTTTGGGTTACTTACATATACCATCATAGCATATGCAAATAGTGATATCTTTACTTATTCCTTTCCAATTTGTATCCCTTTGATCTCCTCATGTTATGGCTAGAACTTTGAGTACTATACTGAATAAACAGAGAGAGTGGATAGCATTTGTTGGCTGCTTGTTTGCTGTATATTGTTTTGTTTTGTTTTGTTTTGTTTTTGTTTAGCTATGGACCTTGAATTCCTAAACTCTCCAATAGTTTTAACATGAAGGGGTGCTGTATTTTATCAAAGGCCTTTTCAGTATCTAATGAGATAATTATGTGGTTTCCCTCCCTGTTGGGTTTGTTTATATAGTGAATTAAACTGATGGACTTCTGTATGCTATACCATCTGTGCATCCCTGGGATGAAACCTATCTTATCATGGTGAATGATAATTTTAATATGTTCTTGAATTAGGTTACAAGAATTTAATCTAGTACTGTTTAATTATAAGGTAAATTAGTCTGAAGTTATTTTTCCCTTGTTGTATCTTTGTGTTGTGAGCATATCAGACTTAACTGTGGCTTCATAGAATGAAGTGGGTAGCATTTCTTCTGGTTCTATTGTGTGGAAGAGGTTGAGAAGTATTTTTATTAGATCTTCTTTGAAGTTCTGGTAGAATTCTTCTGTAAAACTATCTGGTCTGGGATGTTTTGATTAGGAGAATTTTAATGACTGCTCCTATTTCCTTAGGGTTATGGGAGTGCTTAGATAGTTTATAGGATTATGACTGAACTTTGGTATATATCTAGAAAATTACCCATTTCATATAGATTTTCCAGGTTTTTTTAGTATAGATTTGTTTGTAGTTGGATGTCATTTTTTTTTAATTTTCCAGTTTCCGTTCTTATGTCTTTCTTTTATTTCTGATTTTGTTATTTTCGATAATGTCTTTGTGCTTGCTTTCTACTTAGTTTGATTAAGGATTTATGTATCTTGTTGATTTTCTCAAAGTACCAGCTCCTAGTTTTGTTGATTCTCTGTTTGTACTTGGTTGATTTTAGCCCTGAGTTTTGTTATTTCCTGCAGTCTGCTTCTTTTGGGTGTATTTGCTTCTTTTTCTTCTAGAACTTTCAACTGTTCTCATAAGATGTTACTGTATAATCTCTCCAATTTCTTTATGGAGGCACACAGAGCTATAAATTTTCCTATTAGCATTGCTTTAATTGTGTGCCATAAGACTGGATATGTTGTGTTTTCATTTTCATTAAATTTTAAAATGTCTTTAATTTCTTTTTTCTTCAATTTATCATTGAATAGAGAGTTGTTCACCTCCCAAATGCATATAGGTATAGAGAAGAAGGTTTACTCTTTTTTTTTTTTTATGGTAAAATATTCTGAAGATATTAGTTAGATCTATCTGGTTCATAAGCTTTGTTAGTTTAACTGTGTTTCTTGTTAGGTTCTGTTTCCATGATCTGTTCATTTGTGAAAGTGTGGTGTTGAAGTCTCCTACTATTATACTGTAAAATTCAATTTGTGCTTTGAACTTCAGTAAAGTTGCTTTAATAATTGTGGGTGACCTTGTGCTTGTGGCATAGATGTTCAGAATTGAGAGTTCAACTTGGTAGATTTTTCCTTTGATAAGTATGTAGTGTCCTTTCCCATCTTTTTGAATACCTTTTGGTTAAATGTCTATTTTATTTCATATTCTAGCTTGTTTTTATTCAACCATTTCTTGGGAAAAAATTGCAGCTTTTTTTCTTTTCTTTCTTTCTTTCTTTCTTTCTTTCTTTCTTTCTTTCTTTTTTTTTTTTTTTTTTTTTTTGAGGTAGTGCTCTCTTTGTCAGTGATGTGTTTCCTGTATGCAGCAAAATTCTGGGTTCTCTTTATGCATCCATTCTGTTAGCCTGTGTCTTTTTTTCCCTAGAGAATTGAGTGAGACATGTTAAGGATCAGTAATTGTTGCTTAATGTTATTTTTGTGTTAGAGGTATAATTATATTTGTGTGGTTCCTTTCTGTTGGGTTTGATGTAACAATATAGATTTCTTACTTTCTCTTTGGTGTAGTTTCCCTCCTTGTGTTGGACTTTTCCTTCTATTATACTCTGTAGGCCTGGATTTGTGAAAAGATATTTTGTAAATTTGGTTTACTCATGGAATATATTGGTTTCTTCATCTCTGGTAATTGAGAGTTTTGCTGAGTATAGGAACCTGGGCTGGCAACTTTGTTCTCTTTAGGTTTATATGATGTCTGCCAAAGATCTTCTGGCATTTAGAGTTTCTGTTGAGAAGTTTGTTTTAATTCTGATAGGTCTGCCCTTACATGTTACTTGATCTTTTCTACTTACTAATTTTAATATTCTTTCTTTGTTCTTTTGGTGTTTTGATTATTATGTGAAGGGAGGCATTTCTTTTGTTCTCTAATCTGTTCAGTGTTCTGTAGACTTCTTAAATGTGTATTGGCATCTCTTTATTTATTTTAGGGATGTTTTCTTTTATAATTTTTGAAGATTTTTTTAATAGTTGTTTGAATTGGGAATCTTTGTCTCTTCTATATCTTTTATTATTAGGGTTGGTCTTTTCATTTGGTCCTGGATTTCTTGAGTGTTTTGAGTTATGAGCTTTCTTATTCCTTTCTTTATTATTTGTGATGTATAATTTCTGAGTATTTTATATATTTTGAATATTAGTCATCTGAGATATAGATTTAGTAAAAAACATTCTTCCCACTTTATACACTGCCACATTGTATAGTTGATGGTGTTCTTTTCTATACATGGGATTTTCAGCTTCATTAAAACCTATTTATTGTTGATTTTAGGGCCTATACTATCAGTGTTCTGTTCAGAATGATGTCTCCAGTTCCAATGTGTTGAAGCATGATACCAATTTTTTCTCTTATCAGGTTCAGTGTATCTGGTTTTATGTTGTGATTTTTAATATATTTGATCTTGAGTCTTGTGGAGGGTGATAAGTATGTCTCTATTTGCATTCTTAAATATACAAACATTCAGTATGACTAGATCTATTTGTTGTATTTCAGGTTCATTTATCAAAAAGCATATGTGTATATATGTGTATATATAATCATAGGTTTATATGTAGGTTTTCAGTTCTATTCCATTGGTCAATGTGCTTTTTTTATGTCCATACCATGCAGTTTTATTACAATATCTCTGTGGTATGACTTGAAATCAGGAATAGTGAGACTTCTAGTTTTTTTTTATTCAGAAATATTTGAGCAATTCAGAGTTTTTGTTTTTCCATATGAAATTAAGAATTGACTTTAAAAATCTTTAAAAAGTACTCCTTTGGAATTTTGATGTGGATTGTATTTAATGTGTAGAGTTTTCAGTATGATGGACATATTTACTATGCTAATCCTCCTGGTACAGCGACATGGGAGACCTTTCTATTTTGTGATCTATTCTTCAATTTCTTTCTTAAAAGACTTGATGTTGCTGCTACTCTCTAATGCCAGTGCTGCCTCCTTATTCCAGAGCTCCAGCAGAAGGAGAAGTGGGGAAGTGAGGAAGTGCCCACACAATGGCTTGTACAAAGCAGAGGGCCCCCAAATCCACAGGTGGTAAAATGCCCAGGAAATAACTGGCTACAAAAGATGCTCACAAGAGTGCGCCCTCTGCTGGACGGGTGAAGAAAACTCTAGAACCTCATCTTTACAGGCCTAGCAATGTGGCACTCCATGAAATCACACACTATCAGATTTGCAAGCTCCCCTTTCAGTGTTTTGGTTTGAGAAATTTATCAGGAATTCAAAACAGATATTTGCTTCCAGAGTGAAGCTATTGATGCTTTGCAGGAGGCACGTGAGGCCTATCTTGTTGGCTGTTTTGAAGATACCAACTGGTGTGCTATCGATGTCAAACATGCAACAATTGCGCCAAAAGATCCAGCTTGCATGCTGCATATGTGGAGAAATATCTTAAGAGTCCACTATGAGGGGACATTTCATTCTCAAAAAATAATTTTCACCTTCTTCCTGTTATCAGTAGTTCTGAATATTACATATCTTTTCCAGGGGTCAAAGGTACCTGAGTATATGATTGCAAGTAAAAACCTAGAGGACAGAATAAGGTGTTAGCAGTCTCTCCATGTTCATTTGTGTGTAAATTTTTAATATAAATGCAAGATGTAAAGCAATAATGAAAGCAAACAGTTTCAGTGAACACATTTCAACAGTTCAACTTTATAACAATTATAAATAAACCTGTTATAATTCTTTGGAAAAAGGGGGTTGATGTTTTTATTATACAAGACTTTAACTTCTAGGTTAGTTACCAAAAGATATTGTATTATTTGATGCTCTTGTGAAAGGTATTGTTTTCATGATTTCTTTCTCAATCTGTTTTTCATGTGTATATAAGAGGACTTCTGATATTTGTGAGTTAATCTTTTATCCAGATACTTTGCTGAAAGTGTTTTCAGCTGTGTAAGGTCTCTGGTGAAATCTTTTAAATTGTTTGTTTGAAATCTTTCTAATTATGTAATGAATTTCCTCTTAGCATCAATTTCATTGTGTCCCATATGTTGGAACATCATGTGCATTTGTTTTCATTGAATTATATAATGCCTTTACATTCTTTTCTTAATTCTGTCTCGACTCATTTTTCATTCAGTGAAGAGTTGTTCAGTTTCCATGAATTTAGAAGCATCTTTTGTTTTTGTTGTTGTTAGTATCTTGCTTTAATTTGTGTGGTCTGATAGGATATGGGGAATTATATCTATTTTCTTGTGTCTGGTGGGACTGGCTTGTGTACATGTATGTGTTTAGTTTTGGAGGGATTTCATGAGGTACAGAGAGGAAGGTATATTTTCTTTATGTGTGGGTAAAATAATTTGTAAAATTTGTTAGGTTTATGGGTTTTTAACATCTGTTAGCTCTAGTATTTTTCTGTTTAGCTTTATATGGATGATCTGATCATTGGTAAGAGTGGCATATTGAAGTTTCCTAATATCAGTATGAAAGAGTTAATATGTGATTCAAATTGCACAAATTAGTTGTATTAATTCTTTGCTTGGTTGCTTGAGTTTTTTGTTCCTTTAACAGTCTTTGATGTCCTTGTGTTTGGAACATCGAAATGTTAAAAACTGAAATGTCACCTTTGTACTTGGTATTTTTTTTCTTTGGTGAATATGTAGTATCTCTCTCTCTCTCTCTCTCTCTCTCTCTCTCTCTCTCTCTCTCTCTCTCTCTCTCTCTCTCTCTCTCTCCCTCCCTCCCTCCCTCCCTCCCTCCCTCCCTCCCTCTCTCTCTCTCTCTCTCTCTCTCTCTCTCTCTCTCTCTCTCTCTAGTTTTGGTTTGAGGGCTTATTTTGTTTTATGTTAAAATGGCTATTTCAGCTTGCTATTTAGGACAATTTGCCTGAAATATTTTTATCTAAACCTTTACCCTGAGGTAATGTTTTTAAGGTATATATCTTAGATGACACAGCAAGATAGATTTTGATTTTCTATCCATTGTGTTATTCTGTGTCTTTCTATTAGAGGATGTAGACCACTGATATTAAGAGATCTTAATGACCAATGATTGTCTATTGTTATTATTTTGTTGTTGTTACTGTTACTGTTATTGACAGTGGACAGTTGCTTTGATGTTAATGGGTATGTACATGTGTGTACGAGTACATGCATGTACGAGTCTGTGTGTGTGTTTCTTCTTTTGATTTTGCTGGTATGAGATTATTTTCTGTGTTTTTAAAGATATAGTTACACTCCTTGGTTTGGATACTTACATAAGTGGATTTGTAGGTAGATATTGTTTAAATTTGACTTTCTCATATTTCATTTGCTCAATATATCATGATTAAAACTTTGGTAGGTATAATAGTCTGGGTTGGCACCTGTGGAATCTTAGAGACTGCAGCATATTTATTCAGGACCTTCTGGATTTTAGGGTCTCTATAGAGAAGTCAGATGTAATTTTAGTAGGTCAGAATTTATATGTTACTTGCTGTTTTCCCTTTCAGCTTTTAATATTTCTTCTTTGTTCTATATAGTTAGTGTTGACTTAGTTTTTTAAAGCCCACCTTTTCATTTATTTTTCTTATTTACTTTCATTATTTACATTTCAAATGTTATCTCCTCCAATTCCCTCCCCCAATCCCATCTCCTTCCTGCTCTACATGAAGGTAACCCTCTCCCAATCATCCTTCCCACCTCAATGCCTTGGCAGTCACCTACATTGGGAAAACATACCCTCACTGGACCAAAGGCCTCTTGTCTTGATGACAAACACTGCTATCTTCTGCTATATGTGCAACTGGAGCCATGAATCTCTCCATGTGTGCCCATGATTGGTGATTTAATCCATAGGAGTTGTAGAGGGTTTGGTTGGTTGCTAATGTTGTTCTTCCCATGAGGTTGCAAACCCTTTCAGGTCCTTCAGTCCTTTCTTTAGCACCTTCATTTACATCCTTGTGTTTAGTCCTATGGTTAGGTGCAAACATGCTCAGCTGTATCTGTATGACTCTGGCATAGCCCCTGAGGAAGCATCCAAATCTGGTTCCTGCCAATAAGTACTTCTTGGTATCAGCAGTAGTGCTTGGGTTTAGTTGTTGCATAAGGGGTAGATTCCAAAGCAAGGCAGCCTCTGAATAATCTTTTCTTTAATCCCTGCTCTTGGTTATTTTATCTATTTACTTTTCTAATGTCATCCCCTGTCTTGGCTTCTCCTCTGCAAACCTGCCTATTCCATATGCCCTACCCCATGATTCTATGAGGGTGCTGCCACCCACCAACTTCTATTGCACCACTCTAACATTTCCCTATTCTGGGGCATCTAGCCTTCACAGTACAAAGGGCCTGCCTTCCACTGATGCCAGATAAAGCAGTCTTCTGCTACATATGCAGTTGAAGCTATGGGTCCCTCCATGTGTATTCTTCGGTTGGTGGTTTAGTTCTTGGTAGTTCTGTGAGTTTGTTGATATTGTTGTTTTTCCTATGAGGCTGCAAACTCTTTCAGCTCCTAAATTCCTTCCCCTAACTTCTCCACTGGGTTCCTCTGCTAAGTCAAGAGACAGAAATATCAGTCTCCTGTCAGTAAGCAATTCTTGGCATCAGCAATAGTGTTTGGGCTTGGTATCTGCATATGGATGTATCCCCAGGTGGGGCAATCTGTGTATGGCATTTTCTTTAGTTTCTGCTTGAATTTTTGTCCCTGTATTTCCTTTAGACAGGAGCAATTCTATCAGATCTCCATAGACTAAGGTTGGTCTTCAATAGTAACAAAAACATCACATACATCAAGAAGCTCTACTCAGTGATACCTTGGTCAGGAAAGAAATAAAAAAAAATTAAAGACTTTTTAGAATTTAATGAAAATCAAATACTACATTTAATAAGGCTTCTTAAATGCTTTCACCCCCCTTCTAGAGGTAGTGAAAAGAAAAGGTTAATAAAATAAAAGTGGGTATGGATATGCTTAGAAATCTTTTGTTGTCAGGATACCAGCAGTTCACTTCACATGAATCAGCACCAGCAGCTCAATCCACTTACAAATACAATTCCAATAATAGCAACAGCAGATAAGTTGATCTCGAAGAAATACCATGGCTCTGACAATCAGCCTGAGTCTACAAAAGTACCAAGAATCTGCCAGAACAGTATCAAAATTTCTTTAGTGTTATTTCTCTCTTAGACCCTGGACCACCAACTAGGCAGCATCCACCAACTGATATGAGTCTCCCAATACATATAGAGCAGAGGAATGCCTAGTATGAGTTCATTCAGAGAAGATGAATCTAACCTTCAAGTGACTGGAGGCCCCAGGGACTTTAGAGATCATGTGGAATGGGTGTTAAAAGGGTGGGGACATTCTCATAGAAACAGAGGCAGGGAGGAGGTAAGGAATGTAGAATAGTTGGAGGGTTGAATAAAATCTGGAGTTGAATAAAATCTGGAGTGTAAAAAAAAGATTAAATAAAAAGAAGAAATATCAAAAACAATAAAAAAAGGAAGTAATGACAACCTATGATTAATAAAGAATAGTAAGGCAAACCAATACTATGTGGCTTCATCGCTGAATAACAACGTCAGCAAAATCCAACAATGACCAGCAAAGAAGGTATACCAATACCACACGGCATTGTCCACTTTCTATTGGGTTATATTTATACCCTTCCCAAACCTCATCTGTTCCCTTAAACACTCACTCTTGTTGTTGTTGGTGGTGGTGGTGGTTTGTTTGTCCATTTTTTAATTTGGTTGCTTTTAGTTTTTCCTCTTGGTTTCTGTTTTCTCTTTAAATTTTCAGAGAAGTTGATGGCTGTGAGTTGCCTGTTTTATTCTAGAAAAATATTGCATGCCCTTTTTTAGGCTGCTTCCAGAAAAATAACACTTGTCTGTTCTTAAAAAAACATCCTTCCACATGTCTACTTCAGCAAAAACAACCTTTCATAAGACAGTTTTCAAAAACATCACATGACACCACTGAGTCTTCAAAGAAATTCCCACTTCAAGTTATTGTTTTGATTATGTGCAAAAGGACTTTCTTTTCTGTTCCAATCTGTTTTGTGTTTTGTATGCTTTTTATACCATTGTAGTTATTTTTTCATTAGTTTAGAAAAGTGTTCTATCATTTAAAAAAATTATGGGTATTTTCAGCAACATTTCTTCTTTTTTTTTATTCCTATTATTCTTTTGATAGTGTTTTATGTTTCCCAGATGATTTATGTTAAGAATTTTTAATTTAATGTTTTATTTAACTAAAGAATATAGGTCTTCTATTGTATTGTCAATGCCTGAGATTTCCTTTTTCATCTATTGAATTCTGTTGTTGAAGCTTGCATTTGTAGTTCCTGTTTCAGTTTCTTTTTTTTTTTTTTTCCAGAATCCCTGAGTTTATGCTCTCTTTATTGCTTCTTTTTCTGTTTTCTGGTCCTCAAAGTTTTCCTTTAACTTTTCCTTTATATTGTCTTGGCTTCCTTTAGTGGACATCTTTTTTAATTTAAGAACTTTTATAATATTTAAACATTTAGTTTTAAAGTCTTCTTGCGTTTCAGTTTTGTTGGAATATTCACACTTTACTATGGTAGGATAGGTCGCTGTATTTGAGATATATTTCCCTGGCTGTTGATTTTATTTTTACTTTGGTATCTAGGCATATGGATTTTCAGATGGTTATAGGTCTAGGTGGTTCTGGATCTGTATTTGTTTGGTGAGTGGTTTTTATTGTTGTTGTTTCTTTGTTTGTTTGTTTTGTTTTTTTTCCTCTTGTTTTCTGTTTTCTCTTTGGAGTTTCAGATAGGTTGATGGCTGTGGGTTGCCTGTTTTACTGCTCTGCTGACGTGGTGTGTTCTCAAGGAATGCCTCCTCCTGTTGGAGGCTTGAATGCTGGAATGAGTTGGGAGAAATGAAATTGGGATAGAAGGTCTTTGTAATCCCTTGTGCGTTCAGATAGGAAATAGAAACTGATGCATGTTGACTGCTTCAGACTATTGGAAGTATTGGATCTCAGGAGCAGTAAGAAAGATGCAGGTCTACCTTCAGCCAGCAGGTTACTCTAGAAGGACTTTCATGGGATTTGCATGAGGTTCTTAATGAGGTTCAGGAATGGGGAAAAGGTAAATATGGAGAAACAGAGAAAGAAGAGAAGGCCTTCATACACCCTATTTAATATTCATGAGTGCTCTATGGGATATTAGGGAGTACCTGCTAGAGGTGGAGGCTAGGACAAAGTGACCAAGTGTAAGAAAGAATATAAAAGTGGATGGTTGTTGGAACCACAGGACATGTGGGCAGTGCAGTCGAGAGGCTACAATTGGTGTACACTTGCATTTCTGGGGACAAGATTGGAGGATTAGATTTGGAAAGATGAAAAAATGTAGGTTTTAGTTAATTTACTTCCTTTTTGGTTCTCTTTAGATGCTGTGTCCCCAGTGAATGGCTGCTGGCTTTGGAGGCTGGGAAAATGGAATTAATTAGCAGAAGGAAGATTAGGGGAAAAGATCTTTGTGATCCTTTCAAGATGGGGGTCAGATAGGAAAGGGAGACCACAACATGTTTCCTGTTCCAGAGACCCTGTAAGGTTTAGGTCTCAGAAGAAGTACCTGACATTCATTATTACTGATGACACCACAGAACAGTCTTACTTGTTTATTCTTTCATGTCTTCATTCTTTATCTACAAGAGACTTTACCTTCACAACAGATTTTCTGTGAAATTGCTCCCACTTCTCTACCTTATTTGACCCTGATTATTTTTGATTTTTTTAATTGAACAACTTTATTTTAAAAAGCAAAGATAAATGTACAGATTTTAAGCATTTTTACATAAAAGTATACGAATACATTTTTGTCAGTACTTGTTTTTGTTTTAAAGGTTTGATAGTGTGTATTAAGATCTTACTAGTTACAATGAGCATAAAGTACATGTAAAACAAGATATAACCTGGAATCAGTCAAAGTTTTCTTGGTGTGTAAAGATTAAGCATAATGATTTTGCATTTTCTTTTTTTTTTTATTTTCTTGAACTTCATATAGTCTGTGAGTTTCTGAGCCTGATTCTATTACTTTGTTTCCTCAGACTATGTTTTACTTTTCTTTTGGAGCTTTGATTAAAGCTGGCAGTGTTTTCTCACCTGGTAGGATCTGAAGATTTAGGATTTTGTGTAGCCTGGCTCTTTCTTAGGTTCCATGTGAGATTTCCTGATGCTAGTCTTCCAATTTTTCTATGTTCATTTTGCCTTCTTTGTAGACTTTGGTTTCCCCATTTCTTTCTTAGGCCCTTTTTTTTTTTTTCCCATTCCTTTATTTTTAGTCAACTATAACTGAATGATATCTTGCCACAGAATGACAATCTGTAGCAGGAAAGAGGTGCTTTGACATCTTTTGATGTTTTCATAGTCTTGGGAGCCTGTGTGTCGGGCTGAGTTTTGGTCCTTATAGATATTTGTCCAGAAACACAGCTTTTTCCCTAAGATTAAACAGAAATGCTACAAGGAGTCATATTGGGAAGACTTATGTTTTATACATAAATGTTGGGTAAAACCTTCTCCTTTAAAAACATGTCATTATCATGAGACTGTTCTGTACATATTTCACTACATAGCTGAAGGTTATTTTCCTTCTCCAAGAAGCCCCATTGATATTCCTAGTGGTAAAGTACACATAAATGTTCAATGCTTTCCATGTTGGTAAGAGAATTAGTTAGAAGCTATCCCATAGTGACCTCCAGTAATGCTGTACAACATTCAAGTATATGTATGTACTTGTTTATATCTCCTGTGTTAGTAAAATATGATAACATTAAGACAGGGTAACAGCAGAAGATTGGGCCAGAAAGGAAGTAGACACATAATTCATTTTAAAGAAATTTGCTTGAAATGACCTAAAGGATATACATGGGCTCTGAGATGGGAGAAAGAATATTAGTCAGAAATAACACAATGTAAAGAGATATAAATGTGATGGGGTTTTAGACAGAAGAACAGTTGCCCTGTAAGGCCTGGAGAGGAGCTTCATGAATACAAAAATTAAAAATAAGAGAAGGACCCTGATTTTTTGGCACAGAGGAGCTGGCCCTGAGGGTCTGATTGCAGGAGAGCCAGACTGGCCTTTGTGTGGTGGCAGAGGCACAAGAGATATGCTCTCCTCCCTTCCTTAGTCCTTCACCATATATGGTGAGCTAGATAGTTGGTCCCTAACCTTATGAGAGTGGGATAACTGTTCCCGTTCCTCACTGACTCTAATACTCCAGGGAGCAGGTGCTGCACCTTGCATGGACAGTAAGTTAGTGCTGGCCCTGGTTGCAGAGGATTCTGATGAACGCCAAGGATACGATAGTAAGAGAGCTGGAGGACTGACCAGCTCAGATACCACTTAGGTCCAGATCTAAGGTTATTAATTGGCCTACCCCAATATTTACCATAATCATAAACTGCTGCAATGAATTAAGGGGCCAGTCCTATATACCAAAAACTACAGGATCTTCATGACACAGGGCTACAACAGGATATCTAAGAAGAGTTTTTATGAGAGTTCCAGTGAAGGTTCATTACTGATGGAACAGTAGAAGTCAGAGGCCTCATTCCATCTCACTGCAGTGAATATTTGCAAACAAAGAAGTCTGTACCAAAGGGTGTAATAAGGTATAGACTGAGACACACATCTTTTACGAAGAGAATTTTTCCTGTGTTGGGGAGGAGTATGCTGCACACATTTAGGTTGGGTATAAAGAAATCGGGGGGCAATGAGTGTGATTAGGATACATAATGTAAATTTCATGAAAAAACAACAAAATGGTTTAAAAAGAGAGAAAAACAGATCACGCACAGGCAGACACAGAGAGGGAAAAAGAGAGGAACAGAGAGAGAGAGGGTTGTAATGAGAAGGATGGTAAGAAGATGATCTTTCCTAACCTAAATTATCCTAAGAAATTTCTAAGACCAATTTCTCAAAACAGAAGAGAAATGTGACTTCTGATAATCTGTATGGAAGTGGAAGAAAGTTCCAGATTATGTGATTAATTTCAGCACATGTATTAGACAAGAACATGGAGAACTTTGGAATCTGAACCGAGAGCAGCCAAGTCAGATGTCAAGTTGCTTTTCTATTTCTTTTTCTTTTTATTTTATTTCTTTTTATTTTTATATATTTTTTAATTTTATAGACTGTGAGGAATAACAAGGTGTGGCTTGGAATTTTAAAGATGTAACCTGGAATTAGTCAATGTTTTCTTGGTGTGTAAAGATTAAGCATAATGGTTTTTTATTTTTTTTTCTTGAACTTCATATTGTCTGTGAGTTTTTCTGGGGTGTTCTGAGCTTTCTGGGTTTAGTATCTAATTATCAGTGACTGCATATTATGTCTGTTTTTTGTGACTGGGTTATCTCACTCAGGATGATATTCTCTAGATGCATCCATTTTCTTAAGAATTTCATAAAGTCATTGTTTCTGATAGCTGAGTAGTGTTCTATTGTGTAAATGTACCACAATTTTTGTATCCATTCATCTACTGAAGGACATCTGGGTTCTTCCCAGCTTCTGGCTATTATAAATAGGGCTGCTATGAACATTGTGGGGCATGTGTCTTTGTTGTATGTTGGAGCTTCTCTGGGGTATAGGCCCAGAAGTACAATAACTGGGTCTTCAGGTAGTACTATGTCCAATTTTCCGAGGAATCGCTAGACTGATTTCCAGAGTGGTTGTACCAGTTTACAACCCACCAACAGTGGAGAAGTGTTCCTCTTTCTCCACATCCTCGCCAGTATATGCTGTCATCTGAATTTTTGATCTTAGCCATTCTGACTGGTGTTAGGTGGAATATTAAGGTTGTTTTGATTTGCATTTCGCTGATGGCTAATGACGTCGAGCACTTCCTTAGATGCTTCTCAGCTATTCGATATTTCTCAATTAAGAACTTTTTGTTTAGCTTTGTACCCCATTTTTAATAGGGTTGTTTGATTCTCTGGTATCTAACTTCTTGAGTTCTTTGTATACCTTGAATATTAGGCCTCTGTCTGATGTGGGGTTGGTAAAGATCTTTTCCCAATCTGTTGGCTGCTGTTTTGTTTTCTTGACAGTGTCCTTAGCCTTACAAAAACTCTGCAATCTCATTAAGTCCCATTTGTTAATATTTGACCTTAGAACATGAGCCATTGGTGTTCTGTTCAGGAAATTTTCTCCTATGCCTATGTGTTCTAAAGTTTTCCCTACTCTCTCTTCTAATAATTTCAGTGCACCTTGTTTAATGTGGAGATCTTTGATCCACTTGCACTTGAGCTTTGTACAAGGAGATAAGAAAGGGTCTATTTTCATTCTTCTTTCCAGGTTACGTCTTGTTTTACATATACTTTATGCTCATTGTAACTAGTAAGATCTTAATGCATACTATCAAACCTTTAAAAAACCAAGTACTGACAAAAATGTATTCTTATACTTTTATGCAAAAATTCTTAAAATCTGTACATTTATCTTTGCTTTCTAAAATAAAGTTGTTCAATTAAAATAAATAAATAAATAATATAAAGTATTAAAGAAAGAAGGTGTGGCTTGATCAACCTATGGGGTCTTTTCTCCTTTTGCCATTTCAATATTAAAGAACGGATTAATTACCTTTGCTTCTTGTCTCAATATTTAACAAGATCGTACCCCTTAATACTTATACTTTATGAGTCTCCACTTGTAAGTTTTCAGCTATGTTTTTTTTTCTTATTTTTATTACCTAATGAAATGTTTTCTTTTTCTGAACAGCGATTTGTCTATTGTAGACTAGATATCATGCAAACACTGTAAGAGTCACTTTCCCATAGATATTGCTAATTTAGCTTCCCCAAATCTACTGGTAGCTTCTTTATATGTCAAGAATTTCACCATCTGCTGGACAGGAGACCCTCTTTCCTTTACCATGTCCTGTAACTAGGTACTAGTAGAAAGTTGTGGCCAAGGTTCAGGCCCCATTTCATTCATTCATTCATTCATTCATTCATTTTTTCTTTCTTTCTTCCTTTCTTCCTTCCTTCCTTCCTTTCTTTATTTCTTTCTTTTTCTTCAAAGCCCCAGTTTTCTTTTGTTATGTTCAGACAAACAGAAGCAAATTTTTCTGTGCTAATTAGTTATTCCCATCTTAACTTAAATTAGAATAACCCAAGTATAAACAGCAACAATTGAAAAACTGCTTTCATTAGACTGGCCTATAGGCACAGTTGTGTGGCATTTACTTGATTAATGGTTGATATGAGAATGGTAAGGCTCAGTCTACTGTGGGCAGTGCCATCCTTAAGCAACTGGTCCTGGGTTGCATAGAAAACAAGGTTAGCAAACTCTGAAAGGTAAGCCAGAAATTTGATTACTGCTACTATCTTCATCTCTACTTTAGTTCATGCCTTTAGGCTCCTGTCCTGAGTACCTGTCTTGATTTCCCTCAGTCATGAACTGTCAAGTGCATGATGTTTCAGGCCATAAGCTACATCATAAATGGTAAGATAAACAGATAAACTCTTTTCCTCTCCAAGATGCTTTTGGTCCATGTTTCATCACAGCAACGGAAAACCAACCATATTTTTTTTTCATCTCACTTTCATCATATATTTTGTCAGGAGACATACTATGACAAGCTAATAACTAGCAGATGATTATCCTGAGATGGCCAGCCTCAAATTATTATACAATCTGCAACTGGTTCGCCATTATTCAGCCAAGCTGTATGGGATTCATTTTAGGAAGTATTCCTGCTATTAAAATGCCTTTCTTGTTATTATTATACATATATATCATTAAGCAATAGCATGCCCCTTGGAGCAGATCTCTGCAGATCTACAAAGATATACTGCCTTGGAAAGATGCTATATATACAAAAATAAATGACTTCTTAAGTCTCAATAATGATCCTATAAGAATTCCTAAAATTATAACTGATTATTAAGCTCTTTTATAGTGAGACTGCCATTAGGTCAATTCTGAAAGTCAAAACTGCAATAAGTACATTTATCTTTGATTTTTAAAATAAAGCAGTTAAAAAAAAAAGGAAAAAAAGAACTCTGCTCATCTCCCAAGTGACACCAGTTAATTACTCTTAAATATTAACCATACTTTCTCCTACTCAGAGCACATTCCAAGATTCTGTAAAACAATTAACCAAAGGTCATAAAAAGGGAACTATTTATTATAGGTGCTAGGGCAGAGGATGCAAAATTGACTGGGTTTATCAATACAAAACTTCACTAACAACTTAGTTATGATTTTAAGCCTTCAGTGAACCTGTGGAGATAAGACAGGAGATGGATGTTTACCCATATAATTACTCTTAATGGATCTGCATGTAAACAGTCTCTTTTTTAAACTTCTATTTCAACTTATGATTTTGTTTTTAGTGTGAACTTGTGTTGAACTTTGTAACATGTGATCATGGATTCTGAAATATGTATCAGTACTGAGGAAGAATAGAGAGAGAGATTGCTTTTTTTTTTAGAAGAAAATTTTCCCTGAGATCCTTTTTCCCTTAGAGATATTTTTTCCCTTTTCCCACTTAGAATAATGTTTCCCTTTCTCCACTTAGGATTTTCCTGAGTCCTCCTTAGATAGCTTTCATGGGACACTTTTTACAACTGAGTAACAAACACAATAATCACTTTTCTAAGTGCACCTTTTTCTTTCTGTAACTTCAGACTAGCAGGTTGAGAGTTAGAGCCCAGCAGTTTCTGCTGAGATAGTACAAAGGCTATTTACTTAATCCTTTGCTGTTTTAGGATGAGGTGCTAAGGCAGTCTCTGGCCTCAAAAGATCACAGAAGACAAGTCAGCTACAGTAGCACAGTAACTTAGACTTAGATAATAAACTTTTATTATTCAGGAACCCTAAATATCTCCTAAGACCAAATCTTACCCTCTATTGACACTCTTCTGCCTCTACTGCCTCCAGAAGAACTTAGACAAAGATCCTCCCCATGCCAGGGATGACTCCTGACAATATTTCACACAAAGATAATTTTTTCTCAGTTGCTTTTTAAGAGTCAGAATTAAAAATCCATATTTCATTTCATGCCACAGAATCTCCATAATGCAATCTACCAGAATTTGTTTGGCATTATGTGATCACAGAATAATCTAAATTATGTTAAGAGTCATTCACTAAGTTCGGGAAAATTTTGTTTCCTTCTTCCAAGACAATTTCACTCTTAAAACTAATTTCCTAATTTTCAGCAGTGTGGAATTCTGTGCACATTCACATATCACTGCTGTTTTGAAAATTGTCTTCTGATGGCATAGTCGTCTCTATTTCAAAAGTGTTTCAGGAAAAAAAATTAAAAGTAGCAAAATGTGATTGAAATTATTCAGGCCCAGTGGCACAGCCTATCACTCTTACTCTTTGGTATGCTGAAGGATGGATATTACAAACTCAAAGTCGGTCTGTGGTACAGATTGACCTCAAGGTAGCCTTGGAAACTTAGACGGTATACTTAAAAGAAAGGAAGGGTTAAAGGAGTACCTATATGCTCAAGCATTTGTCTGGCATACACAATGTGTCAGGTGCAAACCATAGAGATGAAAATAAAATATTGAAATCAACTGTTATAAACAACAGTAACCATTTTTAAAATCCTATTTATGTGCTAGGACATAAATTAGACTGCTCATATAATTTACTTCATGGAAACTCTAAACTGTTGTTACATTGTAATTACTACTATTTTACTTTATAAAACTGTGGAAACAGTGCAAGCACAATTACTGCATTCAGTTGTAGAGTTATAGAAAACAAATTAGAAAAAAAATTTAACTTCTTAGGACCTAAAGCCAGGTTCAGGTCAGAAAAGTGCAAACAGACATTAGTTTCACCTTGAAAAGGACAAAAATGTGAATTGAGTGCATGTGACTCAGAGTCATTCTCCATATTCAGCTTCCAAAGCTAAGGCAGGGTCTGTGGAGAACAAAACCCATTTCCTTGTTAATTTACCAACCACATTTGCTTGAGATCCCCAAGGCTTTTCTTACAAATAGCATACAGCTTACTTCAGAACCCTATATTAATTTTCATTTTATAGTTATTGACATCATTATTCTGTAGGCAAAAGTATTTTCTCTATTTCTAATTCTTCTCTGCATAAATATTTACTTATAATTAAGCTTGCCAGCATTTGTGTTTCTCCAAAGATCTCATGACAATGGTCTCATCTGCTTAACTCTAGACACGAATTTAGTTTTGTCTAGCACCTCCCAATGCCCTTTGCACAAACTGTAGTACCATTCATTATGCATTTGTTGAATAAATGAGTAAATGCAATAAATAAGTAATGAATACCTCAAGTCCCAAGTCTGTTCTTCTCTGAGTTCTCTCTGCCAATTACTTACTCTCTTTTACTTACCACAGAATTCCACATCTCTAAATCATAGAGTGAGCAATTCCTAACAGACTTTAAATTCTTTTTACTCATTTTCTTGCTTATACTCCCCTTACTTTTCTCAACACACACACACACACACACACACACACACACACACACACACACACACACACACACACACACAGTGAGAGATAGAGAGACAGAGAGACAGAGAGAGACAGAGATACAGAGAGAGACAGAGAGAGACAAACAGAGAGACAGAGAGAGCAGGATTTGTTTCTTTATCTTTATTGGCTAGTCTCAGTATTTACATTTCAGATGAGATCCCTTTTCCCCATCCCCCTGCCCTCTTGCATTCCCTCCATGAAGGTGCTCTCTTTTCCAACCATCCTTTCCAACCTCAGCACCTTGGCATTCACCTACACTGGGAAAATGATCCTTGGCTGGACCAAAGGCCTTTCTTCCCACTGATGCCAGAGAATGCTATTGTCTGCTGCATATGCACCTGGAGCAATGGGTCTCTCCCTGCAAACTCATTGGTTGGTGGAGAACAGAATTTTTACTTGTAATTTTGTGTTAGATGATTGTTTTCTCTTCCACTCATGTTGTTGATACTTTAGTCCTGAGTTGCAGATAAAAGAATCCTCTCATTCATCAAAGTTCCTCATACTGAAGGCAAGTAATATCTGCAATGGTTTACTTGCCTGAACATCACATGTCATGGTATCTCTTCATATTTCAGGATGCTTGCTGCTTGCTCCTACTGCTGTTGAGGTGTGTGTGTGTGTGTGTGTGTGTGTGTGTGTGTGTGTGTGTGTGTGTGTGTGTGTGTCTGTATGTGTGTATGTAATTTACTGTATAGATTTAACACTATTAGTAGCATTGCTATTTTCTATTATTCAAACCTTAAAATAATGCAAATACTCAACCAAATTACAGAATTAATGAGTATACTAAGACTGTGACACACAACTGACTACGTCACAGACTGAGGCTTTAACGATTCTCTGAGAGCACAGTATGTTCACTGACTGCTTGGGGATTTTTAAAAGTTACCTGAGTAATTTATTTTTGTTATTTTAATAAAAGTACATTATCTACCTCTCTTTCTAGCCCGCAATTATATGTCTCCATGATACCTTTCAAATGCATGGCCTCTTTATTTTTAATTTTGACATTCTGACACAACGCAGATCTATTCTTCCTTTTTCTTTTTCTTTTTTTAAGATATTCTCTCATATATTACACCAATACTAGAGTTTCCCCTACTTCCCCTGCCCAGTCGCTCCCCCTACATCCTCTCTTTCCCAGATTCAACCCTTTCTCTCTCTGGTACATTAACCTGTTTTGTCTCTCAGAGACATCAACCTAACTGAGCATAACAAGCTACACTAAGACCAGGCATATACCACAATATAAAGATTGGACAAGATAACCCAGTACAAGAAAGGGGGTCCCAAAAGAAGACAAAAGTGTCAAGCACAGCCCCACTTCCATTGTTGAGATTTCGACAATATCACCAAGCTACTCAGCCATAACCCATGCACAGGGGACCTAGGTCAGACCAATATAGGCTCCCTGATCTCCGAGAGCTCACAAGAGTTCCAGTCAGTTGATTTTGTGTGCCATGAATATACCTAGTCTTATGCCACGTTTTAGATTATTTTTTCTTAGTATTTCCATTCAGTTCTACCATTGTTTTGTGTACATTTTAGGAGAAAGACCATATTGTGTTTCTCCCTCTTAATGCCTGTAGATTCTTTTCGATATTTGGTAGCTATAGAGAGACAGAAGGTATAAAGAGTGACTGTCTGACCTTAAGCAGGGCCACATTTTTTCATAGCAAAGAGGCATCTTTGTTACCCATGTTTGCACATGACCAAAATACTTATAGGGTAAGATGGGTTATGGTCTGTTATAGGGTGGAAATGACTTAATCAATTAAGGAAGCTTGGAAGTATAGTCTTTGAGCAAGTAATTATCATACTCAGAACCATTTTTACAAAAATTTTGTCTTAGTGAGGGTTAAGATAAATCACTGTGATGAAGCACCATGACCAAAGAAACTAGAAGAAGAACGGTTTTATTTGACTCACAGTTCCATATAACAATTCTTTATCAAAAGCAGTGATAACAGGAATTCACGCTTGGCAGCAACCCGGAGGCAGGAACTGATATAAAAACCGTGGAGGGGGTGCTGCTTACTGGCTTGTTCTTCATGGCTTGCGCAGCCCCCTTTCTTATATAACCCAGAAGCACTAGCCTATGGATGGCCCCATCACAGTAGGCTTGGTCTTCCCAATCAGTCTTTAATTAAGAAAATACCTTAAAGGCTTGACTGCAGCTGGATCTTATAGAGGCATTATCTCTATAAAGGGTCTTTGCATTCAGATGCTGTTAGCTTGTGTCAAGTTAGCAGAAAAGTTTTACGTTTGTAGATGTGCTTGTGTTCATGCGTGCTCACATGCATGTGCCACATGTGTATAGATGGTAGAGAAACAGAATTACAGGCAGTTTAGGGACAGCCTGATGTAAGTGCTGGTACATTTTTCTTCCCCTAAGAGCTACTTAAAAATAATTTAGATTTATTTTATTAATATGTATGAGTGTTTTGTCTGTGTGTCTGTCTGTTACATCAATTGTGAGACTAATCTTAGAAGAAACTAGAAATGGTCATAATATCCTCTCAAACAGGAGTTACATCTGGATCCTCCTTGTGGATACTGAGAACTAAACCCAAGTCCTCTGCAAGAGCAGTAAGAGGTGTAGGCTGCTGAGCTGTCTCTTCAGGCCCCAGAACTATTTTTAATGATGGCTTTTGAGCCATTATTGCACATCAATTTTGTCACCAATCCAGAGGTGACACGTGTGTGGCACTTACTATGAAAGCTGTTTTGTATTATTAGTTGGTTTTCTTCTGGTACATCCTCTTAGCTATATTAAATGTTTCCATCTAGAATTATATATCCTCCATTCTTTCTGAACAATAGTTCCTAGGTTGTTCTTCCACAAACAATACCATACAAAGTCAGTCAGTGATCAATTTCATCAACAAAAGTTTGATGAGATATTTTGAAATTACTTTGGAATGACACACCAATTTGGAGAATCCAAGAATTTTATAAAAATGAATCTTATAGCCCATGAACATAATAGGAGCTTTACGTTTTATGCCTTCTTAGGAAAGCATGCATTTGTTTTATAGAAAAATACAAATGTTTAAATATTGTGGTTTATATAGATTAACACAAAAATAGTCATAAGTTCTTGATTTCGGCATCTACCTTAGCTCTGGTTGAAGAAAGGTAAAATGAATGGTAAGGATATGAATGGTGTAATATACATCACAGCTGGCAAGTTACCAATTTCCTCTTTTGTTATAATCTTCATAATGTCTGCAATTCAGTTTTGGAAGGGGCTATTTCAGTGATGTCACTATATTCCATGTGGATTTTTTTTTCTATATTCTTCCTTTAGATAAAAAAGCTTGTTTTTGATTTCTAATAAAAGTGATTTAAGTGGAATAGAATGGACCTTGAGTCCTATTTTTCAAAAACACATTTTACTTTTGAACTAGCTGTGAGGTAGGTGGCACTTCAAGCTTCCAAGAAGGAATGATTTTTTTGATGCTCCTTTTCTCCAAAAGATACTGTTTAGAAAAGAAAATTGTCTTGGGACATTAAAGTTTTGGGCTTGGTTTTCAAGCAGGAACTTTTATATTAATAAAACTAATGTAGGGAAGAGGAGAGATGGTTCAGTGGTTAAGAATGTTTGGTGCTTTTGTGACTGGGTTACCTCACTGAATATAATAGCTTCAAGTTCCATCCATTTGCCTATGACTTTCAAGAAGTCATTGTTTATTATAGCTGAGTAGTACTCCACTGTGTACCACAATTTCCATATCTATTCCTCTGTTGAAGGACATCTGGGTTCTTCCCAGCTCCTGGCTATTATAAATAATGCTGCTATGAACATGGTTGAGCATGTGTCCTTGTTAGCTATTGGAGCTTCTTTTGGTTATATTGTCCAGGAGTGGTATAGCTGGGTCCGCAGGTAGTATTATGTCAATTTTTTTTTTTTTGAGGAACCATCACACTGATTTTCAGTGTAGTTCTACCAGTTTACAGTCCCACCAACAGTGGAGGAGTGTACTGACTTAGAAGCTGATACCAGTCCCCAAAGCTCGAAATACCCAAGAAACAATCCACAGAACTTATGAAGCTCAAATGGAAAATAGGCCACAAGGTGGATGTCTCAGTTTTTCTTAGAAGGGAGAACAAAACATTCATAAAAGGAAATAAACGGACAAATAGAGGAGCAGGGATTGGAGAAAAGATTATCAAGAGACTGCCTCACTTGAGGATCTGCTCTGTCTGCAGCCACGAAACCCAAGCACTATTACTGATGCCAAGAAGTACTTACTGGTAAGATCCAGATATGGATGCCTCCTCAGAGGCTCTGCCAGAACCATACTGATACAAAGGAGGATGCGTGCAGCTAACCATCAGACTGAACACAGGAACCCCAATGAAGGAGATAGATAAAGGACTGAAGGAGCTGAAAGGGTCTGCAACCTTATGGGTAGAATAAAATTATGAACTACCCAAACCCACCCCAGCTCCCAGGGACTAAAACCTCAACCAATGAGTTTGCATGGAGAGACTCATGGCCCCAGGTGCATATGCAGCACAGGATAGCATTTTCTGGTGTCAGAAAGGGAGGCGAGGCCTTTGGTCCAGTTATGACCCATTTTCCCAGTGTAGGGAAATGTCAAGGTGCTTAGGTGGGAAGGGGTCATTGGGAGAGGGAGCACCTTCATGGATGCAATAGGAGGGGTAAGAGGAATGGAATTGGGGGAAAGGGATTGCATCTCATATATAAATGCAGAGAATATCCAATAAAAATGGGAAAAAAATGTTTGGTGCTTTTTACAGGGGACCTAATCACAGTTCCTTGTACCTATACAAAGAAGCTAACACTTGGTTATGTTTTCACATCTAGAGGATTCTCTTGTATCCTCAGGATGTACACATAAAGCACACATGAACACAAAACAAACACACACGCACACACACGCACACTCACCACATATCTTAAAATAATAAATGGTATAGCTGTTATAACTATGTATGTATCTATCTAAAATATTAATGATATTTGCTTGTGGATCTGTTGGGATTTCGTGTTGTGCTATGTATTTAAATACCAAATATTGGCCCCCAAGATCTGGATTCTCAGGAATGAGAGACTATGCATGTATACAAATTAATGCTATGTAACTTTGGTCTTTAACTTAAAATTATTGATTGAATAAAGATATACATAGCCTGTAGCTGGAAAGAAGAGAGGTCAGCAGGGTTTTAATTTCCAAGCTTGGTGTTTGAGGTGAGACAAGCAGGAAGAGATAAAAGAAGGTAGAGAAAGGAGAAGATACCATGACTTAAGAACCTTGAAAACATATTCCTGAGGGTTGGCCAGTTGGAGGGCAGCCCAGACAGAATATGGCAAGTCATATTATGAGGTTGTTGACAGGGCAGCCCAGACAGAATATGGCAAGTCATATTATGAGGTTGTTGACAGGGAAGCAGACATAATAATTGAGAGGGTAGATATTTGCCAGCTCTAGTGCTTTAAAAGCGTATTATAAATATAAGAGTTTTGTGTCTTTTTTTCTGGTAAATGAAACAAAGGTGGGGTAGAACCCCATAATTGAGATTAAAGAATTACAACAACAATGCTGTCGATAATTCAGCTATTTTTACCATGCTGAATTACATATTTTTACTATATACAGTAGTAATATTTCTTTCCCCTTTTCTTACACTCACTGGCTGGATATAGACACCCATGTTTCAAAGTGGAAACATCTGAGACAACATGACATGAGAATTAGAATATATCTTAAAGAGCATCGCCAGAAGAATAGTTATAAAAAGAAATAAAACCACTCATTATCAAAGTATTTTTTCTGTACATTTAATGATTTGTGGAAAACTATTGGCCAAAAGTCTGGCTTGCCTTTTTACAACCACAGAGCAAAGAACTACGGAACAGAGCAGTAATTCAGATTCTGACACTTTCTATAATTAGAGTGGGGTTAAATAAGAAATGACTAGCACTGTGAAAGTTCTAAACTGGGTTTATTCTACTCAGCAGCTATGTTTTTGATCCATATATCACGGGATCTAACACAACACTTATGTACTTATATATTTATCTATATACTTCAACAGTATACAGTACTTCAACAGTAATTTTGTAGCCCCGGCTTGGTTCAAACTCTGTTTACCTGCCTCCACATCCCAATCCCTGAGAATAAAATCTGAAAATGATATCATATTGGTATATAAATGTAGCATATTCGTGCATTTATCATTTGATAAAGAGGCAGGTTCATTTTTACTTAAAATTATTATGAGCCAAACTACTACAAAATGCGCATATCTATAAATGAGTGTGTTAACATGTCTTCTTTGCTGGTGAGCCCATTACAGGAGTGTTTCATAAATGGAAAAGAAATATCTAACCTTTTAGGGAGCTGTCACACTCATTTCAGTGCAGCTCTACCGTTTGCATCTACTTCACTAACCTGTCAGGTTCTAAACTACACCATCATCTTGACACCACTTGTAATTGCTACTTTCATTTTTTCCTATTGTATGTGAATATACCATAGGCTATTTCTTGGTACCTTAAGTATTACTAATGACTAATATTTATGAGAGTATATACATTTGTATGTATTGTTTGTTATTTTAATTCAACTTTTTATTACAGGTTGAAATTGCTTTCTGCTTTAGTGTTGTCATTTTATACTCCAGACAGTTAATTTTAGACCATGTTTTATAACTCTTCTCTTTCATTCACTGACTTATCTTCCCCTTTACAAAATTATCTGGTAGCGTAAATGGTTCTCAATTTTGTTAACATCCAATTTAATAATTGTATCTTTTATATCAGTTTTAATGTTTACTCTATGAAAGATGTAGTCTTACTGCAATTTATATATTTAAAAACATATTTTGTAGTCCATTATAAGTTTCTATTCTTCTATCATGTAGGGATAGGGTCAAGATTTGATTTGATTTTGCATTCAGACTGAGAAACCAGAAACAGAACAATGAAAAGGAAAAGGAACACATAAGAACAGAGAAGTAGACTCTGGAAGAGGTATGTATATTATACACAGGCTGATGGGGAGTAAAGAGAGCAGTAAACATATAAACATCTGTGAAATATCGCTGTAAAACTGTTACAATGTATCTTAATTAAAAACAAAAATGTAAGAGAAGAAAAGTAGGTAATGCAATAGTTTTAATATCATTATTTTAAGAGGAATTTTAGAATGCCCTCTTCATTTTTATATAAAAAAAAAAGATTAATGGACTCCACAAGTATGTGCCTATTTCTGGATTCTTTGTTTTAGGTTCTATCGATCAGTATGTCTATTTATACTCCTATTTATTGACTCCTGTAGCTTGTTAGTAAATACTGAAAGCAGTTAGTTAAATCTTTCAGTACTGTCTCTTTTTTCTCATGTGTGTATGTGTCTTCCAGCTAATGCTGCCCTTCATTGCTTTAATCAGGTCTTTTGATTTCTATAGACAATTTCCTAAAATCCCTTCAGGGACTTTAACTGTTTTATTTTGAATCTTCATATCATTTTGAAGGGAAATGACAGCATAATGTGAATATTGTTGGGATTTCTAATCCTTATGCATAGTTTAATTCTGTGTTATTTTAGATGCTGCATCCAGATTTGCTTGGGGCTTGTTGTTGGGGTGTGGTTTTTATTTTCAGTACTAAAGTGAATTCCAAGTCCCCATTTGCTTTCTCTGCTACTCTGTTGGTATTTTGATTAGAAAGAAACATCCAAACACTTTATCTTGCAGTCTGGATCAGCCTAGATGATTTGTCTAGAGGTGCCAGTATAGGTATATAGGGCCTGGGAATTTACCAGTTGCAGGCTACTGAGTGGCATTTATATGATGCAAAATTGTGAGCTCATAACCCCCAAGATTAGTACATTATTAGAAGAGGAAAAAAATGAGCCACTATACTCTCTAATGATATTGTTAATGGTGTCTCCTGGTCCAAAATGTCTACAACCAGCCACTGATTATGTCTGGAATGCAATTCTGATAGACTTGGAACATGACTTTCTCTGACATGTAAGAATTGCAAGAATCTTGCTTTGCAGACAGGCTTTGAGATATGTATTAGAACCTTGTGTTCAGTTTCACTAGAAACTAAGTTCTATGAAAAAGTTAGGGGAAAGATTAAAGGAGCTGAAGTGGATTGCAAATCCATAGGAAAACCAACAGTATCAACCAACTCAGACTACTGGGAGCTCCAAGAGATTATGTCACCAACCAAAGAGAATACATGGGCTGCTCTGTGGCCACCAACACACATGTAGCAGAAGACTGCCTTGCATGGTGTTGGTGAGGGAGAATGTGCCTAATCCTATAGAGACTTGAAGCCCCAGGGAAGGGAGATGTCAGGGTATAAGGTAGGCAGGGTAGGTGGGTGAGGCTGGTGGATCAGGAAGCACTCTCTCAGATGCTAAGAGGAGAAGAGATGGAGTGATGAACTATGGGAGATGGACACCACCAGGAAGGAAGCAGCACTGGGAGTGTTGAAATAACAAAGTTTAAAGGAACAAAGTAATTTTTGTTACTTTCTTGAGCTTCAACCCATGAATTATGCATTATCTTTAGAACAACCTATTGTTTATTCCTCTTTTCAATATATTACATTGTTTAAATATTTCTTTGCTTTTCTGTGCACCTTTCCTTCATTGGGAGTTTGGAATACTAGCTGAATTCCTTTGTTAAACTCATGGAGGTAAAACCTTTACCATCAAGCTCTACAAACCAATATTTAGTTTTTATTGTGTCATTTTCTTTTTCAAAAATTTTATTCCTTATTTTATTTATTTATGTTTCAAATGTTATCCAACTTCACAATTCCCCCACTGCAAACCCCCTGTCTTATTCTCTACCCCTTGCGTTTATGACAGAGCTTACCCACCTACCCATTCATTCTCACCACAGCTCCCTAACATCCCTCTACACTGGAACAACACATCTCCACAGGACCAAGGGCCTCTCCTCCCATTGATGCCTGAGGAGGTATTCCTCTGCTACATTTTTCACCCTAGATGGAAGACCAATGACTAGAACACAACCAAGCAACAAGCTATTCTAAAACAAGCAATGGCTTTCCTGGGGTTACTTACAGAAATGTGTGTGTTCCGAAGACAACCATTTCACTAACAGCCTCCCTGCAGAATGCATAACACTTTACCCATACTGCATTCCAAGTACTTCTTGCTCAGCTTACAGACAGTGCTAGAGAACAGGCCCTTCACTACCCTCAATGAATGCTCATTGCTTAAATTTTGTGGAAGATTCTTGAGCCTGTGACCATTGTAAGTTTTCTCAGCTTTCTGAGTTTATGAGCCTTCCTCCTCCTTGTCCATCCTGGAGAGGAGTGTTTCAATCTGGGAAAATAGTAACATAAGATTCAACATGAAATAGTAAGCTTATTGACAGTCTTATTCTCTATAATGAAATAAAACATTGAATCTGACTTGTTAGGTCTTGTCAGTAGTGCATCTATCTTCCTTTCTGGATTACCTACATCAGATAGTATGACAGTAGGCTTGCAGACTTTGAACCATATCAAATCCCTATGAGAATTTTTTGATATTTTAATAATAATAATAATAACTTGACAATTTGAAATTACATAATTAGTATTACATATACACAATAATTGTACTCATAGAAAATGCCAGAGTCATTCTGCATATAAATGTCTGAATACCACTATTTGTTTTATAGCCCAACTAATATTAAACGCCCAACTAAGACACCATTTTGCATATTGATTGAGAAATATCTATATAGTCATACTTCTGTTGGCAGGAGGTTTGTACATACCAACCATGAAATGTTGGACAGCTTATACAAATTCTCTTTTTTTTTTTTTTTTGCTTTTGTTGTGGGCAAAGAAAGTTGTGAGGATGACATGAGATAACGTATCAACTGCCTTATAGTGTCACAGCACTTAAAGAAATGAAAAATGCAGTTATCTCTATTGTTCTGGCTGTCAGAATTAGTGCTAAAGATGTGTAATTGAGTCTGTAAAATCATCACAGTGTATTACAACATTGAATGGGACAAAATGATGACACTTCTTTCTCTCTGATACTATCTCAATACATTTTGTTTCAGACAAAAGGTTTTATTGCTGCAGTACCAAAAATAGTTTTCTAAGTCAAAGACAAATTTAGAAGAATAACTGTAATTAATGATAGGGTCTTACGAAGGCAGTAGCCATGTTTTTTGAAAATGAGTGCAAGGCTCTCTTCCATATTTTAAAACTGAGATATGATGAACATGTTTTATAAGCCACAGATCTCAAACGTTAATTTTGATGCACTACATATAGGTATTTTTCATTACTTATATGGAATATATACGAACCACTTTCAATACCATCTTACCAATCTTGTCTATTCCATTTCTTTCTACCAACCTCTATTTCACATTTTATACTATGAACCCTAATGTTAGGTGCAGCATGGGTTTGGAGGTATCTCTAAGAGCTTGGTGGGGTCAGCAGTGAATAGACAACTAAAGATTGTGATTTTTCCCTCTCCCAGAATCTATCATAAACCAATAGTTCAACTATAAAGAGTAGAGCTTTAGAGTCTGGAGTAGAGCTGGAGTCCCTCCCTCTTCCATGATTGAATGTTTTTAGGGTAGAATTTCCGGAACATAAACCATTCTTATGCTGTAAGATCAAGAATCAATGAATGAGACCTCATGAAATTGCAAAGTTTCTGTAAGGCCAAGGCCACTGTCAAAAAGACAAAACAGCAACCAAAAGATTGGGAAAAGCTCTTCACCAATCCTACATCTGATAGAGGGCTAGTATCCAATATATACAAGGAACTCAAGAAGTTATACCCTAAAGAATCAATGAATCCTATTAAAAAATGGGGTACAGAGCTAAACAAAGAATTCTCAGTGGAGGAATATCAAAGGGCTGAGAAGAACCTAAAGAAATGCTCAACATCCCTAGTCATCAGGGAAATGCAAATCAAAATAACCCTAAGATTCTACCTCACACCAGTCAGAATGGCTAAGACCATAAACTCAAGTGACAGCAGCTGCTAGTGAGGATGTGCAGAAAGAGGAACACTCCTCCACTGTTGGTGGGAATGTAAACTGGTACAACTACTCTAGAAATCAGCATGGATTTATTAAAAGCATAGTTTCTTAAAGAAGGCATTTGATTTATTTCTGTTTCACAACTGTTAAACTGAGACCTTTTATTATTGCATTATAATATATGACTTGATATGAGCATACTACAGTATGTGTAGAAGTCAGAGAACATCACCATAGATTGATTCATTTTTTCACCTTTATATGAGATCTGATGATCATAGTCAGATCATGAGACTTGCTCTGTGAGCAGTGTCCTAGGTAATCAACTTCAGTGACTCTCCTGAAGTTTAGAGCATGACCTTCTAGTCTAGTAGATTTCTTGACCTACTCACATGGGATCAAGCAACACCATGATCGTGGAGCACAGCCAACAACTGCTTCTGTTGCTCCATTGAATTGTGTCTTGAAAAAGGCAAACTCTTTCATTAAGTTTCTTCTTTTCTTCTTTGGTCATGACAGTAAGAAAAGTAATTAACATGTACCATGTTTTACAGCCAGTAAATAAAACTTCATCTTAGCAAAGAAATGTCTCTGCCAAAACCCATAGTGGCAAGACATAATAGGATGAGCAGTGAGCAGTGAGATAGTCTGGGGATGGGGCAGAGCTATGATGACATCTATTTTCTGAAGTATTCTGTACCAGTTTTCATCCTGTGTAGTTGATATGGTACCCAAAAGAATGGAAATCAATTCTAAATTAGATGTTAAAACATGACTGTACAATAGCAATGGAAAAATAAATTCCCCCTTTAATGCCTACATAATTCATAGTATAGTCAAAGTTGTTCTAAAAACTGATAATTTATAAAAAATAAGGGTTTACCCATTTTATTCAAGCATTTATTTTAATGTGTAGTTTTATTCCTCCCTAGTGACACTTACTAACATAAAGATTAACAATAAACCTCTCAAGAAATAATGTGCTACAATAATATTATAAAACACATTAGAGGAAATCAGTATGAACTTCAACTGCACAGCACAAAAGAGATAAAATTCATTTACATACATTTGCTGAAAGCTCAAACTGGGAGGTTAGAATGCTTTCACATCTCAAGACTGAAATGCAAATACTAATAAACCAAAGTGATAAATGGAACATGTGTGTGACCTATCTAAAGGTAATAATTTCTGTTGCTTGAATGACATATTTATTTAGGGTCTAAAATGCTGGGGATAAGAAAGTAGTTTTCAAAGAACGTAAAGAAGATAAGCATCAACAACAATCCTCCAAATCTCAGAAAGCTGCTACAGTAAAAAAGAAAATAGAGAATTGATATAGAATCTTAGATTCATTTCTAGAGGAGATATAATATTAACAAAAATTTTTACTAAGTGACTCTAACAAAAGAATTGAGCTGATTATTACATTTGAGAATGACATTATTTGTGGAAAATAATGTACGGTCTGTTGGTTGTCTATTTGTCATTTATAATATAATACATATGTAATTTACTTTATATCCAATTTGTCTACATTTGTACTTTTACGTGTTATCTTTTATCTATATGTTATTTACTTATCTTTTTGTCATGTCATCAGTCATTTTTCATCTCCCTAATTTTCTATCAACTACTCTGTCATCTATAATTTTTCTGTGATTTTATGTGTCATTTCTGTTTCTCTATCATCTGTCTATCTTTATCTATCAATCATCTATCTATCCTATATCTAGGAATAAGTATCTGTAATCTAGCTATTATCTATAAGCTACAATCATCATCTATCTATCGATCTATCTATCATAATTACCAATAACATAGTAATCATATATATATATACATACATATATATTCTACAAGTCAACTATCTGTCAAACATATAATGCATGCATTAATTAATCTGTCTAGGAGACAAATATCTAGTTTGTTTATCAACAATATTAAGGGCAGACAATCACAAAGCTCAGGACAAGCAAACTATCTATGAGAAATTCCTGGTGTAAATATGGATCAAATCAGGACATGAAATGATCTGAAGCCAAAGAGTATGTGGGAAGCAATCTTACTTGCTGAGAAATACTATTTTCAGAATCGCTTTAAGGGTAAAATGTGATATAATTTTATTTCAATTAAAACATCTTAATATAACTAAATAAAGGAAAAATGACTAAAAGCCTAAGGAATTTATCTTTATACTCAAGAGTTGAGAGAGTATATAAGGTATCTAGAAGTATCAGTTACTGATAAGTGGATATTAGCCCAAAAGCTCAGCATACTCGAGATATATATTCCAAAGACCACATGAAACTGAAGAAGATGGAAGGCCAAAGTGCAGATGCTTCACTCTTTCTTAGAAGGGGGAACAAAATATTAACAGAAGGAAGTACAGAGATAAAGTGTGGAGCAGAGATTGAAGAAAATGTCATCCAGAGATTGCCCCACCCAGGGATCCATCCCATATAGTCACCAAATTCCTACATATTATGGATGCCATGAAATACATACTGACAGGAGCTTGACATAGCTGTCTCTCCTCAGAGTCTCTCCCAGAGCCTGACAAATACAGAGTAGGATGTTCTCAAGCAACCATTGGACTAAAAACGGGGGCCCCCAATGAAAGAGTTAGAAAAAAACTGAAGGAGCTGAAGGGGTTTGCAGTCCCACTGGAGGAACAGCAATGTCAACCAAGCAGACCCTCCAGAGCTTCCAGGGACTAAACCAAAAACCGAAGATGGACCCATGGTTCCAGCTGCATATGCAGCCAAGGATGCTTTATCTAGTATCAATGACAGGGGAGGTCCTGTGAAAACTCAATGCCTCAGTACAGGGAAATGCCAGTGCGGGGAGGTGTGATGGAGTGGGTGGGTGAGTGGGGAAACACTCTCATAGAGGCAGAGGTAGGGATAAGATAGGGCGATTTCAGAGGGAAAACCTGGAAAAGGAATAGCATCTGAAATGCAATAAAATAATAATTTTAAATACTAAAATTAGGAACATTCTTATTTTGTCTATGTCATTTAAATTGTATGTTGCTACAACAGTTGCTTGCATTTTATATTATATTGTAGTAGATCTTACATGGTACTTTATTCCAGAGCAATATTTTAATAGCATAATACATTTAGGATAGATAAAAGATGACTCCAGTTACAGTTGCTAATATTTTTACCCGTTTTATCACCAAAAATGGTAAAAAGCGAAATATGACAGGCAAATGGTAAGAGATTCAAATTCTAAATTTAATTTGAAAAAAAAGGTTGGGAGAAAGGAAAAAAATCAGAAATTTGCTACAACAAATGTAAGCCCACAGGCTGCCTATTGCTAGGCAAATCACTGTGAAATGCTTATGTTATTTAAAAGTAAAGGTAATGTCACTGATTTTTCTAAAACCACATCATTGTCTCTAGTGAATCACAAATATTACTCTTTGTGGTCTTGCACCTAGTCTCTGTTTTCAAACTGAGAGTAAAGGCTAGTCCCTGTTTTTCAAAAATTTCTTGGCCTGAGACTTTTACCACATAATATATGTTCATTTGTAAATTCTTGTTGTACAAGAATGGAGCTTTTATTTTAGATGCATGTAGTAAAGTTAAGTCAATTTCAACAGGCTCTTTTATATATCTTTGTATATTTAGAAACAGATCATACATATAATAAAGAAAGCTTTTAGCAAGCTAATCTGCTGGGTTTCAATTCTGTAATCCTTTTGTATGATTATATACAACATTGTGTGGATTCTATGATTAACGGAGATATAGGAAGACTAGAGAGTCAATAAAACAGATGGATGGATTAACAATGTAATGGTCAGATATAGAGATTGGAATTGTTTGGCATACTCTGATATCTGAGAAATAAGTTATTTCTGCCACTTTAACTAGGCAACCTTGTGTGGGTCATGAAAGAGACTTGGCTTTTTTAATCTTTATAAAAGGCTGCTTCAGAATGGCCAAAGTTATATATAATGTGTGTGTGTGTGTGTGTGTGTGTGTATGAAAATTAAAATGAATATAAATTTTAAAAACATAAGGTAGTTAATATAAAAATACATTATTGTGTGTTTGTAAACAATGAGATTACTTTATAAAAGTAATTAACGGTCAATCTTTCATTTTGAAATGCTTGGATCAGCTGTTATGCCTTCAGCCATGTGTCCTTTCATTTCTTTCATTTTGATTGGGATAGGCTTAATCTTATTCTAATCCAAAGTAAACATTTTTGGTTCCTCATCTTTGTATAATCTTTTTGTGTGCTGCTGCCTTGTGTGAGAATATTGTCCATCTCTGTTCATTCTCCTCATGCTGAAAATACCACGTTTTCTCAGAGGGCGCTGATTGATTTACTATATCAAATGACAATAGCTTTTAACTCCTTTTGCAAGAAAGTATAATTTTTGTAGTAGAATGCAAGGCTGTAATTTCATATTGCTATGTATTCACTTTCCTGTTTCATCTCCTCACTTTACTCTCTAAACACACCAGATAAAAACTCAGTTTCATCGTGGATATATCCTAGGTTCTCAGACATACACTCTAGACAGGCAAGGAAGTCTTACAACACAGATGCATCCAATAAAAGACTGACAATTTTTACTGTCCCCATTAACGTTTTATCTGAATTAATCATAAATGTTACTTAGGGACTGAACAGTTAAACTTATGACTCCTATGCCATGTGTCTGTATGGTAGCGATCATGGAATGCCATCTCTTATCTATGCACAAGAAGCCAGGTGATCACTGTTAATGTAACTGCACTATAAGATGTTAACATAGTGATGAAATTGCCTAGTGATACATCTCTTCGAAATGTATACTCATATTTAACTAATAAATAACTGCAGTGAAGACATATACTACTGGGAAGATAAGAATATTAAAGGCAATGCCATGTAGTGAAAAAGTAAAAACAGCATTAAGAATTCTGTCACCAAACAGTGAGAACACATGGAGAGAACCATGGCTCCAGTTGTATATGGAGCAGAGGATAGCATTGTCTGGCATCAGTGGGAGGAGAGGCTTTTGGTCCAGTGCAGGCTTGTTTTCCCAGTGTAGGGTAAAGCCAAGGTGCTGAGGTGGGAAAGGGTGGTTGGGAGAGGGAGCACCATCATGGAAGCAAGGAGAGGGGGAGAGGGAAAGGGGATAATATTTGAAATGTAAATATAGAGAATATACAATAAAAATTAAAATGAAGATCAAAAGACTTGTTTGTATCCAACATCTGACATGGAAGCTTTGTTCCCTACGTTTGCATTTTTGACACTTGGATTGATAATGCTTACTTTGTTTACTGATGGCTTAGAAGTAATAAGAAAATAGTTTCCCAAATTGTCATATAAAACAAGGAAAGAACAAGTAGATGCATTGCTTGTATTAACACAGCTCATGCAGCACAGAGAAATTTCAAGCAAACTTGATTATGGCACAGCTGAAACAATTACATATGATTCTGGTCCAACTGGTTAAAAAGTTTTCCTGTTTTTAGTCCTCACTGTATTTTTATTTGTGAGGTGTTTGGTATCAGATTGGATCACATTGCTTGGTCAATATAGTTATCCACAGATCCATTTATTATTTTGTTTTATTAAAAAACCACAAGTCCTTAAAAATAAAAGAATATGTTTTTCTCCTTTGCTGTCTCTCACACTCCTAGACATCCAGTTTGGTACTTGATCATTAAATCCTGAGACAAGCTCACTTACCCACATTTTTAGTTAAGTGGTAGAAAAAGTCATAGCCAAGTACCAAATTCATTGGTCAGGAAGAGGAAGCTGAGAGTCCTGCAGAAAACAACTTCATATTCTTAGGAACCAAGTACTTTTAGGGTGGTCAGATGTCATTCACACTATTTATCTTCGTTCTTGAACAACACTAATTAATCTGTTAAGTTTTTTTTTCTTTTCCATAATTTCACACTTCTAAAATATTGTGTGATAATAATATGTTGTGAATAAAAATGGAATATAAATGAAACACTTGTTCAACAGTCTATTCAGAGATAATGAGGAATTATTAAGTTTGACTGTACAGTTTTTTTCTAATGGTGAACATAAAATAAGGAAAACCTTGATATTAAACCAGTCTTAACTCCAAGAATTTTGGATGGAATAAGTATGGCTTTTTTATGTGCCCAATATTGGGAAATAATTTGAAATACTTTCCCTAGCATGAAGATTTGATTTGTTTATTGGCTCTAGAGAATAAATGTAGCTCCTTATATTTTGACATGTGTTTCTCTTTGCATATTTGGGGTAGTGTTTTCACAATTTCAAATAATGTTCTATTATTTTTCTGTTTGGCACATCAGATGATCAGTACATTTAGATGTATACAGGAATCATAGAGTTTATTGGGTTTTGATATAAAGAAGCATTCAATACTATCATTTGACTTTTAACAGACCAGTGGATGTTTTTAAATATATTGTTGTTGTTGTTCTACTTCTTCTTCTTCTTCATCACCATCATCTTCCTTTTTTTCTGTTCTCCTCCTCTTTCTCCTCTTCCTCATCTTCGTCCTCTTTCTTGTTTTTCTCTCTATTTCAATTTTCTAAGCACATAACAGTCTTACTGGAGGTTGCTAAAGAAATAAAACTATGGGCAGAGATTTGCTGGAGAGACCTTTGAAACAGCACCTAGAAGGGAATAATGGAATAATTTTCTTCCATGGGAAAGCTGTGTTGTGAGGTAGGGAGAGTAAAAGCCAGCAAACATTTATTGGGGCATGGGCTCCACCATTGCTCCACTCCTTTGAAATTAATCTCATATATGTTTACCTCATATAGCTTCTATAGTAGTAGATTTAATTAAGTCAAATTCACTTAGCAACAAACACTGTTACAACTACTAGCTGCCTACAAGATATACTGATACATAAGTGTCACCAAGGCTGTGTGATTAACCCAATCACTTTTGTTTGGATTTAATGTTCACTCCATGAGTTGGAATCTATACCTAACACTACTGAAGTGACTGATGATGTGAGAATAGTTTTAGAGACCTACTGCTATTACTCTACTAATGGAACACAGCAATAAATTGCCCATTTACCAACATATTGTGGTGCATGTAGATCACTGACACACTCAGCCTTCATCAGAGAAGCTTCTTTCAGTAGGAGGTATAGTACAACTGACCCACAAATGAACACTGAGGGAGAGACTTTGGAACTCTAAGCACTTAAAGATAAGATTTTATCATACTTCTCCCTTCAAAGCATGGATATCTATATAGAAGAGGAAGTAGAAAAAACACAAGAGCCAGAAGTGGCAGATGATTCCAAAAAAATATTTTCCAGACAGAAGACTGATATGTACATGAACTCACAGACACTGTGGAAAGGGTCATAAGACCTGAACATGTTCAAGTAACACATAATTCTGGCACTGAGATGGATAAGTAAACACAAAATTTTACCTCTAGCCAAAAACCTATTTGTGATTGATGTCTACTGAGAAAAAAAGACATTTTCTCCAATTGGGAGACATTGGGTATATCAACTATACTCCAGGTCAACCCCATCTGTAGTCAGGAAAAAATGGTTACTCAACATATACTCCGTGTTTTGCTTGTTTAATTGTGGGAATGTACTGGGGGTCTTTCACATCATTTTTTTCGGTTGTTGTTTTCATTTTATTTCAAAGAAAGAGGGATAGGCAAATAAATAGACAAAATAATTTTGCCTAGGTAGGTTAAATAGAGAAGATCTTGGAGAAGTTGCAATAGGGGAAAGAAAATTATCAAAATATGTTATATTAAAAATAGTTTAATAGGTCACAAAAATGTTCCTATTAGCAGGCTGCTAAGGAACTACAATTACCCTTCAGAGATGTTCTGTCTTAGAGCCAGCCAGCTGTTCTCTTAAATCCCAATCAAGATCTCTTGCTGAATGTAGGACATGCCTGGAAAAAGACAGAATGCAGGTGAAACACCTTTATTTTGAGAGGATGATTTATCATCAACTCTCACCCAAGATCTTTGAGCCACCAATATTTCTACTGCCTAGGGACTATGAATTACCTAGAGACCAGAGATTCTCTAAATGTTATTTAGTGAATTCATTGATTTATGTAGAAATTCCAACTAAAACACCTTTTGAACACTCAATAATAAGTACTCAAATCCAATTTGTAGTGTTGACATATGTATCAAGCTCTATGAAGTGTGTGTGTGTGTGTATGTGTGTGTGTGTGTGTGTGTGTGTGTGTGTGTATGTGTATTGGTTATGTCCATGTGAATGTAGGTGCAAAGAAAGACAAAAGTGTTTTTTGATCCAGATGAACAGGAATTAAAGGCATGAGCTACTATGTGGGTTTGTGGATCCTGGAAATCAAATGCAGATTCATGCAAGAACAGGAATTCCTCCAAACTACTGAGCCTTCTCTCCAGTTGTGGTTTACTTCGAAATAATAATGTTTGTCACATATTTCCCAGTCATATGATTTATAATTTAAAATTATAGGTGTTTTGTATTATTTTTTGTAGGGTGCTTTATTTTTACCCTGAGATGACTCTTACAGTCAGTCTTATAGTTGAGGTGTGTCTTAGTTTCTATTCCTGCACAAAATGTCATAAGCAAGTTATAGAGGAAAGGGTTTATTAGGCTTACACATCCACATTGCTGTTGATCACCAAGGGAAGTCGGAACAGAAACTCATAAAGGGTAGGAACTTGGAGGCAGGAGTGTAGAAACCATGGAGGAATGTGGCTTACCTGGTTGTGTCCCCTGGCTTGCTCAGCTGACCTCCTTATAAAATCCAAGATTACCAGCCAGGGATGGCACCACCCACCAGGGATGGCACCACCCACAATGGGACCTCCCTCCCTTGATCAGTGATTGAGAAAATGCCTTACAGCTGGATCTCATGGAGGCATTTCTTCAAGGGAGGCTTCTTTCTCTACGATAACTTCAGCTTATATCAAGTTGACACACAAATTTAGCCAGTATAAGTTAGTCTGGTAACAAATTTGTCTTATTTCACTTCTCCTCTGAAATATCTTCTCTTCCGTGCATATACAGACCAAGTCACAAGCTTCCTGCTGTTTCTAAGACATATGTTTGACATGTGCCACCTAGTTCCAGGGTCACAGTTCTGATGTGATTTGGTATGAAACTTACAATCTTTCAAACTGTTATTGTTCGGTAAGCCACTTGCTTATTCTTTTGGTGGCATCTTTATGTATGGTGGCATAATTCCCATGTGTCTGTGCATAGTTTCACTGGTCTTGTTTCACATCTTCTTGATTCAATAAGTTTAGTATATTTTTTAGAGGTATTTCTCTAAATACAGTGTGGGCCTAATCTATCTCATTTGAGAATCTCATTCCTCTTCAGGTCTGTGTTTTGTTTTAACATTCCAAAGGTCCCCAGTCTTCTTCAATTTTTATGAAGTTTCTTCCCTGTTCTTGAGCTATGTAATTTCTATTGATCTAACCTTAAGTTGACTGACATTTTCATCTGTCATATAGTCTGTTACTGAGTGAATCCACTAAATTCTGCGCTAAAGGTAGAACACTTAACAATTTAAATTTTTTATTGGATGGCTTTTTTATATTTCTACTGGCTGAAATGTTCTCACCCTTCCTTTGTTTTAATTCTCATAATAGATAGTTATAATAGAGTTCTTAGTATTATTTTTAGATACTTGAAACACCAGAGTCATTTGTGAGTTAAGATTCATTGGTTGTTTTGTTCCTTCAAACATTATAGATCACAGTGTCATTTGTTTTCGGTGGTGCTTTTGTTCTTACAAATCTTATTATGTAAACTCCAGTTTCTCCTCTAATTTCCTTGTAAACATAGATGTTGTTATTTTTGAAGCACTTAGTTTTGTTACATGTGTACTCTTAGATGTGTTTTTTGATAGATGAAGATTTAAATCTCGGGTCAGTCTCTTTGGCTTTTGCTGGCTAGAAATATTTTCTAATACACATTTCTCTATAATCAAAGCAACTTGCTTAATTCACTGTATTTTAAACTTGTGACTTTAACTTTTCAATAATAACATAATCAACTTTAAAGGCTTCTTTTATAATTTTAACTTTAAGTCTAAATTTAACTTTAACATAATCAAGTGATTCCATAATTACCAGTTGAAAATTGACACCTGACAACTGAATAACTGGAAAAATCAAGTTAATAAGTGTCTCAGCACTTAAACTCACTAATTTATCTGAATTTCAAACAAAACTCCTAGAAAAATAACCAAGAGCATCAAAAAGTGAGGCTGAACATTGGCATTTTATGTGTTTGCGGAAAAGATGGAGTTATCCGTTTGCTTAATGCCCTAGGCTTTCTCTTGGGGTCTGAAGGTCTTATATCCTAAATGTCACTGAGAATGAGAGTCATGCCAGCTCTAATGCCTGATGTTTAGTTTAACAAAATATTGCTTTCTGTCTGATGAAGGTGATATGCCCTAACGTGACAGTAGATGAAGTTTCTCTTATTGACAGGAAATAGCATTAGAAAAAGCTTCCAAAGGTTGTAAAAGATTTCAATTCTGTTCAGTGTAGGTCTAATGAACAATACACCAGGAACAGCAGCAGCACCAACAGCAGCAACAGCAGCAGCAACAACAACAGCAACAATAAAAATAAGAAGAAAACATGAGCAAAACTGACATTGAACGTGAATGTATTCAAATTATAATAATAACTTTTAATGATTTAAAAAGTACAGCTCTTGTTTAAAAGTCATAAAGCAACTCTGGGAAAATGGTTCTTTCCTTCCCATTTGACGCGGGTTCCAGATATATAAGTCAGGTTGTACTTAAATGATGAACCCTCTTGCTGAACCCGAAATCTATTGCCTTTAGTAGCTTCAACTGACATGCGTATGACACAGAACATGAAAAAAACTAAAGAATTAGGAATCATAAATTTTCAAGGTAGAAAATTAAGAATCTTATAAAAACCTAAGTAGTGTAGACACAGATGAAACACACAGAACATTGTCATTAAAGGAATAAAAAGTCCTAAAAACAAGGAGATGGGGAAAAGACTAGGTGATTAATAACGTACTTGTTGCTCTTGCAGAGATTCAGTTGCTGACACCCACATGTTGGCTCACAACTCTCCACACCTACAGGTTCAGGAGGTCTAATGCCCTCTTGTCATTCCTCCAGGCAGCAGTCATACACATGGTACATATAGACATATACACACAAAATACTAAGATGCATACAAACTAAATTAACAAAAGAACAATGATAAATCTTAAAAGCATCTAGAAGTCTATTGGTGGTAGTCAATCACAATCAGAATTTCAGTAGTGTGTGTGTGTGTGTGTGTGTGTGTGTGTGTGTGTGTGTGTGTGTGTGTGTTTGTAGTGTGGGTGTGTCAGCGTGGAGTAAAGACTAAATGCTTGTATAGATGCCAGGGGAGGCAGCAAGGTATCCTGTTCTATCAGTCTTTGTATTTCTTGAGATGAAGTCTTTAGTCATGCTGTTAAGTTATCCAGTGAGCTTCAGAAAATGTTTGTGCTTATTCTCTTCATATACACACGATACTGTTATTATGAGAGTGCACGACCATGACTTGCATTTTTATAGTTGGGGAGGATTTGAACTTGGAACATCTCGTTTATACAGCATGGGTTCTTATCCACTAAGCTATCTTCCCAGCCATACAGAGCTATTTTTAAATTGTATACAACTATTGTAATATGAAAATAAGTCCATATATTTAAATGAGTAATTTGAAGAAATATAGATTATCCTAGTTTAAGAATTACTGTATAACTATAATAATTAAGACTAGCCAGACAATGGTGGTGGATGCCTTTAATCCCAGCACTTAGAAGACAGAAAGTTTCTATGAGTTTGAGGCCAGCCTGCTCTACAGAGTGAGTTCCAAGACAACAACTGATAAACAATGAAATCCTATCTGAAAAGCAAAAACTGTGGGCATATATGACTGGGGGAGGGGGTTTGCCTGGAGCAATAGTAAAACTGAGAGGGGTCCCACACCCCAAAATTTCATCCTGAGACTGGGAGTATTTAGATCCACCCCTGCTCTCAGCCTACATAATCTGGCCCCACATCTGAGGACATAGTCTTTGGCCAAATTAAAGGTTCAACTTTCTCTCTCAGGCAGGTCAACACAGCCCTTATTCACCCCCACATAAAGTTTGACTGTCTTACTGAAGTTATTCCTGGAAGCCCTTCCAACATATTCACTGTTGTCCAAACGCCACCTCAACCTCTGTTCCCTTCACCCTTGTGGAAGAGTGGATGGCAACCTCCCAGGAAGGAGAAACCCCCTGAAAGTTTCTGGTGTGTCCTCCCCAGATAGCTGGTGGGAGGGTGTGGCACGATCACTCTGGGCTCAGATGGGCATTGTTCTGGGAGGCTGTTCTGGAAGCTCAACCCCATCTCTGAGTCCTAATTGCATGCCTGGAGAGTTCTAGGCAGTTCCTGAGTCCTTGCAAGGTTCTAATTTAAATCCCTGGGGAAAGATTTGTTTTTTGAACAAATGTTTCTAGATCAGCTTGATATATTAGTCTCACACTAAAAAGAAGTAAGTTCAAGATCACTCTCAGTTCTACATGTGAACAATAGATGACAAAACTTTTAGAAATCAATATTCTCACCTGGCTATGCAAAATACATAGACAAAAACACAGAAGACATGGATCATTACAAAAACTGTTGATATTGGATTTGTCAATATTTGAAGAGACACATGTGGTTGTAAAGCAAATGCTAAAATTTTGATTAAGACAGAGTGAAACAAAGTATGTGAATACCAAAATTTGACACATATTTGCAGAGAGAATGTAGAGAACGTCTGTAAAGCAGCATGATAAAAACAAATAATCAATTAAAAACAGATAATTCTTTTTGATGATGAAAATTTCAAGATGAAATCCAAGAAAAATCAATATTTAGGGAAAAAAAATGCCAAAGTTAGGAATAAAATGCTATGTATTCTCAAAAGTATGTAGTAACTAGGAAGTTCATCAATACTGAAAGAAATCTAGATAGAGGAGCTTGCCTCTGATCTTCATGGCATGAGCTCAGTCACCAGAAGGCATGGTATAAGGACTCCATCAAGTTATCTTTTGTAGTTCACACCCTTCTTTCATTAAATAAATAATTACAAATTTTAAAAAAGTCCTGAATTTTTAAAAAAATTATACCAATATTTTGGCATTCCTTGTAAGATTAAATATCCACTTAAGAATATAGGAATTCCATTCTTAGTTATTGACCTGAGACAAATAAAACTTTGCATGTACAGAATAACTAATAAGAACTTCACCACAGTCACATTGTGGTAGTGTAAAAAGGGGAAATGTATAAAATGGTTGTGAGAATCATATATTACAAAATGTACAGCTTTGATAAGATTCAGCCTTAGAGATGCTGAACTGCCCTGTTGTTCCAGCCCCCTGCTTCCTGATGCTTTTCAAAGACTTGCTTCCAGAATATCTTCCAAAATTGCTACTGATTCTATATGATCTCTCCTCAACCAACCTTTCAGATGGATCCTGTCAGAACTACAGTCAAGCCCCAAGCCAACTGAACATACAGAGACTGGATAACAGATGCTAATGTAGCTTTCTTAAGTCTAACCAAGTTTTCTAATTTTCCCTACATTTTACCCCTTTAGGTATATGAGTGGCTAGCCTTAACCTAGCCAAGAAATAAGCTAGTGTGTGTGTGTGTGTGTGTGTGTGTGTGTGTGTGTGTGTGTGTGTGTATGTGTGTGTGGTGTGTGTGTGTGTGTATCTTCCATTTGCAGATATAAACAGTTCCTGGGAGGGTGGCTGAAAGGGTAGAACCCACCAGGAGCACCACATAGCAAAACTCAAAGCTACAGACTGTAGCAAAAGATCTGATGTAAACCACAGGGAAAAAAGACAATATTCACACTGAATCACAGTTTCAGACATTTAAGGTGCATAGTTAACTTACTCATTTCTTCTGGGGCTACTAAGAGTCAGCACAACATTGTGGAAGTGTGATAGATTTATTAGAGGAGGAAGGTAGAGAAAAAGAATGGGAGGAAATCAGAGTTAGACATAGAGGAAGAGACAGAGAGACAGAGACAGAAAGAGACAGCCAGCAAAGGAGAGAAAGAGAGAGAGAGAGAGAGAGAGAGAGAGAGAGAGAGAGAGAGAGAGAGAGAGAGAGAGAGAGAGAGAGAGAGAGAGAGAGATTAGTGGCTTGCTAGTTAATGTTTAACCCTATAATGGTTCTATCACCTTCTGGAGCATACTCTCCCTTCAGCTGAGGACCAAGTTTTCAACATGTGAGATCATACAACCATATTCTATTCAAATTATAACATACCAATCATGCCCATCAAAGGCTCATTATCTGTCTTATACTGTAACACAGATTAATTTTATTCCCAAGGGTCTCTGAAGTCTCAATAGCTCCCGTATTATTCCTTTGAAATCTGGGTGGCCTAAGCACTATGAAGATTGAAGGTGAATATCTACAAAGCTCTGGCCTGGTAATTTTTCTCCTAGATATATTTCAAAAGAGAAATGTGTAACAGAAGGCTGATCCAACTATTTTAATAGGATTATTTTAGTGACAACAAATGTGCTTTATTCTTATAAAGCAAGAAAATGAGATCATGAACAAGATAGTTAAAAGACACTTAGACAAGAGAGTACATTATAATCACTCAAAAATTAATACAAACTCGCATGCTGTTTAGTATTTTTTCTCAATTTCAGAAAGTGCATTGTGAATGAGAAAAGTTGAATTGTTGCTGTGTGATTGTGCCGGGGGTAAAGACGAAGAGGAAGCAGAGGCAGAGAGTAAGGGAGTTATGTCTAGTTTCCATTTCTGTGAGAAGAAAAGTATAGTATCTTCATATGTGTGTCCATTATTTTCTTTGTAGTTTTATCTCTATATTATTATAATAAAATCACAACCCTTGAATCTCAAGAAATCTCTTTGTTTTTCTCTTCTATATGTACTCTATACCCCACGTTTATCTTTCTCTGTCACGATATTGCTATGTTATCTGCTTCCACATACCACTCCCTCTCTTTTGTCATTTAGGTACTGCCCTTTCATTTGGGGCTAAATATTTCTGCTTTTAAAGAAATATATCAACCTTTATGGTTACATGATTAAACAGTGTGACTAATGTAGAAAGTTTTAAAACTAGGACACAAACATACTCTAAATGATGTAATAATTTAACTAGATTACTAATTTCCTACTTAATTAAAATCTAGTACATTTCTTAAGAAGCTAATATAGTGTCAGATTATTGCTGACAATTACATCTTACTGTGTGGTCTAATAACTTACATGTGAATAATTGCTTTATATTAAATGAACAACCTGAGCAAGAGGGTAGATTAATTCACTATCAGTATGATTTGAAACATCATTTTCTTTGGAAACTCCAAAATTACATAGGGAACACATAGAATTCTGGAAACTCAAAGACTCTTCAGTTCATAGGTGTTCCATTGATTTATATTTTCTTTCAAAAATAACTGTAGTCTCACCACTGTTTATAAATAAAAATATAGCAAAAATATTAATACTTGTGCTTTAAACAACTCTTTTATTATTTATTTGATAATTATTGTGTTACTCCAATGGACAAATTTCTTACTGAATTTTATGGTGATAGTAATTTTTCATTATTTACATCTCTAGTTTATATTATTCTGCTTTGCAAATGAAGAAACTGGAATTTAAGTAGGTTAAAATCATGAACCAAGTACACATGTGTAGCTACTTTCTAGTTGATGGCCAATGGTTTCTTTAGATATTTATTTTCTCTTGACCTCACCTATTGATACAGAAATGGGGAAACAATCGGCAAGGCAGTTGAGTTTTGATAGAGATATATTAAAGATATTTTCTACTAAGTCCAAGACTGTACAATAAATATTAATATACTTAGAATTCTACCACTTGACAGATAAAAGTCACTGAAACCTGTTTGAATTCTGGAACTTTATCACTACAGGGTCTCTCTCACCCATCCTGCTTTCCTTTCCAATTTTTCTTATTTTTGACTTTTGTTACCATTAGGTCTTTATTTGGACTTGCTAATTGCCTTATTCTATTTTTAAATTCCAAATTGGGAGAGCAGCATCTATACACTTATTTTGCCTATTGATTGCACTTTTGAAGATTTTCAAATTTGTGTCTTTAGTCTAGAATTTTTAAAAATATGAAAAAGATGTAAGGTTTTTATTTCTTAACAGTAAAACATAGTGACATAAGACAAAACAGTTTATTTAAATAACACAGTTGAAATATTCCTGAGAAACTTACGCGTCATCAGAGATCTTCCCCTGATGTGTCAGCATGTAACTGCTGAAATTTTGATCAGAGATTACTTATAATGTTCAGAGACTGAAATTTATACATCAATATATCCCTGCCCTCATCCAACCAGGTTAGGGAAGAGTAACCCATCTCTGTGAAACATGAAAGAATTTTATCCATAAAGGTTAATTCAGCATCAGTCAGAAAATAATATGCTCCATTGCAAAGCAAATTCTTTCTTTATTTAACATAGGTTACCCAAAGCCAAAATTGCCTAAAGATAAAGAACATACTACAATGATCAAAAGGGCATAAATACATAATCCCTACTTAATTCTTCAGAGAATGAGTGAGTATACAGTCAGTCTTTCAGTCCCTAGTGGTAACGGCAGGTAGAACATGCCTGGTTTGTATGTGATTCAGTGTGAAAGGAACAAGCCATGGTTGAGATAGAAGCATAGGTTTAAAGTTTAGACAGTATAAAGAAACTTTCTCAAGAATAAAAAGGTTCATGTCAGCTACCAGTAGACAGTTTTCAGTAAAATGCAGATAATAAGCTCTCAAGGTCTTACTGTTTGTTTTTGGGAATATAGACAACCATAAAATACAAGGAAGTAAGAGGCCCCAAGCAGGAGAGGACATTCTTGAGCTTGCAGGTCAAATCTCCATTGCTCTAGAACTGCTGTTCTGGTAAATACACATTTGTAGATACTAATAATTCCAGATTTTTATAATTTTAATATCATACCTTTCATAAAAATATATCACCTTAGAATAGAGGTTGCCATTTCTCTGCAAAGGGTTACACAGTGAACATTTTTGACTTCTCAAGAGCCTGTTTCAACTCTTTAAACCCTGGTATAATAAAGCCAAAAGACACTTTTTATTATTTACTCCATAGAAATACATTCTGATGATTAAGTATCCAGAGTCCTTTGTGTTGTTACTTTGGGTGCTATTTTTAGGTGCCTCATGTTGTTACCTTGGGCTTTTAATCTCAGCAATAATAGAACTAAAACTAATTGATTTTTTAATTTTTTTTTTATAAATTGTAAACAAATCTTATCACTCAAATAAGGAAACAGGTTTAGGCCAAAGCTATTACCTTCACAGAACTATGAGAATAACCTGTAGAAAATACATATACTAACGTGTGGTGTGTGATTGACTATATCTCTTTGAAATCGATCAAAGAGGCAGAGGGATTGATTTGGCTTCTCAGCTACTGATTCCCAGCTCTTACATAAAAATAAATTTTCTTGAGATATAGAATTGTTGTAACTTACAGTTAAAGAAAGATTTGTAGGTTGTTGGTTATCGGCATATAAATTTCAAATTTTAAATGTCATTTAATACTGTCTCAGTGCCTAGATGGCCAAATACAGAACTGTGTGGTGCCGAATGTCAAGAAATATCTAAACAATAACATTCTAGTATCAATGCCAGTTGAAATGCCAACATAAATATATAATATTTCACATGATCTAACTCCTAAATAATGAACCCTAGTTACTCAATATCTGCTGAAAGAGAAATAAGCAATATTTCTCAGGAAAAAGTCCCAAGACAGATTATCTATTCTCAATTTGTTTACCCTAAACACATGCACATAAGTGCAAGAGTAAATAGCTTATTCAGGGTAATTTACATATCAACCTGTGTGTGTGTGTGTGTGTGTGTGTGTGTATGTGTGTGTGTGTGTGTGTGTTTGTGTGTGAGTGTAAAACAATAATAATGGTGAGGACATAATGAATTTTTGAAAGGGGCTAGAAATTATATAAGCACAGTGTTCATGTATGTACTTTGTGTTTTTTTTTTTCTTGTCCTCTATGGAAACCAGCCTCATGTGAGTTCTTGTGGAAAGCAATGCAATAGTTAAGGCTTTTAGGTTTATGTACTTGTTGGGAAGATAATTCTATATTCTCTCTGTGTTCCAGCTCATACTTTTATTAGCTAGTGTGTTTCTAGCTAATGATGTGAGTTGATTGAACCTTGATTTTTTTTTTTTTATCTTTATGGTCAATAAAATACAAAATGAGGTTAAAGCAAGCATTTAGCATAGCCTCTTGGAGTATAGACTTGCTGATTTACTGATATTCTCTCTTACCTTTAGTAACACAAGCAAAATGACTCTAAAATTTAGATTATTTCAGTACTACTGTCATTGTTTGTGATGAGGTAGGTGACTTTTATTCCTGCTTTCCAAATACTCATTTTCCTGTGGTTTTATGTGAGTTTCTAGGTGGTTAAAATTGAGGCCACCCTTTACTCTAGTTCAAAGCAGGGACCCTCCCATCTTGGTTTTAGGATTCATTTAAATATGATCCAAAGGCCTTCTTTCTGCCAATGCAATTTAATTTCAGAATAATGTTTAGAAGTTAAAAGCGTTTCTCTTTGTAGTTCCTGACAGGCATTTTAGCTTCAAAATGCTTCTGTCCTTGAACTTTTAATTTATATGAATCAATAAGCACTTTTTTCTGTTGTTGTATGCTTTATATATTTTGAGCTAAGTTTCTAGTACTTCTTGTTGGAAAAGTGGTGTCAAATAGGGCTGATATCTGACTTCTTCTCACAGGACAGATTTTGTCAACTAATAGGTATTTCCAAAGTATTGATTCAGTCTGACATATTTGCTTTGCCTTCCTGTTTATCCTTCCTTCTTTCAACTTTTCTTTAACCTTAGGAATCAAGTCTGTTAGTAATCAGATGATAATACCTAAACCTATCATCACCACCAGATTCATTTTTTGTCAGATTGAGTTGACAAGATTTTGAGTTTTTTTTTTTTTTTTTTTTTTTTTTTTTTTTTTTTTTGTTAATGTTATCTTGGAGAATTACACAGTTAAAGAGAGTCAAAACTGAAAAATATTAAGCTTTTCCCATAGGAAAACACTTTGTCCTAAAATATACAATGGCCATGACCATATCAGAGTCATACAAAACCAATACACAAATAAAGTAGAACAAATAGAGTACTAGTAGTTTGCATATGCATAATTTGCCTTTTTAAGTTCATATGTGTTTAGGTTCCTATTTTGCATAAATGCAGATGAATAAGCTTCTCAGACCAAAGCAGGAAATAGCCCCAGGTTCATTGTTCTATGCAAAGAACCCAATTTATTTATATAGAGGTAATGGTGTTTGTTTAGATACAGATTAATAGATTTCAAAACTATAGAACTGTCTTAGCCAAATTTGCCAATAAGTGCTTAGGATGACCTTTTGTGTGCTGTTGTTCAGAGTATGGAAAACTGTTTTTCAGTTTCTTTGTGCTGACTAAAAGTAAGTATAGGAAGGCCTTAAAGTGATTGCAGTGACCTTAGGAGGTTATTTCACTGCTGTATTAACCTTAAAACAAACAAACAAATAAACAAAAAGAGTCTTAGCTTTTATTTCTCAGAACTATGGTAGTCTATGGAAGGGTTGGGAGGTAGTGGTTAACATTTCATCAATAATGCATTATAGGTTGTTGTGTATTCTTACCTTATAACTGTTTTGTTACAATTTTATTGCTAGGTTTAAAATTAAACCTCAACATAGTCTAGCATTTTAGTAATGATTTTATCCTGGGGTACTGTTATATTGTTTTGCTTAAACAAGTCAGAAATTTTTTGGCCTTTGCCAACTGTTTGATACTGTTAACAAGCTGCAATCAGGGGGGTGGATAAGAAGATACCTCTGAAAGGGATAAGAGCCACAAGTTGATCTATCTATTTGTATAATAAAAGCAAAGTTAAAAATAGGCTACCATGATCCTGAAAAATAGATGTACAATTTCTGGAAAATTCTGAGTTTATTACTTATTTTTTGAAAAAAAAATAGCAGAACAAATATTTCACACATTATAGTCTTCTGCTGGGAACTCTAAACAAAGAAAAATTAAGCCTTGTATGTCACAGCCTGAATTCTATTGGTGTGTTCTGTAGCCATCCTCCTCACAACAGCAAGACGTTAAAGAGAGATAATGCAGGGATTGAATGGGGACAACCCAGCCACGTGGACACTCCTGAAAATCGCTTTTGGAAAGAACTGTAGATATTCATTCTCCCCCTTCCAGTGTAAAGCATTTGATGGGAAGCAGGTGCTCTGTGCATTTCACTGTTTCAAAGGGGATTTCAGTTCTCATAAAGCTGAGGTCCAAATTGGTATTTTATCCAGCAATGTTGGCATTTCTTCAGTCATTATTCTCGGTGTGGCTGTTTAAAGACATTTGTCTGCTGACTCGATGTAGGGAATTACCAATAGGATCCCATTAAATGACCACTTACCTCCTAGAACTATTGTTCTAAAGCATGTACATACAAGATGCCTAAGAATAAATTTAGACATTACAGTAAGCATGTGACATAGTGTGTTTCTATCTGGCCCTCAGGGATTCTCTATGCTAGGGTCCTGAAATCACCCTGGAGTAGTGCTGACAATAGAATGCTGTGAGGAAATGAATATTTTGTATTTATTGCATCTGAAAGTGTTTAGGAGCCACAGGTGTCTGTTCGGCTCCTGTAATGTGACTAGTATGATGAAAAATTAAATTTTACAATGTGTTACATTTAAATTTAAATAGCCATATATAATTTGTATCTATCACAGGACTCCTCCAGTCTGCTCTCCCACTTACAGACTTCCAAGGCTTTTCAATGTATTTGCTCTAGGGCAGTCTGAAAAGGGCTGAAAGGTGAGTCTGCACCACTCCTGCCTTCTGCAAGTCTCTTTGGCATCTCACAGCCTACTGGGCTTTACCTACTGACTATTTGACCTCAGCATGTAAGTCCTGCCAGTCCTGGGATTCACCATCTTTCTATCTACAAAGGAGCCCACTACATTTCCATTGGTTTATTAATTTTATACTTTTCGCTCCTTTTCAAAAAATCCTACTTGGAATCTTGCCAAAACCATTTGTCTTTATCGCAGCTTTCTCCTCTTTAGGCCTTTACCCTTGTTGAGATTCTGTATTCACACGTTTTATTGGCTTCACTGCTGTGCTAACCTTTATTGAGAGCAGGAACTATATGTTTCTGATTATCATTTTATTCCCAATAATGATTATTGTACATAGTGACTGATGACTATTTACTTGTTGAATAACCACAACGTTGAACACACAGACCCTCTTAAATAATTTGAAGTATCGACTAAGAACAAAGAGCTTTGGTTATTCCCTTTGATACCAGTGAATTCTATCTCCCCTCCCTTGAAATCTCTCTCCCTGACCCTTTATTTCCTGACAACTACAGGCATTCCTCTTGAAACTCACATATCTGAAGTCTGAAAGCTAACCTCCACAGATGAGAGAAAATCAGTGATGTTTTTCTTTCTGGACCCAGATTCCATCACTTGTGATTGTTTCCAGCTCTATTCATTTTACTACAAACCTCACTTTTCTTAACAATTGAATAAATTGTGAAAGTATAGAAAAATCTCTTTATCCATTCATCAGTTGATGGACATCTAAGCTGTTTTTAATTTCTGGCTATTGTGAAGAGAGCAGTGGTGAACACAGATAAACAGGTATCCCTACAGTAGGAATTGGCAGTCCTTAAAATTTATATTCAAAAAGCTCTAGCAGGATCATATGTTGCATTTTGGCCTTTTGAGGACCCTACACAAGAATATAGCCCCTTATGAGGATAGGTATAGCACACTCCACTGGAAGAAAACACAACCAGAAATTGAATTTGTAGCGTTAAAAAATGCATATAATGTGGATTAAAGAAAAAGGAGTCATCCTAAGAAAATTCTGGGGTTATGGTAAGATCAACATGAATTGTCAAAAACTCACAAGTCTTTAAGAAGTACTAAAAAAGTAATGATAAGAATTATTAAATATTTGTGGCTAAAAGTTAATATCAATAAACATATGTATCTGTACAAAAAAGTAATGATGAAAATTATAAAATATTTGTGGCTAAAAGTTAATATCAATAAATATGTGTCTATACATAATTAAAATTAAATATTTACAGGCTAATAATAAAAACATTTATATTAAAAACTAACAAATGACTGAAAATTAATGATCTACAAATTTGTATTCAAGTTATTACAGAAACTGGTGGTGTGATACATGAATTTGGCAAAATAGATGATACAATAAAATTTTAAATTAACAAAGAAAATGGATGATTATAAATCTGAACCCAGTTTCTGTTATTAATTTAAACAATACACAAATAATCAAAGAGTTATATTAAAAAGAAGGGAAAATTCATATTTAGAAAAGTACTCTAAAAGTAGTGTTTTAATGAGAAGTTATCAACTATATCATCTAATTAGTGTTAAGTGCAATGAGAAACTAGAAAAATATAACTCAGAAATTAGTTCAAAAAGATTTAATGGCCCAAAATAAATATATAAACTTTAAGTTAATTGAGCCAACTTTTGCTTATAACTTAAGAATAATTACTGGGATATAAGATATAGTATCCTCCATGGTACAAAAATATTGAATGTGTCACTGTGGAACCAGTGAGATGGCTGAGCTTGTAGAAGTCTTTCAACAAAACCTGAAAGAATGAGTACAGTCCCCCTACAAGTGTATCATGGCTTGCATAAGTGCATGCTCATCAATACACATACAAACACACACACACACACACACACACACAAACACACACACACACACACACACACACAAAAGAGAGACCTAGACACAGATAAAAAGAATAAATAATAAGAAATGTAACTATATAAAAAGTAAAGTTATGGAAAAGGGACCCAATAATGCTCTAAGACCCACAGATCATCAAATTGTTTCAATGATGAAAAGTCATGATGCCCTAGTGTAAGGGAATGCCAGGGCAGGGAGGCTTCCACCTAGAAGAAGAGGGAGAGGGGATGGAATTGAGAGTTTCTGGAGGGGAAACTTGGAAAGGAGACAACATTTGAAATGCAAATAAATAAAATATCCAGTAAAAAAGTAAAAATTAAAACAGGAAGCATCATAATGACTCATACTTACTAAAAGTCATGACCACACATTCAGAGATTAAATATGAGGTCTGAATGCGGTGGTTGTGAACTAACGAAAAGGATGCCCAACCTACTCAATGTGTAACAGATTCTAGTTATCATCACCTCAACAGAGTACCTAGATGCTAATACTCATCTTTAACAGAAGCCATGCATAAGTAAGCACTGTTGAGTTAACAGATGGTCTTATAAGTAAAGTAAGGGATTATGAAAATCAGACTTCCAATGTGCAAAAATAAAAGTAAAATAAATTAAAATTTGTCTCACCTCCTGAATTGCTCCAGCATTCCAAGTTTTTTTTAAAAACATGTTTCTGTGCTGATGTTGATGTTTGCCATCTGGGATGGGAAAGCTCTTTATTAGGAAGTCATATGCTAGGTATGCTTTAAGGACAGGGAGAATTTCAGGTTATGTGTACCATAAAAGACTTAACTGTAGTTTTAAACATTAAAACTCTGTGTACTTCCTTAATGCAATGGGCCAGCAACTCCTAGCATAATAAAATATGTGATATTAAAGTCCAGCTTCTGCAAGATAGAAAGAAAATGGGACATTCTGGCTAATTTTAGAATTCTGATGTCAATGTTAAAAATATCATTATTAACAACAGACATTTGAGTTGTATTATATTATTGAAAAGGTATAGTACAGAGGAGGAGGCCTTGTTGGATGATGTCATTATACAACAAGGCAGGTCCAGCCTATCATTGATGAGAAGGAAAAGTAGGCATGGAAATGTGAAGAAAAAAGAGAAGAGGAGGAGTAGGAGGGAGAATCAAGATGTACCCAGAAGCAGAAGTTCTAGATCCAGGTTGTCTTAATAGATGAGGTATAGATATGGGGTTCTATGGTCCAATTTGGTTTATTTAGGTGGGTGGTTTACATATTTCTCAAATGGTTTTAAGCCCTTCAAGATTTCTACATTTCAAAGATTTGTTAGTGATCCTAGGCCAAAATACTGAAAACTTGCTCCCACATGTTTCTAACAGGGGACCGTGTTAGTGGAGATTTGTCTCTAAAACTTGTCTAAGTTATAGAAGCCATTTAGGCTTCCTATATTAATAGATACTTGGCTATTCTCCAATTTCTGATGGACTTGAAGGCTAATTTAGTTTTGTAGCCTATTCAAACTAATTAACTTTGAGAAAACATGGTCATTTAGATGATTTTCAAATGGTAATAGTAATGCACAGCTTATATTTGATAAAAAATTTAAATAAAACATTCAGGGTGATGTGTAGGTTGGTGTGAAGGTGTACAGTAGAGAGTAAAGTGGGAACAAAGTTTTTTTTAAGGTGGGAGAGAGGAGGAAAGGAGGAAGAGCAACATGAAGGCAGATGTAGATGTTTCTCTCTGTGCATCTCTATATGGATTCAGTTTGTTATGAATATTTTATAACAGATGGAATTGTACAGGATTGTCTGATTTATCTAAGTGGGCAAATTATATCATACCAATTGTATCAGAGTACTTTGTTGTGGTTTTTGATGTGGCGACTTAATTAAGTTCAAAAGAAGATGTAATGATGGGACAAACAAAGCCGGCTCTGGAGTTGGAATGTGTGTGTGCCAGGCATGGTAATAATCCGCCAAGGGAAAGTGAGCGAAAACAGCACTCTGGGATGGTTGTGGACCACTTGGATCAAAAGAAGTCAGAGCAAGCAGAGAGGACCTCCTGGGTTAAAGGAAGCTGGTGTCTGTAAGTACTTGGGTTCAGTGTGGAAACCCTGAAATTAAGATACCCCACAGTACTATAAGGTTTGTTGATGCTGGCACTAGTGTGAGATAAAAGATTACCCCATTTTTATCACAACAATGCCTTGATGATGATGGTGGTGGTGGTGAAAAAAGGAATATGGGATAGTGATTACAATTAGAAAACTGATTAAAGGATGGTGCCTAGCCCATCTCACCACAGAAGCTGGTTGTAAAAATAAAAAATATCGATCAAGTATGTGTTTCCATGTATTTTCCTGACTCAAAAAGTTCAATCTCTGGGATGGAGAGATGGTTTAGTGTTTAAGTGCACAGACTGCTCTTTCTGATTTTTCTGAGTTCAATTCCCAACAACCACATGGTGGCTCACAACCTTCTGTCATAGGATCCAGTGCCTTATTCTGATGTGTCTGACGACAGTTATGGTGAACTCATATAAATAAAATAAATAAATAAATCTTGAAGAAAGAAAGGTTCAATCTCAAATAAAATGTATTTGTTTCCTAGAAATGCAGTAATCTGAATGCACTTGGACCCGTTGATGTGGAAGGGCTCTATATTTTAGTTGTCTCAGTCCATTCAGTTACTGCATACCTGTTAAAAGCCCTTAGTCTCCTACTGTTATCCTGTTGGAGCTTTAGGCCCTGAATTCAAATTTACCCCTTAATCTTTATTAATACTGTAATGTGGGGAAAAGTCTGAATGCTCTGTTTCTTACTTTTTAATGGAAGTTGATAATACCTTTTTCAAAGGACTATGCTAAATGGTGATTAAAAACATGAGACAGTTGAACAGAATGATAGTGCTCTAGGTAATATATTAATACAGTTTATTTTGTGTGGTTTGCTTTTAATTATATGGTATGAAAATGTAACGATGTAGAGGCCATCAACTAGGCCATATACAATATAAAGTCGTGTCTAAGCATAAGTGATATCATAATAAGCATAAATAATATCAGTTTGTGATGATTATGATAATCATTAATTAATAAAGCAGTCTATGCCAACAAATTGACTGTAGAAAGGTAAAATTAGTATTGTAGATGCCATGGTAGGAGAACAAGTCTGCTAATATGAATGTAAAAATTTCAATATAGGCATAGTTATATCTTGCAATAAGTTTATGATAAGAGTAATATTCTTCAATGCATTTTTAAGGTTAAGCAAGTAACATGCATGTCTAATCAAAGGGATCATCCAGAGGTGGTATGGTGAGACCACACTGGCAGGCTGGAGCAAAAACGAGGGTTGTACTAAGAACAGCATGAAGTTCTAAAGGAGACACTTGGGACAGCATAATGATGGGAAGATGACATTCAAGGAAGAAATTTTCCATGGAATGAATGTTTATGCTCTCTCAATGCAGCTTGAAGTCCTAAGCCACACTGTATGGTCAATAGGAGTGTGGAGCCTGAGAAAGAGAGTTGTATTATGAATCAAATGCATGCTCTTCTTAAAAGACAGTACAGGGCTTCCTTCCTCTTTGCTGTCTACCTTGTGAGACTATAAATTCGTGGTTATCTGTCAATCATGAAATGGACCCTCATCAGAGCCTGACCATGTTTTCACCACATATTGACTTTAGCCTTCAAAAGAATACCAACATGATTCTATATAAACCACGATCTAGTGGCACTGTTTATGGCAATTTCTTCGAACAACTTCAACTAAGACACCATTGTAGAAATTGTTACTTAGGTAGAATATGATGGAAGATTGTTGAGAATGCTTTTAAAGTTTGTCTTAATGAGAAATGCTTAAGCATAATAAGAAAAAAGACTACACAGAGATTTTAATAATATTATTCTAGAAATTAAATGCTATATACGTATATAGTCATACATCAACAGCAAATGACTTGATTTTAGAACATGGCTAACCTTGTTTCTTCTTTGTTCAGTAATTTTTGAGAATATAAACTAAGTACTGCATTTGTAGTTACAAAACTGTGAATTATATCTAAAACAAAAGTCATAAAATGTAATTAGGTATACAATATTACCATTATATATAAACATTAAATACTTAGATATCTGGTGGTATAAGTGTGTTTTAGGTTTCTTAAAACAGAGTATTCCAATATATTCCAGGATAGTCTGGACCTCATGATACTCCTTCAGTCAGATTTCCAAATGTTGAGATGGAATCATAGTGATGTGCCAGCAGTTGTCTTACCTGGTGTGTGTGTGTGTGTGTGTGTGTGTGTGTGTGTGTGTGTGTGTGTGTGTGTATGTATGTGTGTGTGTGTGTTTGTGTGTGTGTATTAATGTATATGCAAGGAGTGGTGAGTGTCTGCATTTGTGTGGGTTGTGTGTTTGTGTATGTTTGTGTATATTTTGTTCTATATGTTTGTGTCTGATGGTCACTAAGAAAAAATAGCTGATTTAAATATTTTAATCACCTCTGAATTTTGAAGAAATACTTTATTCCAGACTGTGAATTTGACTTCAAATATGACATCAGAAGAGATACATTTCCCCTTCCATTGTCAGAAATTGTTTGTGTCAAATTTAAGTAAAACATGTGATTAAATTTTTTCATTGTGAACTTACTATAGTTAAAATTAACGATTCTACCTTGAATTACATAAGACATTTGGGAGATTACAAATTTAGTCCAAATATATAAAACAGTATGTCTTGTAGAAAAATATTACAATTCTATTATATCTTTGAAATGTTAATTTCATTTCATTTTTCAGTTTAGATAAACTATAATTATGTCATAATGATATTAACTCTTTTAAAAATAATACAAATAGAAGATTTAAGTATCTATTTTGCATATGCTTTTAAGCAATAAATTCTTTTATTCAGATTATAAAATATCTGAGTGTTGATGTTCAGGGAAAATTGTACTTGAATATAACATATTTTCTCTTTCTTTGACATTTGAATTGAAATCTGGCTTCATGTTGTATTTAACAGAAATCTCACTTGAATCATCAACAGACAAACTAGATAAAGAAGTGATGTCATGCTTCTCTCAAAACTACACAAGTGAACACATATGACTGTGTCATGATGATACTCAGTTTTCACACATGTGTGGCAACCTTTGGATGCCCTATTAATGCAGTAGGTACAGTCAGTCTCATTAGGCCAAATATTTCATTGAAATCAAGCTACAGTGAGCATGTGTATGGAGACACTCATTTCTCTAAGAAACGCAGGCCTGGCTGCGGATTTAGTTCAGCTGAAAAGTGCCAGCTTTGCAAATAATGAACAGCTTAGTTGGATTCATAGATCCCACATAAGAGTGTATGCATGGGGGCATGTGCTTTTAGTACCAGCATTGAGGAAACGAGTCCCATTAGTGACCAAACAGTGCTGCAAACTGGTTAGATCCAGGCTAGTGAAAGAGAGACTGTCAAAGGAGTGGGTGATATTATTGAAGATAACACTTGAGGTTATAATCTGGTCTCTACATACTTATGGCTATTATACATGGTATGCAGGGTATTATATATGGGCTCACCCCAGACTCTAGAATATACACATATGCATCATTCATTTATAATTGTTAAAAGATCAGCCCTGGACCTCCTTTATAAATGATCTTCTATGGCAAATAAGAGAATGATTGTTAGGGTATAAGTGCCACACATTCATACTATGAGCAGTGCTATAGAAACATTTTATTAAATATTTATTTCTAGTGTGTGTTTGTGTGTGTATATGCATGTGTGCACACACATGTTAACATGTTCGTATATTCATGTCCATGCCGGTGCCCACAGATGTCAAAAGAGGGTGTCAGATCCCCTAGAACTGAAGTTACAGATGCCTATAGAGCTCCTGATCTGGGTATTGGAGACAGAATCAGCTTCAGCACTAACTCGTTAGCTATAGTGAAGCATGCTTTGAGTATATTCATAGTCAGCTCGTGCTATCTAACAAACACACTGGGCTTTCTTAATAGCATTTTCCTTTTATTTTTTTTCTGGCATGTGGATCATTTTCATAAACTTTATTAGTTAATCGCTACTAAGCAGGCACCCATCCTGCAATTGGCAAGAAATCCAAAAGAGGATGGAATTATGAACACCCCGTGATGTGTGTCAGTATATTGAAATACCATCACTTTGTGTACTTCCTCCTGGGTAAAGCAAGTTACATGCTTAATGTGGCATGAATAGGAAGAAGAAACATAGGTTTCCCTCATTGGTGGCATATGGTGTAATGGGACAAATGGACGTCAGTTTGTAATTCTAACTCAAAACAGGCACGAACAAATGAAGAAGAGATTCAATAAATCAGAGTCAGTTTCTAGTGCACCTGAAATGCACTTAGGTTTCAGAAGACTTTTCTCCGACTCAAAGTTTATTAGAAATAGAGTTTATGGTCATGACAAATAGGGTTCTTGATCCCTCAAATGGAATCCTTGAGCACAGATTACATTGTACACTTATATCTTGTAGAAAACCATTTTTTTGGTGTTCATGCAGGATTGGTTCTGGATCCTCTTCAATACTCAAAACTAGAGACTGTCAGTTGTGCTTTGAAAATAGTGAAATAGCCTATGCCCATCCTTTATATTTTAAACTCATCTCTGTGTTACTTAGTGCACCTACTACAATGTAAACACAGTGCAAATAATTGTTATATACCATTTACCATTTAGTCACAAGATAAAGAAGTTCTGTACCTGGAAATATAGATGCAATGTTTTATTCAAATCTGCTGTTTAAAGTTAACTGAACCAATAGATACAGAACAATCAGATACTTATGATGGACTGTTATATTAAGTGCAAATAACTCACCTATGAAACAACATATATAATTCATGTCTGAAATTATTACAATTACTTTGATTTCATAGCGGTGAATATTGTACACTGAACTAGGTCTTGGTCATCTTGAGGAATTTAGATATATAAATTCTTGGTTTCCTACCAATGTTTTTATGTTCCTTTGAATTAATTTACTTACAACATTTTCTAAAACCCACAAAGGAAATTTATGTTAAATCATTATTAATTTGAGTGCCCTGGGGCTTAATTGGGGGGAGGTGTCAAAACTTTGTGAGTTAAGTGTATTTTTATGTAGTGATTTGTAAATCACCACAGTAGATCACTGCAAATTACCTACCTTTGTTCTGCCTGATGGATAATGTGTTTGAGATGAGCAATTAGATATTAGCTATACACAGCTGTAGCTTGTTCAACAAATATAGTTTTAAATCTTATTTTCTCTCCCTTTTTTTCTGGATAAATTGGCCACTTGCCTTATACAGGTCTTTATGGTGATATTTTATCCCATTTTTACTTCCTACTTTAAAGAACGTTTGTAAAAATTATGTATGATTTCATTTTGAAGTGTACAAATGTTATGTGTTTGGGTATTTTACCTGTTCGTATAGCTGTCTATCACCTGCATGCAGTGCTTGCAAAAGTCAAAAGAGGGCAGAAAATCCCATGCATCCTGAAAGGTGAACTGCTCTGTGGTTTCTGGGAACTAAATCTGGCCCTCTGTAGGAAGAGCAGTATATCCTCTTAACCAATGAGACATCTCTCCATCCCATTGTTTTTAATTTATACTAATAATAGTAAATGAATTAGGCTTACTATTATTGATATTATTGATATTATTGACATATCTGTATGCGTATTACATAACTGTCCTTGTGAATGGTAGTGTGTGTAACTATGGTAGCCCAAGGTTAGTGCCAAGTGTCTTCGTCACTTGCTTTCCATCTGTCTTATTTTTTTAGACAATCACTGATTGATTGATTTACTAAATTATTTGGGCAGCAAATGCAGTGCTAGGATTTCAGGCGTGCATTGCCTCACATGGCTTCCTTAAGTGGGTACTGGGGGATTGAATTCAACTCCCCATCTTTTTATGCTTTGATGACTAGTTTATTCCTGAATAATCTATCCACCCAAGCCAACAAAATTAACAATATATATATATAAAACAATATATATATATATGTATATATATATATATATATATATATATATATATATATATATATATATATATATATTATCCTACAAATGAGTACACTCTTTAAAGGATGTGCCTTGTAAATACAATAATTTATGCATGCTGCTCCATAACTATATAAGATACACTTGTATCTCTGTTTTTTAAAGTTGTAAGAAAAAAATAGCATCTTCCAGAGAAAAAAAGATATACTTGCCCACATGTAAACTTCTGTATTTGGCATTTTGGTGACAATGACTAGAGTATCATTGTTATATTATACTGTTATATATGTTATGTTATATGTTTTATATATATATATATATATATAGAGAGAGAGAGAGAGAGAGAGAGAGAGAGACAGACAGAGAGAGAGAGAGAGAGAGAGAGAGAGTATATTGTTATAGTGTTGTTCTTTCAAAATAGGAATTGTCCAACAGCACTGAAATTCGGGCACTGATGTTCATTTGAGGTGGAGCGAGCTGCCGATGCATCTGGCAGGTTATGTGCCTCTCTAATTGGCTTAAGTGAGTGCTGGTGGGTTGAATTAAAGTCTCTGAGTTCAATATGTTCCTTATAAACCCCTTGCATTTCTTCCTGTCTAGAGTGTGTCAGTCACAAACACCCTGAGTGTGTAAAGGTAAGATGTGAAATTACAAGTCCTAAGTCGTAAAACTAGAAAGTGATAAAACAAAACAATAGCAACAACCATGAAATATAGTGACCATTCCCAACCACTCTGCCCATTTTGATATTTCTTGATTTAAAATCTGAAAAAAATGAATAAAATGAAACTAATATGCCTCCCATAAAAAATACCAAAATATGTTGGCTCAGTGGCTAAGAGATGCAAGCCAAACTACTCTAGATCAGTCTCTAGAACACATATGAAAAGAAAAAACTGACTTCATAAGTTATCCTCTAACCTCTTTCATGCATACAAACACAGACACAGACACAGACACACACACACACACACACACACACACACACACACACACACACACACACTCATACACAAACACCCACATGCACACACACAGTTTAGAAGCATGTTAATGAACTTAGACAATTGTAATTATGTCAGGAAAACCACATCTTGTCACTGAGATGCTACATGGGGACATTAATAGGAAGTAAGTTCTGAATGACAGGAGGGTTTTTTGTTGTTGCTTTGTTGGCACCTTCCTCTTCTCTGTATTTATGTATACTTCATGTGCATATTCTAGAACCCAGGTAATTTCATAAAGCTTTAGTCTGTGCACTCCAGCCCGAGTTCTATAGAATAACATGGTATGGTAGAAAAATGGGTTTTCATAAGAACTAGGTTTGAGTGCTCACTGCTGCCTTCTGGTTGCACAGCTTTAATGGAGTTACTTCAATACTCTAAATCACTCTTCATCTCTGTATAACAGAAGTATATTTTATTCATATCGAATAGAAGAAAAGACAATGGAGCTTACTATGTATAGCATATACTTGATAAATATTAGAAATATTTAATATAAGCCATAAAAATTCCTATCCCCATATCATCAAAATCTTGCTCAATCTAAATGTATGCCAAACATGCTATTAGAAGTTTAGTGTTAGAAGCCAGTAGTGCATGCTCCTGTGGTGTAAGTGTGTGTAGATGTCAATGCACATAGAATGTGTGTGCATGTGGAAGACAGTATTCAACCTGGATTGCTGCTCCTTAGGGGCTATCCACCTTCTGAGTTGTGCATGGGTGTGCCTGTGTGTTTGTGTGTATGTGTGCGTTTGTGTGTTGAGACTGAGTCTTTCACTGACTTGAAGCCTACCTACCAAGTCTCCTACTCTGGCTAATCAGAAAGTCACATGGATTTTAGCTCATGAGCAACGTTTTCCTTTTTAATTTGTGCTCTAATGACCAAACTCAGCTTCTCCGCTTAAAATCAAGTAGTTTATCATCTGAGATAATTCTTTCACACTTCAGTGGTTTTTAACTCATCTATTCCATTGCTTGAAGCAAAGGATCAGCAAATGTTTTGACAAAGAGCCAGAAAAAATGTTTTCTGGCTTACTGCTATGTATATGTGTCTAGTACTCAGATCTGTAATCATAAGAAATGTGACCTCGGGCTTGAGTATTAGAGACACAATACATATAACATAGAGGAAAAAAGACTTTCAGGGAAATGCAAATTAAAAGTCACAGTTGTCTAGGGTACCAATCAGATCATGAGATGATTCTTTTTTTAATGTAGAATAAACGTTAATTATCTTATTCCTGAGTAAAATCATTCATTTGTACATATGTGTAAGAAAGAAACTTAGAAAATTATCTAGGTAGAGTTGAGGTATGGAGTTAAAAAAAAAACAAGTAGAAATTTAAAAATAAAATACAAATGACAACCATTATATTCAAAATTTAAAATTTCAAAGTAGATATACTTGTTCATGATTTTATCAGCATCTAGAGATAATCATATCCATGGAAAATCTTGCTTGAATCCACTTATATATATATATATATATATATATATATATATATATTACATATGTATTCCTGTGGTAAATAAAATTGTTCTAAGCAATATAATGCTGGGCATACTTATTTATTTTAATAGATAAAAAGGCATGGCACATTTCCAAAATCAGCCTTACTATAACTTAGAGTCTAATAATTATATCATGTGGCAATTTTGTAAATACATATATGAATATACATGTGTGCAAATATGTATATATGTGTGTGCATGTATGTTATTATGTATGTCACTTTAAAATTGCATTTTTCAGAAGTTATCACTAAATCTAAATAATCAAATGAATATTGTATAAATTACTATCAACTTTTGTAATTTGTATTCATGATCTCTGAACAAATGCATAGAATCTTAGTCAGATACGTTTGGTTTTTTTGCATAAAACAATATATATATATATATATATATATATATATATATATATTGGGGTATATATATATATATATATATATATATATATATATACCCCAAAAAATGGTTACAAAAGGCTCTACAATCTCTCTGAAAGGCCTCAGATGCTATCTGATTACATTCTTAGCATTTGGGTTTGTGAATGGTAGCAGATAAGAAACTAAGAGTTTCCAAAGAGTTCATATCTATTACTCACAAAACTTTAGTTCTGATATGGAGATAGATAAGGAATGGCTAAGGGAGGCCTAAAACTTGTTCAAGGTAATTAGGCCCTACACCTGTAACATTCTAATCTCTCCATATCATAGCTGCTCTAATCTGTCAACTAGTCTTTGCAGACACATTTCATTTCTGGGCACTCACATCCATGCATGAAATTGTTTTCTCAGTATTTGGTGCTGTACTTTGGTTACATATGTATTTAAGAAGTTCTCTGAATGTATTTGCTCTGGAAATAATAGTTTGAGGAAATTTCTTTCATAGGATTTATATATCACTATATGAATGGCAGAAACCCCTTCCAGAGCCTTGAAACGTTGAAGATCTTCCTCTGCTCAGTCAGATCTGTACACTTGTGGATCAGAGCAAGAGCTCTGGATGGAGGAGACAGTAGCAAAGGATGGAGAAGGCAGCAGAGAAGATGTTTGGGTCTGGAATCATCCATTTGAGTAGCTGTAAAAAGGCACTCTAGCCTCCCTTCTACAACTCCTACAATAGTAGATCCACCACTCCACACTAAGAGGCCTGCTCCAACCTGGGCTGCCTACCTCTTGAGATACCTGCTTTAACCCAGGACACATGGGTGTAACCACTCCCAACCTCCTTGAATGCATGGACCCCAGTCCCATCTTCCTCCAGGTTCATACCTCCACCTGGAATCTTGCGTAAGTACATCACTCCCCAACCCATAGCACACCTGCATTTCAGGAGAGCTGCTTCAACACAGGACACCCAGGCCAGCCAAAACTAGAGACAACTAGATTGAAAAAGACAAACACAAGGTCATAATCAAAGGAAGTGAGTGCATTATGGCACCATCAGAACACTTCTACTACAACAAGCTCTGGGTATCCTACAACACATAAAGAGAAAGACCTTGACCTTAAATATTATCTCATGAATATATAGAGTCCTTTAAGAGAATATTAACAAATCTTTTAAAAAATACAAACAGGCCAAAGAAATACATACAACCTTTCAAAACCTAATAATACAAATAGAAACAATGAAGAAAGCACAAATATAGGCCACCTTGGAGATGAAAATCCTAGTAGAGAAAACAGGAACTACAAATAAAAGCATCACAAACAAAATACAAGACATTAAACAGAAAGTCCTAGGTGTAGAAAATAGCAATAGAAGAAATTGATAGTTCACTAAAGGAAAGTGTCAAAATAAAAGTTTCCTATCAAAACATCCTGGAGTTGGGACACTATATTAAGACCAAACCGATGACTAATAGAAGAGGGTGAAGATTCAAAGGGCCAGAGAACATCTTCATGAAATTCATAGAAAGATGCCGGGAACTAATAGAATTATGAAATTTCCTTAGAGTGAGTAACAAGGCCATTTTACATTAATCTAGGCCTCAGTTTCAGTTTCCTATGATAGAAGCCTTTTTCCAGAAATCAAGTGATCTCACTCTGGTCAGTTAGTTAGCCAAGTAGAACAGTCAGCCAGGCAATGTATCCTGCTTGACAGAACATTCTGTTTCACCTGGGTAGTACCCCACTCCATGTAATTTTCCCTGTTTTGTTTTAAAAAGAAATGGTTTTGGCACATAATAAATGAGAACTTGATCAGCACTTTAGACTTCCTTTCCTTCTTTGTGTCTCTTGTCCCCCATTTGTCAGTTCCCTCCTTGGTTTATGTTGAAGACCCCACTGGCCAGAGCAGAAAAAATAAAAACATTCCTAACCTAAAGTATGAATTGGCTATAAACATACAAGAAACTTACAGAAAACCAAATAGATTGGACCAGAACAGAAAATGTATCTGCAACATAATAATCAGAACACTAAACATACAAAGCAAAGAACATTAAAAGGTATAATGGGAAAAAGTAACGTAAAAAGGCAGGCATATCAGGATAGCATGTGATTTCTCAACAGAGAATCTAAAAGATGAAAGATCCTGGACAGATGTCTTACAGAACTAAAGAGGTCACAGATTCAGCAAATTTAAATAGTATCACTACAGAGAATATTAGAAGGACAACAACACAGGAGGGTAATTATACCAAAGAAAACACAAGAAATTAAACATCTCACAGCAAAATCAAAATAAGAGAAACAAACACAGACACACACACACACACACACACACACACACACACACAGAGAGAGAGAGAGAGAGAGAGAGAGAGAGAGAGAGAGAGAGAGAGAGAGAGAGAGCAAACTTCAACATCAAAATAACATGAATTAACAATCATTAGTCATTAATATTTCTCTACCTCCATAGATTCAATATACCAATAAAAAGACACAAGCTAAGAGAGTTGATATGTAAACAGGATGCATCATTCTGCTGAAAATTATAAAAATAAAAAAAACCAAAAGACAAACAACATCTAATAACATAAACCTTTAAACAGTTTAATATAAAGAGATGTGAAATTATACCATATTCTGATCAGAGGAAAATCCATTAAGATGACTTCTCAATTCTGAACATAAAGTTCTCAAATGTCCATGTTCCTAAAAGAAACTCAAATCATTCATTGAACCCTACACAATAATAGGGGAGCTTTCAATGCCCCACTCTCACCAATAGACAGATATTCAAAACAGAAATTAAAAAGAGAAACAATGAAACTTACAGATATTATGAACCAAATGAATTTAACAGATATTTACAGAACTTTCCACTGAAAGTTCTGTATATATATATGTATATATATATATATATATATATATATATATATATATATATATATATATATATATATATATATATATATATATATATATATATATTCTCAGCACCTCACGAAACCTTCTACAAAGATTTTCATATACTTAGGCACAAAACAAGCCTTACCAGATACAAGAAGTTTGAACTAATACTTTGCATTTTATGAGATTAAAGCTGAACTTCAACAACAACACATAGAAAAGAAGGCTCACATACTCCATAAACATAACAAATCTCTACTCAATGACCACTTGTTCACGCAAGAAATAAAAAAATTAAAGTCTTTATAGAGTTCAATGAAAATGAGGGCACAATACACCCAAACATATGGGACATGATTAAAGCAGTGCTAAGAGGAACGTCCATAGCATTGAGAAACAATAAAAGTAAGTACATATCCCAAAGAGGAGTAGAGGTCAGGAACTAGTCAAACTTAGGGCTGAAAACAATCATATAGAAACAAGGAGAACAATACAAAGAATCAATAAAACCAAGATCTAGTTCTTTGAGATAATCAACAAGATTTAAAAAATAAAACAAAACAAAACCCTAAACCAAACTAACAAAAATCTACAGAGACAAGTTTACAGAATCAGAAATGTAAAGAAAGATATAACAATAGAAACTGGGGAAGTTTTTTTAAAAATTAGCTCTTATTACAAGAGCATATACTCTACAAAACTGAAAATTATAAACAAAATGGATGATTTTCTAGACAAATACCCCTTACCAAAGTTAAATCAAGATCAGGTAAACAATATAAATATTCCCTTAAAACCTAAAGAAATAGAAGCAGCCATTAAAAGTCTTTCAACAATAAAAGCACAGATCAGATAATTTTAGTACAGAATTGTCAATACATTGTTAAAGACCAGCTAATGCAATACTCCTCAAACTATTTATTCCGCAAAATTTAATTGAATGAGAACTATCGAATTTATATGAGGCTACAGTTACCCTGATACCTAAAGCATACAAACCCCACAAAGAAGGAGAACTTCAGACCAATTTCACGTACAAACATCTACAGAAAAATTACTCAGTAAAATTCTCTCAGCTGAATCCAAGAACACATCAAAAATATTATCCATCATTATCAAGCAGATTTCATCCCAGGAATGCAAGGATAGTTCAATATATAAAAAATCCACTATTGTAATCTACTAAAATAACAAAACAAAAGAAACACACACACACACACTCACACACACACACATACACACACAGCACATGATCATCTTATTTGATGTTGAAAATTCTTCAACAAATTGTAGAATCCCTTCCTTTTAAAAGTCTTGGGGAGATCAGGGATTCAAGGCATATACTTTCAAGGCATATACCTAAACATAATAAAACAATATACAACAAGCCAATAGCCAACATCAAATAAAACTGAGTGAAACTTGAAGCAATAGCACTAAAGTCAGGGACATGTCAAGACTGTCCACTCTCTTACTATCAATTCAATGTAATATTTGAAGTTCTAACTAGAACAATAACACAACAAAAGGAGATAAAGGGAATACAATTTAGAAAGAGAGAAGTCAAGATATCATTATTCATGGATGATAGTGAACATAAGCAGCCCAGAAGATTCTATGAGTGATCTCTTACAGCTGTTTAATATGTTCAGCAAAGTGTCTGGATATTTAATTAACAGAAAGAAATCAATAGACTTTATTTAGATAAACAGGTTGAGAAAAAATAAACACAAATTATACAAAATATCTTGGTGTGACTGTAACCAAAAAGGTGACAGGACTGTACGACAAGAACTTCATGTTCTTAAAGAAAGAAAATGAAGAAGATCTCAGAAGATCGAAAGATCTCCAATGCTCATAAGTCAATAGAGTTAGGAGAGTGCAAATGACCAACTTGCCAAAAGCAATCTACAAATTCAATGTAATTCCCATCAAAATTTCAATACAAATTTTTACATACCCGTAAAGAGTTATTCTCAACTCTAACAAAAAACAAAAATTCCCGGATACCTAAAAATATCCTGAACAATAAGAGAACTTCTGGAGGAATCACTAGCCCTGATCTCAAAACATACTATGGAGCAATAATAATAATTATTCCATGGTACTGGTATAGAAACAGACAGGCTGATCAATGGGATAAAATTGAATACCTCAAAATAACCTCACACCTATGAACACCTATATATTTCTGACAAAGAAGTCAAAACCATAAAATGGAAAAAAGAAAGCATTTTCAACAAATGATACTGGTCTAACTGAATGTCTGTATGTAGAATAATGCAAATAGCTTTATATATATTCATATATATATATATATATATATATATATATATATATATATATATATATATATATTAATCTAGTAGTTTTTTTCAGAAAATTAGAAATAGTTTTACCTGAAGATCCAGTTATACAGCTCCTGGGCATATACCAAAGTGATATTCTACAATAGAATAAGAACATGTGTTCCACTGTGTTCATAAAAACTTTTTTCATAATATCCAAAAACTGGAAACAATCCATATGTCTGTCTTCCATAGAATAGATACAGAAAATTTGACTTATTTACACATTGGAATACTATTCAGTTAATAAAAACAAGGACATCATGAATTTTGTAGGCAAATGGATGGATCAATCTAGAAAATATCATCCTAAGTAAAACAATCCATACCCAGAAGGACATCTAGAGTATCACTAATAAGTGGATAGTAGTCATAAAGTACAGGATACTAATTTACACCCCAGAGACCTAAAACAGTTATACAAGAAAGAAGGTCCCAATGAGGATGCTTAAATCTCATTTAGAAGGGGTAATAAAATAGTCATAGGAGGCAGAAAAAAGGAAGGGAGCTGAGTATGAGAGGGGAAGGAGAGGGAAATAAGGAAGGAATCAGGTATGGAGAGAGATAGAAAAAAGGAAAAGGGCCAAAATGAATGAAAATTTTCAGTTGCTGAGTGTGGGAGTTTGGGAAACTCTAGGAAGTCCAAGAGACCTGTGATGGGGGAATCAAAGTAGATGACATTTGCCTAGATAACTAACAGTGCAAACATAGATCCTGAAGAGCCACCTTCTATAACCAGAAAATACCCCCAGTAGAGGGAAATGTACACCAATACACCCAAAAGCTTTTGATTCACAATTGCACTGTTTAAAAGAAATACAGGGAGAAAGATGGAACTGAGACTGAGGAATGGCCAACCAATAAACAACCCAATTTCCCATGGTCAAGCAACAATCTGACACTATTCATTATACTCTGCTATGCTTTTAGACAGGATCCTAGCATAACAGTCCTGTGAGAGGCTCTACACACCAGCTGACTTAGACAGATGCAGGTACCCATAGCCAAACACTGAATCAAATTCAGGGATTTTTATGGAACTGTTGGGGGAAGGATAGAACAAGCTGAAGGTCATAGGAACTCCACAGGAAATCCAACAGACTAAACTTTACCAATGGAAGTTTTCAAGTCTAAGACACCAACAAAAGAACATACACAGGACTGAGGCCCTGTATATGTGTAGCAAATGTGCACCTTAGTTTTCATGTGGGTCCTCCAACATTAGGCTGTCCCTAAAGCTGTAGCCTGTCTGTGGTATCCATTCTCTAACATGGCTGCCTTGTCTTGCCTCAGTGGGAAAGAATGCAGATAAGCAGAAACTAGACTGGTCACAGTAGGTGAATATCCAGAGGAGGGGACACCCTCTCTGAGGAAAAAGTGAGTGGGACAAGGGGAGGGACTCTGTGATGGAGCATTGAGAGAGGGATGTAAACAAACAAACAAACAAACAAGCAAGCAAACAAATAACTGAATGAGAAGTTTGTATATCAATAAAATGAAAGTCTAGAAAAAAAAGTAAAGGCTTATTCTGCTTAATCTGAGTGTTAGTTAAAGGATGTCATTTTTATATAACATACTCTGTTGAAAAGGGCCTTAGAGAGTGAGAACACTCTTAATATTTTAGTGGGTTGAACAATCTGCCTTGCCATATGAGCAAAACCACAGATTTTTTTTCTAAAGATTTCTCAGTGCTATTTAATGTCTCACTAACCATGGCTTCATTTGTCTAATTTGAAGGCAAAATTTATATATCTATTGATATAGATATATAAATATGCATATATATCTTGCATATGTATATGTGTTTGTATAATACTAAATATATATGTATAATATATACAAATACTAAATACATATGTATGATAATATACAAATGTCTAAATATATGTATCTCGTATTTTTCAAAAGAATAATCTGATATAAGATTTTATAATATTTGTATTCAGAACTTGTTACAAGGTGAAAAATAGGATAATGATTGTTCATTAAATGTTAACCATGATGGGAAAATATATTATGGCCATACAAAGCTTTAAAGACTTTGAAGTCACAAAGAAAGATGACTGCTTTTGATATTTATAGGAATTTTAATGTTAACAAACTTTTAAGTTTTTTGATAATTTCATGTTTCTAAATTATTATTTAAATCTCTCCCCCTTTTCACATGAAGCTTCTCCTAAACCTTTTCCACTGTCTCAAATTCATGTCTCCTTCTTTGTTAACCATTTTGTTACATACATTTTCACAGTTATATTGTATTGAGTTCATTGATGGTTGTTGATAGATTCAGGTGTTTAGGTTGACCACCAAAGAGTGGATAATTTACCAAGGACTTAATATCTAGAGAAAACTGATTTTCCATCTCTCAGCAGTCATCCATTGCATGTAGCTCTTCACCTAGGGTTAGCAGCATGTGAAATTCTCTTAGCCACATAGCTGTTTCCTTCCAAAATGATGGTTTTTTTTTTTTGTTGTTGTTGTTGTTGTTTTTTTTTATGTGTCATTACATAAAAAGAAGAGAAGAATTCTTGTAGGACCAAATTTATCTCACTAAATACTATATTCTCACATAAGAGAATCTGGGCATGCTAAAGCTTACTCACTCTTCTGTGAAAATACTAAACCCATTCAAGAGTTTCCACTTCATGATGTCACAGTAAAGGTGTCACCTTGGTGGTCTGATTTCTTAGATGTTGTGACTTAATCTATTCATTTTGAGGGTAACATATTCAGATAAATAAGAGAACCTCACATCTGTACAAATGTACACTCCAGTGTCATCCTTTCTTTTCCCTTCCTCCTCTTCTTGTCCCAGCCTGTGTTAAACCCCATTCTGCTTTTAATGTACACATGACAACTCTTCTAGAGGCTGTGCATTATTCAAATTATGCAGTTCTCCTTTCTGGGCCAGGCTTATTTCACTTAAATATGTTCTTATTTTTATGTTCTTTCTATTTCTGTTAAAAATTTCTTTAGCTACTATGACTTTTTACATCCCAAGTTCAATATTCTACCCTCATTACAACCACATGCATAGAAAAAGGCAAACTGTGTTAGCACTGTCCTAGAACAGAGTTAGATACTACAGTCTTCTCTTTGCCCTCCCCTCTCATTTATTTACAGTTTATATTGGCATTATTGCAAGTATTTTATCTTCAAGTTTTCCCTAAGACAAAATTCTTGGTAACCATAGCAGCACCACCATCCAATCTGTTGAATCTACAACAAAATGTTACTCAAAATTCTCAACCCAGCATCCCAAGGCAAACATTGCTGTACTGGATGACAAACTAAAACAATAGGAGATGTGCCTGTTGCCATGGAAACAGACCTTTCTTTCTGAATGGTTCCAACTCAGGATTCACAAACCCAAAGCTCTGCAAAGGTATGCTGGTCTCACCTCCCCTACTGGTTAGCACTCACTACTAGAATAACACTGCTGAGAAGACTGAAAGGAGGAAACAATGGGGGCTTCCAATCATTTCCAATCATTTCCATGGTAACCCAGGTTTCCAGTAATTTGCATTGATGGGAATTTACAAAGACCTGTAATGCAGGAGTTGACCAAAATCAAATGACTCTGAAAGAGGAGAAATATAAGTTTTATGAAACTTAAGTATATATATATATATACACACAATAGCCATGGTTTTCTTTGTATAGTAAGTAAATTATCCACAATACTTTAGTGAATCACAATTTAGATCATGAAACACTGAAACAAAATAAATATTACCATGTTGAATAGACATTTACAAAAACATTTTAAGATGTTATGCTAAATGTAACAGAAAGTACTGATTTCTTTTTAAACATTGATTTCTTGGGGAGTCTGTTGGGAGAATAGAATTTGAGAACAGGAGACAGAAATCTGAGAATAATGAACTGACTTACATGTCTAACCCCTATCGGAAGAACACTTTTTAAGCAAATGACTAATCAAATATTAAACTTTTGTAAAGTTATAATGAGCATATAATATTCCTTAAGTTTATTTTATGTTTTAATATTTAATGCTATGATAATTTCACACAATATATTTTAATCATATTCTTTCAACTTCTCTAAGACTTATGCAAGCCTCATGTTTTTTCTCTTAAGAGGAGCAACAACAATAAAGAAAAAAAAGAACATACAGTCTAATTTGTATAGACTATCAACTCCTGAGCATGGGGCCTGCCCTGGAGTGTCTTTCATATACTTAATATCTCTCTATTGAAATTAAAGTAAGAATTTGATTAAAAAATTATGCCCAATGTATTTTCTCCAGAGTTAGCCAATGGTTTGATCTGTGAGCCAAATATTTCCATTAAATAGTTATACAAGTCAATGGTATCTGTAGGTAAGGGCAATTACTGTCTCACAGTGTCACTGTTCCTTAAGCAATCCATGTGAAATGATTTACGTTGTAATGGGGACACTAAGCCTCTGCACTCAGAGAGAGTACAGTACAATACATACTTATTAAAACCTGTCAAGAGAATTTAATCAATGTGTTCTTTTGGTCTAAATTAAATACCCATTGGCCTTAAATGCAGTAGTTCATAGGGACCTTACTATTGGCTTCCTTCTATGGTGTGCTTTGGGAACAATTTTTTTCTGGAACTAATAATCTGGTTGTAGGTGAGGAAGCTAATTTATGTAACAACTATCTAAATAGGATGATAGTGACTGGCCTACAATAAGCACTCAATAAAAGTCTGTGTCACATTAATATGGCACTGAAATGAAAGGTCAAATGGGGAATGTGTCATGTGTTTCCTCTCTAATGACATAGCCAGTAGAAACAATTCTGCAAGGGAAGGATCCAGTAAGACATGGTTTTACAGGGACAAAAGTTCTCTGTGTCCAGATTTCTTTTTGTATAGGGATGTCAGTTACATTAGACTACGGTTGTTACTTGAAGTATCCTGCTGATAGATATGAGTGGAAACAAACAATATCAATTTGTGAAAATGAAACATTCATTGACACATCCTTGATTCATAGTTTTTCCCTACTACAACAGTAAATTTCCTCCAGGAGGATGTAAGAGCTGTCAGTCTTTTAAACATTGGAAGCATGAACTGTGTATAAAAAGGAGCCTGGCTTCTCCAACAAAATTATATGTTGGCTGACATAACATGGGAAAGCTATTTACAAAGAATGAGGTTTGATTTTATCTAGATTACTATGAATGAATTGTTATTGACAGCTTACTCTGTTCACACTGCCTTCAGATTTAATTTTTCATGCATTCAGACAGTGATGGATATGTGCTACTTCCTGGCATTAAACTATTTGAAGTCACAAGATCCCTAGAATGTATATTGTTTCAAATTTAAAGTAAGAATAACTAGGAAACATAGAAGTAAAGATGCTAATGGGATATAAAATGCAGAAAAATAAAAGTTAGAAGCTTTTATATCATCCTCAAATTTTAAAATAGAAAGTTAAATGGGGTTTGTTTTCATCTGTGTTAGCTACTATAACAAAACTCCAGATGCAAATTCGCTTATAAAGAACATAAATTCATTCACCATAGCTCTGGAGACTATGAAAACTGATAAGTCTGAGAATAAAAGCAGCTGATTTCATGTGAGGTTAGCATCCCTGTTTCCTTATGCATAGCAAGCACCTTTTTTTTTCTCTGTGACCTCACACTGAAGAAGGGTAGACCAACCCTCTGCAGTCTCTTATAAAGGATCTAATTACAGTTATTATAGGTCTTCCTTATAAAGTCACTTTCCAAAGAACTGGACTTTTCTTACCGCCATGATGGGCACTATTGTTTAAGCATATGCATTTTGAAGGAAATAATAAGATGCTTCATTCAAGCACACTTATCAAAGGTTCTTGCCTTTTGGGAAGAATTTCTAAAGTTTGTTTTAAAATAGATTGTGCTCCACAGGAAGCTGGCACATCACTCTGTCTTTTCAAATCTGCTGTAATGCAGCTCGGCTTTATTGATTAGAAGGTGAAAGAGGAGTATGTCTGAAAATGTAAATAAAAAGAAAAAGTCCTTTTTGTTTTCTTTTTCTGTACTCCTTAGCTTTCCTTGTTCCCGTCTTTGCTACTGGTGTCCTAGCATGAATGTAAAAATAAGATCATAACATGTTTTCATCAGCAAGCTCTAAATGATATTTAGTACTTTTAATTAAAGAAGTCATTAGCACATGAATGGAGTTGGTAACTTTTATAACCAAATTATCTTGCCAGAAATAAAATAGAGATTTGGGGCTTTATAATTTTGGACATTATTAAAGGATATTAAAGAAAAAATAACTCTCTGGTTATAGAGTAAAGGCTTTTTTAGTGGGAAAAATATGGTCACTCTAACTAGTCTTCCTAGAGTTATAGAATTAATTGGGGTTCTATTTTTAGAAACCAGGTGTTTCTATGGCCATTTTACTTTTTCTGTATTGAATAATAACAGCTGCAAGCAAAATAATATTTTTCTATTATTTGACACAAGTATATTTCCTGTTTTTGTGATTAGCACATTAGTGCTTTAAGGGCAAAATTACAGTATTAGTTATTTTATCTTTAAGGCAGTCAGTATTTCCAGATGAATTGAAATACTGATATTGGTGCAGGATGACTTTTCAGACCTGAATGATCTTCTTCTCTCTTTTCTGTACCCCTTTATGCCTTGATAGAAACGTTTGTCTCGTCCTTAAGCTTGGTGTCCAGCTCCAGGCACTCTATTTGGCTTGCTGAGAAGGCCCTGGGCACCCACCTTCTATTTCCTGTTGTAGTTACTAGGCTTTCCATGCCCTAGTGTGGCAACTTTACTGTAAACTAGTGTGATGACACATTTCACTCCTCTAGATATCCTTATGGCAAATACAATCCACTGTGCTCAGTGAATGCCAGGGGAAATGGTTACTGCCTCACTCTTAACAGTGGAAGTCAGGGGTGTCTCTGACACTTTTGCCTGTTCTTGGGATGCTTTCTCTCCCACTGGGTTACCTAGTCCAGCCATGATATGAGGATTTGTGCCTACTTTTATTGAAACATCTTCTGGTGTGTTTGATTGGTATTCCTTGGATACCTGCTCTTTTCTGAACAGAGACTGAGGAAGGGATCTAGGGGACAGGGGATGGGAGTGTGCATGACAACAGGGGAGGAGTGCAGAATGGAGAAAACGCCTGTCTGAATGTAATGTTTAAGAGAATAAATGTATGTCAAAATGCTGTTTCTTTTAAAATATATACTAATCCATGCTCTTAATTAATATCGAGTAAATAGAAAGATAATCTAAATCAACTGTTGGTATGCTGAGAATTTCTTCATTCTTTTTCAGTTATTCTGAAGTACAGAATGTTTTGTTTTAGACTTCATGCCGCTCATATTTAATTTCAATTTTAGACTTCACTGTTCACTGTAACTTTTTCTCGTCACGGCAGAGGGAATGTGTCCACTAAGCCAATGTCTTAATTTTTATTGATAACTTACTTTAACAATATTTAAGATCTTGGAAAAAAGCAAAGAAACAGCAACAATAAATGACAACAAAGAATGAAGGTGTTATATTTTAACTTGAGTTTTAAGACACACCAAAAATAGATTTATATAAAATGATTTAGAATATTTAATAAATTTTAATAACATTTTAGATGATTCCTTTTTATTTAAAAAATTCAGTTTTACAAAGTACTCAAAATGCATACATTTATTTACATTTTCTTTTGGAAAACTGTCTCTTGAGCACTAATTAAAATTAGTCACAAAAACAAACATCTAATACACAAGCAATCGAGTTTCTGGGTTTTCAAATATTAGAATAATATTTAAACATGCATAAAGTAAGAACTAAATTTTTTTTGTGTATTTGATGGAAGAGGTATTGTGTGTGGGTGCATGTACTTGTATGTGTCTGATTTTTTTGTTTTCTTTTGGAGAGGGGAAGAAAAGAGCTCTATCACAGAACCAAATTTGTAGCTTTAATTTTAATTTCAATATATCTGAGTACATGGTTTTTGTATAAAATTTTTATTGATTTCTAGTTCTATTACGTATGTTGTCCCTTAAAATAGGCATTAACATGGCACAGAAACATTTCATATTACCCAATTTTTAGAAGAATTTTGGTGCTCCCTATAAGTATAGAATAATAATATGTATGCATGCAATATTTAAATCCAAAAATCAGCAAATAATATCTAGTATTTCTGTATAATTTCATTACTACTTCTACAATATGTATATTTTATCATAAATTTGAGACATGTATTTCTACTATAAAGTATATATTTGTTTAGATTTGTTTTTTTTAACATTCCCAACACATGTCAAACATATTGGGATTCCATATCTAATAATGATGAAATAGGGTTATATCAAAACTACAGTGCTTCGAAAATGATAAACTCTACATAGAACATATGGCAAACAATTAGCTGAATGCAAAGAGAGACAACAAATGCAGAGACATGCAGGAATAAAGAGAGTCCTTTATCTGGAAAGAATAAGTTGAAAACAATGCCTGAGACAACTCCTCAGCTGGTATGAGCATACACAAATTGAAAGAGACAGGCAGAAAATTTTGTCTGACTAAAGAGTCAAATAGCAGAAAATGAAGAAATTGGAGAAGGGGAAAGTAGAAGAGAAAACACTTAAAGTATTTGTATAGGATCAGACTGTGTGTTGGATCCCCACCCACCCAGCCCATACCCAAAAGCAACTTGACTCTAGGAGTTCTAACACTTTGGGGATTACAGGTGAGGCCCCAACTCCAGCTCCAACAGCTGGCCTAACTGGGTCTCCCCATCAGGAGACCCAGGGGACATTGGAAACCACAGCCAGCCAGAGGGTTTCTTCCTGTTTATACTTGCACCCAGGAGCAGAGCTCTGACTTCTCCCAATCCACTTACACCCAGAGAAAGTTTGACTTTCAGGAGTTCTGACACACCCAGGGTCACAGGTTCACAGAAGAGACAGACACCAATCAGAGTCAGCCAGGCCAGTTAACACAAGAGAAACCCAGAGAGTTTCAAAAAAAAGCACAAAACATAAACTACAAAAATCAATGCTATTTGGAAACATCATAACCATGTTCTCCCACCACAGCAAGCTCTGGTTACCCCAATATACCAGATAGGCAAAATTCAGATCTAAAATCCAAAATCATGAAAATAACACTGGAATTCAAGAGGGACACAAAGAACTGCCTTAAAGAAATACAGGAGAATGCAGGTAAAGATGTAGAAGCCTTTAATGAGGTAACATATGAATTAAAGAAATGCTGAAAAACACAATAAAACAGGTGACAAAATTGAAAAGCAGCATCCAAGATCTAAAAATTGGAAATAGAAGCATTAAGAAAAAAACACACAATGAGAGAAAACCCTAGAAATAAAATTGTAGAAAAGAGAACAGAAGTCACAGATGTAAGCATCAGCAACAGAATACAAGTGACATGAAAGAATCTCAGGTATACAGTATACTATAGAAGACATTGGCATAGCAGTCAAAGAAATAGCAAAAAAAACTAAAGCTTTTAACTCAAAACATTCAAGAAATTCAGAAAATAATGAAAAGTCCAATCCTAAGAATAATAGGTATAAAAGAGAAAAAGATTCCAAATTCAAAGGGCCAGTACATATCTTCAACAAAATTATAGAAAATTTCCCTAAACTTTAGAAGGAGGAAAACTACATTCTAGTAAAAAAAAAAAATACCTAAGCAAGAAAACCAAAAGAAGAAAGACACACAGGTACAATTTTACCTCTAAAAGCAAAAATAGCAGGAAACAGCAACCACTATTTTTTAATATCTGTTAACAGAAATGGAATCAATTCCCCAATAAAAAGACACAGGCTTTCAGACTGGATACATAAACAGAATTCAGCATTTTACTGCATACAGGAAACTCATCTCAGAGTAAAAGGTTAGGAAAAATCCTTCCATGCAAACGGCCCCAAGAAACAAGCAGGAGTAGCCATTCTAATATCGAATAAAATAGATTTTTAACCAAAAGTTATCAAAAAAGACAAGGAAGGACACTTTTTACTCATTACAGGGAAAAATTGTCAGGAGGAACTCTCAATTCTTCACATATATTTTCCAAATACAAGAGCACCCAAATTCATAAAAGAAACCCTACTAAAGTTCAAAAAATACATCATACCCTACAAAATAATAGTGGGAGACCTCAACACCCCACTATCATCAATGGACAGATCATGGAAACAGAAACTGAATGAGGAGAAAGTGAAACTTGCAAAGGTTATGAACCAATTGGAATTATTAGATATCTACAGAACATTTTATCCTCAAACAAAAGAATACACCTTCTTCCCAGCACCTCATGGCCCTCTCATTAAAGTAGCTTATCTATGATGTTATAATTGCTATGTCTTTCTTAGGCAAAGAAAGTCTAGATTAGGCAAAATGATTGTTCATTTTATTTTGGACTTTGTTTTTCTTGAACTTCATATAGTCTGTGAGTTGTTTCTGGGGTATTCAGAGCTTTCTGCTGTTAGTATCCAATTATCAGTGACTGCATATTATGTCTGTTCTTTTGAGACTGGGTTACCTCACTCATGATGATAATCTCTAGATGCACACAATTTCTTAAGAATTCCAGAAAATCATTGATTCTAATAGCTGAGTAGTAACTCCATTCTGTAAATATACCACATTTTTGTATCCATTCATCTACTGAAGGACATTTAGGTTCTTTCCAGTTTCTGGCTATTATGAATAGGGCTGATATGAACATTGTGGTCCATATGTCTTTGTAGTATATTGGAATGTCTCTGGGGTATATGCCCAGAAGTGGAATAACTAGGTCTTCAGGTAGTATAATGTCCAATTTTCTGAGGAACTGCCAGATTGATTTCCAGAGTAGTTGTACCAGTTTACAACCCCACCAACAGTGCAGAAGTGTCCCTCTATCTCCTCATCCTCACCAGCATTTGCTGTCATCTGAATTTTTGTTCTTAGCCATTCTGACCGGTGTGAGTTAGACACTCAGGGTTGTTTTGATTTGCATTTCCCTGATGACTATGAATGGCGAGCACTTCCTTAGATGCTTCTCAGCCATTCGATATTCCTCAATTGAGAACTTTCTGTTTGGCTCTGTATACCATTTTTAATAGGATTGTTTGATTCTCTGGTCTCTAACGTCTTGAGTTCTTTGTATACCTTAGATATTAGGCCTCTATCAGATGTGGGGTTGGAAAAGTTCTTTTCCCAATTTGTTGGCTGCCTTTTTGTTTTTTGACAGTGTCCTTAGCCTTACAGAAACTTGGCAATCTCATCAACTCCCATTTGTCGATATTGTACCTTAGAGCATGAGCCTTTGGTGTTCTGTTCAGGAAATTTTTACCTGTGCCTATGTGTTCTAAGGTTTTCCCTACTTTATCTTCTAATAGTCTCAGTGTATCTGGTTTAATGTGGAGATCTTTGATCCACTTACACTTGAGCTTTGTACAAGGAGATAAGAAAAGGTCTATTTTCATTCTTCTGCATGCTGAGTGCCAGTTGGACAAACACCATTTGTTAAAGAGGTGTTTACAGATCCTTTGTCAAATATCAAGTGACCATATAAGGTAGGGCTCATTTCTGGATCTTCTATTCTATTCCATTGATCAATGTTCTTATCTCTGTACCAGTACCATGCAGTTTTTAAACACAATTGCCTTGTAATATAGCTTAAGGTCAGGGATGGTGATTCCTGCAGATATTTTCTTGTTGTTGAGGATGGCTTTCACTCCTCTAGGTATTTGGTTGTTACAAATGACATTGCACATTGATCTTTCCAACTCTATGAAGAACTGGGTTGAATTTTGATGGGGATTGCATTGAATCTGTAGATTGGTTTTTGTAAGATGGCCATTTTTACAATCTTGATCCTTCCGATCCATGAGCATGAGAGATCTTTCCATTTTCTGAGATCTTCCTCAATTTCCTTCTTCAGAGATTTGAAGTTCTTGTCATACAGGTCCTTCACTTGCTTAGTTAGAGTCACACCAAGGTATATCATATTCTTTGTGACTACTGTGAAAGGTATCTTTTCTCTAATTTCTTTCTCCACATGTTTATCCTTTGAGTAGAGGAAGGCTACTGATTTGTTTGTGTTGATTTTATATGCAGCCACTTTGCTGGTGTTGCTTATCAGCTGTAGAAGTCTCTAGTGGATTTTTTGGGGTCACTTACATATACTATCATGTCATCTGCAAATAGTGATATTTTTACTTCTTCCTTTTCAATTTGTATCCCTTTAATTTCCTTTGGCTGTCTAATTGCTCCAGCCAGGACTTCTAGTACTATATTGAATAGGTAGGGGGAGAGTGGTCATCCTTGCCTAGTCCCTGATTTTAGTGGGATTGCTTCATGTTTCTCACCGTTAAGTTTGATGTTGGCTCTTGGTTTGCTGTATATTGCTTTTATTATGTTTAGGTACGGGCCTTGGATTTCTGTGCTTTCCAAGAATTTTAACATGAAGGGGTTTTGAATTTTTTCAAATGCTTTATCAGCATCTAGTGAGATGACCATGCCATTTTTTTTCTTTGAGTTTGTTTATATGGTGGATTACTTGATGGATTTTCATATATTAGTATTTTAAAAATCCCTGCATCACAGCGATGAAGCCTACTTGATCATGGAGTATGATCATTTTGATCTGTTCTTGGATTCAGTTTGCAAGGATTTTGTTGAGTATTTTTGCATCAATGTTCATAAGTGAGATTGGTCTGAAATTCTCTTTCCTTGTAGGGTTTTTGTGTGGTTTATGAATAAGGGTTATTGTGGCCTCAAAAAACGACTTATGCACTTTTCCATCTGACTCTATTTTGTGGAATTGTTTGGAGAGTATTGGTATTATGTCGTCAATTAATGTCTGATAGAATTCTGCACTGAACCCATCTGTACTTGGGTTCTTTTTGGTTGGGAAGCTTTTGATGACTGTTTCTATTTCTTTATGTGTTATGGGATAGTTTAGATGGTTTACCTGGTCCTGGTTTAACTTTAGTATTTGGTAACTGTCTAGGAATTCATCCATTTCTTCCAGATTTTCCAGTTTTATTGAGTATAGGCTTTTGTAGTAGAATCTGATGATATCTTGAACTTCCTTAATTTCAGTTGTTATGTCCCCAATTTCCTTTCTTATTTTTTTAAATTTGGATACTCTCTCTTTGCTCTCTAGTTAGTCTGGCTAAGGGTTTTTCAATCTTGTTAATTTTCTCAAAGAACAAACTCTTTGTTTTGTTTATTCTTTGAATGATTCTTTTTTCTTTCTATTTGGTCAGGTTTTGCTCTGAGTTTGATTACTTCTTGACATCTATTCCTCTTGAGTGTATCTGCTTCCTTTTGTTCTAGAGCTTTTGGCTGTGCTGTCAAGTTGCTAGTGTATGCTCTCTCCAGTTTCCTTTTGAAATCACTGAGTCATGAATTTTCCTCTTAGTACCACTTTCATAGGATCACATAGGCTTTTGGGTATATTGTGTTTTTGTTTTCATTAAATTCTAGAAAATCCTTTATTTCTTTATTTATTTCTTCTTTGACCATACTATCATTTACTAGAGCATTCAGTTTCCATGTATATATGGGCTTTTTGTTGTCTTTGTTGTTATTAAAGACCAGCCTTATTCCATGGTGATCAGATAGAATACATAGGAGTATTTCAATCTTCTTATATATACTGAGGCTTGTTTTGTGATGAATTATATGGTCTATTTTGGAGAAGGTGCTATGAGGTGCTGAGAAGAAGGTGTATTCTTTTGTTTTAGGATGAAATGTTCTGTAGGTGTCTTGTAATTCCAAATGGTTCATAACCTCTGCTAGTTTTCCTGTGTCCTTGTTCAATTTCTGCTTCAATGATTGATCTCTTGATGAGAGTGGGGTGTTGAGTTCTCCCACTATTATTGTGTGGGGTACAATGTATTTTTGAGCTTGAATAGGGTTTCTTCTATGAATATTTGTGTTCATGTATTTGGAGCATATATGTTAAGAATTGAGAGTTCCTCCAGATAAGATTTTCCTTATAATGAGTTAAAGGTGTCCTTCCTCATGTTTTTTGATAACTTTTGGTTGAAAATCTACTTTATTCGATTTTAGAATGGGTACTCCAGCTTGTTTCTTGGGGCTGTTTGCTTGGAAGGTTTTTTCCTCAGCCTTTTTCTCTGAGATAGTGTCTGTCTTTCTCCCTGAGATGAGTTTCCTGTTTGAAGCAAAATTCTGTATTCTGTTTCTGTATACAGTCTGATAGCCTATGTCTTATTGGGGAATTAAGTCTATTATGTTAACAGATATTAAAAAATAGTGGTTGCTGTTTCCTGCTATTTTTGCTTTTTGAGGTAGAATTGTGTCTGTGTGTCTTTCTTCTTTTGGTTTTCTTGCTTAGGTATTTTCTCATTTTTTGTAGGATGTAGTTTCCCTTCTTGTATTGGGTTTTCCCCCTATTATTCTTTTCAGCACTGAATTTGAATTCAGATATTTTGTAAATTCAGTTTTGTCCTGGAATATCTTGATCTCTCCATCTATGGTGATTGAGAGTTTTGCTGGGTATAGCAGCCTGGGCTGATATTTGTGTTCTCTTAGGGTCTGTATGATGTCTGTCCAGGATCTTCTAGCTTTCATAGTCTCTGTTTAGAAGTTGGGTGTAATTCTGATTGGTCTGGCTTTACATGTTAAATGACCTTTTTCCCTTACTGCGTTAAGTATTCTTTCTTTGTTTTGAACACTTGGCGTTTTGACTATTATGTGTCGGGAAGAATTTCTTTTCTGGTCCACTGTATTTGGAGTTCTGTAGGTTTTTTTATATTCATGGTCATCTCATTCTTAAGGATAGGGAAGTTTTCTTCTACGATTTTGTTGAAGATATTTACTGTGCCTCTTAGTTGATATTCTTTGCCCTCTTCTATTCCTATTATCTTTAGGTTTTGTCTTCTCATTGTGTCCTAGATCTCCTGCATATTTTTGGTTAGGAGCTTTTTGGCTTTTGCATCATCTCTGACTCTTTTGTCTATATTTTCAATGTTGTCTTCGGCCCCTGAGATTTGCTCTTCCATCTATTATAGTCTGTTGGAGAGGCTTGCATCTGTGACACCCGATTTCTTTTTTTAGTTTTCTGCCTCCAGGGTTGTTTCTTTTATTGTTTTCTTTATTGTTTCTATTTCCATTTTCAATTCCTTCATCTATTTGTTTCTGTTTGCCTATAGTTCTTTAATTTCTTTGAGTGTTTTTTGTGTTTCCTCTTTAAAATCTTTTGTTTATGTTGTCCTCCTGTACTTGTTAAGAGAGTTATTCATGCTCTTATCAAAGATCTCCATCATCATCTTGAGGTATGAATGTATGAATCTTCTACTTCTTGAGTGTTTGGCATTTCACTGCTTGCTGTGATGGGATAGCTGGGTTCTGATATTGCCAGGTTGTCTTGGTTTCCATTGCTTAAATTCTTTCACTTCTTTCTTGCCATCTTGTTTTCAGTGATTTTTACTTCTCTGTCCCATGGCATAGGCCATGGAGAAGGGTTGATTACTGGTTTGCTTCTCCTGGCTTACTCTGTTTTCTTTCTTATTTTTTTTTTAAATAGCATCAAGAGACATCAGCCCAGCAGTGTCACTGCTCACTCTGTGGGGACCTCTCACACACAAATTATCAATCAAGATAATTCCTCACAGGTTTGTCTACAAGCTAATTTTGTGAGGCATTTCTCAAGTGCGGTTTCATCTTCCATAATGAGACTAGCTTTGGTCAAGTTATTCTAAAATTGCCAAGATGTGCAATAATACTTGAGGACTCTCTCACAGAGAAACCTGTAATATATAAAAAGAGAAAGAGGAAGAGGAAGAGGAAGAAGAAGGGGAAGGAGGAGGAGAAGGAGGAGGAGGAGGAGGAGAAGGAGGAGGAGGAGGAGGAGGAGGAGGAGGAGGAGGAGGAGAAGAAGAAGAAGAAGAAGAAGAAGAAGAAGAAGAAGAAGAAGAAGAAGAAGAAGAAGAAGAAGAAGAAGAAGAAGAAGAAGAGGAAGAAGAAGAAGAAGAAGGAGAAGAAGAAGAAGAAGAAGAAGGAGGAGGAGAAGAAGAAGAAGAAGAAGAAGAAGAAGAAGAAGAAGAAGAAGAAGAAGAAGAAGAAGAAGAAGAAGAAGAAGAAAAGAAGAAGAAGAAAGGCAAGTGAGATGTGTAATTAAAAGAGCTTACATCCCAGCTTGAAGATCTGAGTTTGTTCCTAGACCCATGGTAGAAGCGAACGAGATTTTACAAACTACATTCTGACACCCACAGGCACTCATGCAAACACAAATGTGCATATATTAATATACATAAAGTATAAATAATATACAGGCAAGAAATTAAAACCCAAATAGGAATGATAATATATCTTTTATGGCCTCAACCCCTCACTAACCTTACAACATCAATCTTCCCCAAACTAATACATGATTTCCATGAAATAACTATAATTCTCCAAAATTTAAGCAGAAATTGATAGCATAATGTTAACGATTACAGAAAACGAAAGACTTAACATAGACAAAGAAATTTAAAACATGAAATGAACTTTAGCATGGCACAGTTAATCCTAAGCATGCAGTTCTGGCACACATAGACTTGCAGTTACTAAGAGGTCTTTGATTAGGTATATGACCAACTAAACAATGGGAATATGATACCTTTTACTGGCTACATAGCCAACTATAAAATAGTAATGAGGTCATGGATCTTTAAGTAGAACCCACAACTGACATTTTAATAAACCAGCACAATCTGTAATTGCATTCTATATGTATGTCATTTTACCAACAGATAAGTATAATGCTCATCTTCAACAGAGAAACTTCTCTTCACAACTGATGAAGACCATAACAAAAAACACAATAACATCCAGAGTTGTGGAGCCAATTACAATGGAAAAACTTACAAAACCCTCCCTCACACACACAAAAGGCTCAGGAAGCATTGTGAAAGGAGTTGGACATTTTTAATCAGCCATAGAATCAGTAATTTTGTGGTGAAACTGCCTTTTAACAATGCCTCTCTAATATGACCACATAAACATGAAATGATCAGAGACAACCATATATATACATTTGCCAAGGTAAAAAAGGAAATCCCAGGACATCTCAAACATTCACAAGGTACAACAATGAAGGACTGCTCAGAGGAGGAAAAACAGTCTTCTCTAGGTAAGGGCAAACCAAATATTCAGTCAATACCAAAGGGTCAGATGTGGAAACATACACATAAGTTAATGCTATAATGACTTAAGTGCTTGTGAGAAATATAACTATGTATACACACATGGGGCAGCAGTCAATGAAGAAAGAGGACATGTATTGATATCCAGGGGAGATGTTTGTGAGGGATCCGCGGAAGAAATTGTAAGTGGACAGAATTATATATATAATAGAATTATAACATCAAAAAATAAAAGTAAAAAGCTGAAAAGTCAATCTATAAAGTTCATACTGATCTCAAATTCATTATAAATCTGAGTGTGATATGAATGGGATTGTTTCCACATGTGCATATGAAATAGAACAAAGAGCTGTGTAGACAAACCCAACTCTAAATGTTGAAAAAGTTGCCAGGCCAGCATTTAATGTCCAAAGGCAGCAACCCCTTTAACAAATGGCATGCAATATCTATATGTCCACAAGGATAAAGAACATTAGTTGGTCTTTTAAGTTCTTGATGCCTGCAAGTAACTTACCCAACCTCTGAGAAAAAAAAATATAATTTGGGTGAATCTCAAAAAACATGGACATCTTAGGAAGACTTGTACAAAAGAGTAGATATTGTTTGATTTAACTCATGTGAAGTTGTCAAAGAGGCAATATTGATCTATAGCATCAAAACACAAAACTATGGTTGCCTGGGGGTAGAAAGGAGAGGAAATGGCCATAGAGACAAATCAAAGAACATTCTCGGGTAGTAGAAAAGCTTTGTGTTTTGATTGACTATGTTGCATTTGTCAAAAGCTATTACACTTTCCATTGAAGAAGGCTTACTCTGCTGCGTTCCCAAGCTCAAAAACAATGATTAAAAACAGTATTTGGTGCCTAAAGTTACAATATATCTTATAAATCACACTTCAATCACAAGTTCTTTTATAGACAGCACATCTGTTGATTAAATCAGAGAGTTTCAAGGACACAGAGGAAGCTTCATTTTGTTCTGTTTTGTTTTGGTTTTTTGTTTTTTAATTTGTGTTGGTTTTGGTGATAGGAGTTTATCTCTTCTGCACAAGAAAAATAGCTTTGTATTCTCAGATGAACTATTACAAGAGTTCAATGCCAAAGCCTGGTGCGCTTTGTAGTAGAGGATAGTCGTGTTGGATTTTATGCCGCAGACAAGCATTTGTAATACTCTTACAGCATCTTAGACATTCACCCTATCATAATACAGTTTCTGAATGTTTACACTGAAATGCAAGTAGAGACTCACAGGAAATGAGGTAGTGAGAGAGGACCCAAGGAATGGTTTAAATTAGATGCTAACAGGGCACCTTATTTACTCCTATCTATTGCAAATGCAGGTTAAATTAGCTGCCTCCCCAAATGTTCTCACGCTGTGACTATTCTCAATAATAAACTTCAAGAAGTTTTTATATTGACACTGCCATGATGGCAAAGTAACTAACACTGTTTCCCTCCAGGCTTTTCAAACTGAATTCATTTCCCAGAACCCACATGACTGAGGAAAAAAAAAAAAAAAAAACTGACTTCTGTATGTTTTCCTCTGAGATCATTTATATGTTTGTGTGCCACTCTGACAAATGTACATAAACAAGTAAAAACATTTATAAAAAGAAACCATTTTTATTGTATTACAAGAAATGTAATAAGTAAGATTTGCTTTGTATTTTAAATGTATATATGATTTAGTCATACAATATCCAGTTTCCCAGAGCTTGCTATGGTTGAGAGACAATGAGTATTAGCTATGGAGTACAATACTAAAAGTGAATCATTTGCTATGTCTTGCTTTCCTTGGGAGATTAGTGACTAGGATTACACAGCACACTGCACATAAGCTTTTAGTGCTGAGCCTGGTGTATGGAACGACATCATAAGAATTATCACTTAGGTTGATGGTAAGGAAGCCTGTAAAGACAGCGTGGTAATCCTTCCAGCTCCGAAGAGAAAGAAACATGAGCAACTAGTCCAATATTTATTTCCATTATGACTTTATTTTACATAATGTCAAACCTGCTGGTGGTTTGAACTCAAAACAACAAAAATAATTTTAAAGAAACAGTAGACCACACAGGACATTTTATTTATTTGACTGGAACAAAGTTTGGAGATATGAGGAAAGAACAATGTCACAACATCAGAGTTGTACAGGATCATGAGGATTTAGATTCCTAACATGAAAAGGCAGACAGGTCCCCAGTGGTGAGGACTACAGATACACAAGAGAGAACAGCATGCATTTAGAAAACAAGCAGGGTTACTAATTGTCTATAGTATGGATTTCAGGAACACAATTCCGTGTACTGTAAGAGATAACAGTTACAAATTCCTGGTCCCACTATTAAAACACACTAGTAGCTGTGCTTGTTTGTATATGGTATTTAAGGGCCCATTTCTCATTTCTTTCTGGTAACTAATTTGCCCAAGTTCTAATCGCTAGCAAGAGACATGGTTATAACTTGAGCCCTGCATGACCCTAACTCCTCCGTAGAGAGAGGCGAGACTACAGAAATTTCAGCACTGGCAGAGGCACTAAAGCTTTGGGACAAAATCGAGAGCAGGCATTTATTTATGAGCACAAAACGTACATTCACCACTAAGTAGGTAAAAAAAAATAGAGGCTGATACAGACCTGTGAGATGAAATGTACAGCGAGTTCCAGGACTTCTGTTTAAATAACTCACTGTATTCTTGAAAATATGTTTGATATTGAACTGCGTGTGTGGCAGTTTTAAAAACTGGCCAAGGGCAGCTCTCTAGCCACGTGCTTCTGTTTCTGCCTTACAATTAGCAGGAACTCAAATCTGACTCTAATATCACAATCTTGCTCTAGTAAATGACCTCATTTCAGCTAAAAGTAGCACAGCTTTATTTTAAATTTACAACCTTATCAAACCATGATGACAATGATCAAATGGCTCCTTTTCTTACATCTATGGTTCTTAAACGATGCTGAATATCAAAATCCTCTTTTAGTTGAAAGCTTTAAACTGATTTCTTTTTACTAGACCTCTCATAAATTATTGGGGGAAGTAAAGTGTAAACTCTTTTTAGAAATAAAATTATCCGATTGTCAAAATATTAGTTATACTTCTAAGACCCAGAAAAGCCATTTCTAAATATTGTTTTGCCAAAGAACTAATTGTGTAGATACAAAATGACATAAATATTTATTTAGAATAACATCTAGTTAGAAGTAACTTAAAGTGAATAGTACAAAGAGTAAATGAATGTGGAATTGTTCTACTTTTATGAGGATGCATCTTTATAAGGGAACAGATCGCTAGAAGTTCAAAAATGTGTTGGTAAGCCAGTGAGGCCAGACATACAGAACAGTTTGGTTCTATTTATATATAGTCCCAGGATAGGAAAACACTCATCTGTGATTCAATAAATAAGAATGTGGTTCATCTCTGAAATGAAAAGAAAGTCTATTGTCACAGAAGGAATTTTCGAAAACTATAGAAAATTTTAAGATAGTTTTAAGGCATGCTTATATATTTTAAAGTCTCACCCAATTTATGATATTGCTCTTTGATGCTGATTTAGTATAAAAGTTTTAAATGCTAAGCATAAAATTGTTGTGAAATCATGAGCTTTAAAGTGGTGATGTCCAAGATACATTTGTAATACATTCTGAACATAGCAAGTGATTTGTTTTGTTGTTAATGGCTTGTTAAGTTAATTTTGTTTTCTGACAATTTTCTAAAGATACATACAATGTATTCTGGTTATTTTCCCTCCATTTCCACTTCTTACATGCCTCCATACCTACCAGCTTCCAGGCTTCTTGCTGCTAATCTTCCCTTTTCAGATTCAAGCCTTTTGGCTTTATGTGGGGAACCATCTGTGGAAGCATTGGATTAGAACTCTTCATAAGAACCATACACAGAAGACAGTGACTCTACCTCTCCTCAAATTTCTACATATTCAATATATCAGCAATGTCAGTAGGCACTCCAAGGCCTTCCTCCATCAATCTCTGAGTGTCAACAGGCTCGTTCTTTTACAAACTCTGACCAATGGTTTGGTGAGTGCATAGTTGCAATGGCCATGTGTTAGCAAAAAGACAGAATTTCATGTCTCCTCAGAAAGAAACCAGCACTTTGGTGAGTTCAAAGTTGCAATAGCCATGACTTAACAAGAAGACACGATTTCATTTCTCCCCCCTTATCATCTCTTCACTCTTTTCCATAGTGCCCTCAGATGGAATGAGGGATTAACACACACCTAAAAGGTGTCAAAAATTTTAAGTCAATGAAATTAATTAGGATCTGGACATGTTCTCATTTATTACTGTTTGGAATACTTTAAAATACTTAAAGATCAAAATGTTTATTCATGTTTTATGAAAATCAATTAAATTACACCAAAAATTATATAGCAGAATATGTTTGAGCTTATGCTACAATATTGTACTTTCATGCTGAAATCTTCATCTAATGAGTGTATGGACTTGTCAGTGAGGCACATTAAGGCACAGATATGAGTTCCTAGGTGAAAGATGAAAATTAAGAGACCTGGAGAAATAGCATGAAGTAAGTTTACATAACAATATTTAAATAAAAAAATAAGTTTGAAACAATATTACAGTTTTCAAAAAATAAGTCTCCATGTTTATAACAAGAGTATTGCAACATTTAGAGTTATCAACAATGAGATATTCCTTCATATACTCACCTATATTTACATAAACTCAGAAACATTTTTAAATAATGTTAGTCTTTTAGACTAAATCCTTAGTTCTACAGGTATTAATTTTTAGCAGAGGTTCAGTTTTAAATTTTGCCATGCACTATCTCCCCTCAAAAAAAAAAAAAAAAAAAAAAGAAAGAAAAGAAAAGAAAATACTTATTTGATATTGGATGTTATCTTTGGATATAGGCAATTATTTTTCAAAATTATTTTTAATGAAAGGTAAGTTATAAACAATAAAACATGTCTATTCTCTATGTGGTTACAGAGATTGACAAGCAGATATGTCTATGCTTTTATTTTCACATTCAAGAGAAGAAATGTAAACAAAAGAAACTACAGGTAGTCTGGGATAGGAGTACTGGATGGTGAAAGGTTTACAAGCAGCTGCATTGAGGAAGAATTTCTTAGAAGTCTAATTATATTCTTCTTAAGGGAATAATTTTATCTCCCTTGTCTTTAAAAAATATTTCACAATGGATGGTCTCCTGGCTAGGTGATTAGTAGAAATAATTGTCCCCCACTCTTCCTCTACCTTTCTTCCCCCTCTCTCTGTGTAGTATAGTATAATAGCAGTTTGTGCTCCCTCTTCTACTTCCAATCACCCACCCACCTAACCCCTATCTATCCCTTCTCTGTTCCTTTTCAGAAAAGAGCCAGCCTCAATGGAGATCAAGCAGCCACAGCATATCAAGTTTCAGTAAGACTGGGCATCTCTTCTGTAATGCTAGACAAGACAACCCAGGACAGAGAAAGGGTCACAAAGGCAGGGAACAGAGTGAGAGACAGCCTATGTTCCCGATGTTAGGAGTACCACATGAAAACTAAGCTGCACAACTCTTACATATGGGTGGAGAGCACAGGTCCATCCAAGGCAGGATCTCTGGTTGGTAGTTTAGTATCTGTGAGCCCCTATGGGACCAGGTTAGTTGAGTCAATAGGTTTTCTTGCTGTATCCTTGACCCCTCAGGCTCCTTTAATCCTTCGTCACTCCTCTTTCAAAATATTCCCCAAGCTCCACCTAATGGTTAGGTGTGGGTCTCTGCATCTGTTTCCTTCAGTTGCTGGATGAACTCTCTCTGAAGACAACTGAGCTAGGTGCCAAGCATTTCCAATAAAATTATTCCTAATGACATTCTGCTATACTCATAGATGGGAATAACTTTTACTGGAAAACAGTAGTAGGTAATGTGTCTGTATCAGATCAGCATATCTTGTTTTCCCCTAAGACTCAAAGAAAAACCATTGCTATTTTATCACTTTGACAAGGATGAAGTAACTTTCTCCCACCTCTCTAAATTTAATTTTTCCCTTTAAGGCCCCAAATCAGTTCTTTCTCTCCTCCCAGTAACCCCTCATGAAAATCCTCACTCTTTCCCCCTTATGCTTCTCTCTTGAGAAGGGAAAACTCCTTTCTGGGTATAAAATCCTTCTCCCCACATACCACCACCACCACCACCACTCCACACATCAAGTCAATGCAGGGCTATAGAAGCCTCCTCCACTGAAACTAGTTAATGTTGTTTATTTAGTGACAAGGAATCCACAGGCAGGCACGCAGGCAACGGGATTAGGGACAACTTCTGCTCCAGTTGTTTGAGGGACCCATATGAAGACCAAGCTGTTCATTGGCTACATATGTGAAGGGGTCCTAGGTCTAGCTTGAGCTCACTCTGATTGGTAATTCAGCCTCTAGGAGCTCCCAAGGCTTCAAGTTAATTGACACCATTGGACTTCCTGTGGAGTTCCTGTCCTCTTTGGGTCCTTCAATTTTTGTCCCAACCCCCGGCAAGACTCTCAGCTCCAACTAATGTTATGGTGTGAGTCTGCATCTCTTTTCTTTAGATGCTTAGTGGACCCTCTCAGAGGATAGTTATGTTAGGTTCCTGTATGCAAGCATAACAGAGTATAATTAATAGTTTCAGGGATTAGTTCTTGCCCATGAGATGGGTTTCAATTTGGAGCAATCACTGGTTGACCATTCCCTCAATCACTGCTCTATCTTTGTACAGCATGTAGACAAAACGCACTTTGGGTCTAAGGCTTTGTACGTGGTTTTCTGTCCTTAGTCTTCCACTGGGAGTCCTACCCAACTATAAGAACTTCAGTCTTTAACAAAAACAAAGACAACAAAAAGCCCACATACACATAGAAACTAAACAACGCTCTGTTAAACGATAGTGGAGTCAAAGAAAAAATAAAGAAAGAAATTAAGGATTTTCTAGAATTCAACGAAAACGAAAACACAACATACCCAAACCTATGGGATTCAATGAAAGCAGTATTGAGAGGAAAACTCATAGCCCTAAGTGCTTCCACAAAGAAACTGGAGAGAGCTCACATCAGCAACCTGGCAGCACAACTAAAAGCCCTAGAACAAAAGGAAGCAGATATACCCAAAAAGAGTAGACGGCAAGAAATAATCAAAATTAGGGCAGAAACAGACCAAATAGAAACAAAAAGAACCAGTGAAAAAAATCAACAAACCAAGAGTTGGTTCTTTGAGAAAATCAACAAGATTGATAAACCCCTAGCCAGACTAACTAGAGGGCAAAGAGAGAGTATCCAAATTAACAAAATCAGAAAGGAAAGTGGAGTCATAACTGAAACTGAGGAAATTCAAGAAATCATCAGATCCTACTACAAAAACTTATACTCCACAAAATTAGAAAATCTGGAGGAAATGGATGAATTCCTAGACAGATACAAGGTCCCAAAGTTAAACCAAGACCAAGTAAACCATCTAAATAACCCTATAACACCTAAAGAAATAGAAGAAGTCATCAAAAGCCTCCCAACCAAAAAAAGCCCAGGTCCAGATGGGTTCAGTGCAGAATTTTATCAGACTTTTATTGAGAATATAACACCAATACTCGCCAAACTATTCCAAAAGATAGAATCAGATGGAATATTACCCAACTCATTTTTTGAGGCTACAATAACCCTCGTACCTAAACCACACAAAGACCCTACAAGGAAGAGAACTTCAGACCAATCTCACTTATGAACATTGATGAAAAAATACTCAACAAAATCCTCTCAAACCGAATCAAAGAACACATCAAAACGATCATTCATCATGACCAAGTAGGCTTCATCCCTGGGATGCAGGGATGGTTTAACATAAGGAAATCCATCAACGTAATCCACCATATAAACAAACTCAAAGACCAAAATCACATGGTCATCTCACTAGACGCTGAGAAAGCATTCGACAAAATCCAACACCCCTTCATGTTAAAAGTCCTGGAAAGAACAGGAATCCAAGGCCCATACTTAAACATAATAAAAGCAATATACAGCAAACCAACAGCCAACATCAAACTTAATGGCAAGAACCTTGAAGCAATCCCACTAAAATCAGGGACTCGACAAGGCTGCCCACTCTCACCCTACCTATTCAACATAGTACTGGAAGTCCTGGCTGGAGCAATTAGACAGCAAAAGTAGATCAAGGGGATACAAATTGGAAAGGAAGAGATAAAAACATCACTCTTTGCCGATGACATGATAGTGTACTTGAGTGACCCCAAAAATTTCACCAGAGAACTCCTACAGCTGATAAACAAGTTCAGCAAAGTGGCTGGATACAAAATTAACTTAAACAAATCAGTAGCCTTCCTATACTCAAAAGACAAACATGTGGAGAAAGAAATTAGGGAAAAGGTACCCTTCACAATCGTTACAAAAACTATGAAATACCTTGGTGTGACTCTAACTAAGCAAGTGAAGGACCTGTATGACAAGAACTTCAAACCTCTAAAGAAAGAAATTGAGGAGGATCTCAGAAAATGGAAAGATCTCCCATACTCATGGATTGGAAAAATCAACATCTTAGAAATGGCCATCCCACCAAAAGCAATCTACAGATTCAATGCAATCCCCATCAAAATTCCAACCCAGTTCTTCATGGAATTGGAAAGATCAATGTGCAATTTCATATGGAATAACAAAAGACCTAGAATAGCGAAATCCATCCTCAACAACAAAAAAACATCTGCGGGAATCACTATCCCTGACCTCAAGCTATATTACAAGGCAATTGTGCTGAAAACTGCATGGTACTGGTACAGAAATAGGCAAGTGGATCAATGGAATAGAATAGAAGATCCAGAAATGAGCCCTCATGTATATGGTCACCTGATTTTTGACAAAGGAGCAGTAAACATTCAATGGAAAAAGGACAGCCTATTTAACAAATGGTGCTGGTCCAACTGGCACTCAGCATGCAAAAGAATGAAAATAGACCCGTTCTTATCTCCTTGTACAAAGCTCAAGTGTAAGTGGATCAAAGATCTCCACATTAAACCAGATACACTGAAACTATTAGATGAGAAAGTAGGGAAAACCTTAGAATACATAGGTACAGGAGAAAATTTCCTGAACAAAACACCAATGGCTCAAGCTCTAAGGTCAAAGATTAACAAATGGGACTTAATGAGATTGCAAAGTTTCTGTAAGGCTAAAGACATCGTCAAGAAAACAAAACGGCAACCAACAGAATGGGAAAAGATTCTTACCAACACCACATCAGATAGAGGCCTAATATCCAAGGTGTACAAGGAACTCAAAAAGCTAGACACCAGAGAATCAAATACCCCTATTAAAAAATGGGGTACAGAGCTAAACAAAACGTTTTCAGTTGAGGAACACCGAATGGCCGAGAAACATCTGAGGAAGTGCTCCTCATCCTTAGCCATCAGGGAAATGCAAATCAAAACAACCCTGAGATTCCACCTCACACCAGTCAGATTGGCCAAGATCCAAAACTCAGATGACAGCAGATGCTGGAGAGGCTGCGGAGAAAGAGGAACACTTCTCCACTGTTGGTGGGGTTGCAAGCTAATACAACCACTCTGGAAATCTGTCTGGCGATACCTCAGAAAATTGGATATAGTACTACCTGAAGACCCAGCTATTCCACTTCTGGGCATATACCCCAAATACACTTTAATAAACAACAAAGGTATATGTACCACAATGTTCATAGCGGCTCTATTTATAATAGCCAGAAGCTGGAAGGAACCCAGATGTCCTTCAGAAGATGAATGGATACAAAAATTGTGGTACATATACACAATGGAATACTACTCAGCCACCAGAAACAATGACTTAACCAAATTCTTAAGAAAATGGCTGCATCTAGAGAATATCATCCTGACTGAGATAACCCAGTCACAAAAGAACAAACATAATATGCAGTCACTGATAGTGGGATGCTAACCCCAGAGGCTCGCACTCCCCCAGAAACAACTCACAGACTGTATGAAGTCCAAGAAATAAAGAAAACAAAAAAATATATATATACATATATTTACAAACAAGAAGACTTTGACTGTTTCCATGTTGCGTTTTGTTTTGCATGTACTTTACGCTTATTGTAACTATTGGGTTTTCAGTGCGTACTGTCGGGCCCTTGAAAAAAATCAAGTACTGACTAAAAAAAATATATTCAAAAAAAAAAAAAGAACACTTGCATATAATCATCTGAAACTTCCACTTTTCATTTGAAAATCCCCTATGTAATTTGAATAGTACAATAAATGTTTATACATTTTTTAAAAAAATAAAATAAAATAAAACTTCAGGATTTATATCCTCTACAGCTAGGAATCTGAACTAGAGTCACCTGTTTAGACCCTCTGTGGCCTCTCCCCTGCTTTCAGTAAAAATGATCTCCCTGATTCCATCTTAATTCCTCCCATCCCCTCTTACACCCAACTTCCTCCTTTCCCTGATTTCTGATATCTATTTTATTTCCTCTTCTGAGAAAGATTCAAACCTCCTACCTTGGGACCTTCTTGTTAATAGGTTTCTTTGGGTCTATTGACTATAGTATAGCTATCCTGCATATTTTGGCTAATATTCACTTATCAGCGAGTACATACCATGTATTCCTTTTGTGTCTGAGTTACCTCACTCAGAATGATATTTTCTAGTTCCATCTATTTGTCTGTGAAATTCATGATAGCCTTGATTTTAATGGCTAAGTATTTCATTGTGTGGCTGTATGACGTCAAAGTTACTTTCCCTTAATGGTTTCCAATGAAGATGTATTAACTTTACCTTTTAATATGTTCATTATTATTTTCATTTTTCAGTAGTTCTTTTCATAGTCAAACTGCAGCTAGGACTTCACATCTGTTAGTGGAAGGGAATGTTTCCTTGGGAATTTATTTAAGGTAAAGAATGTCAAGTACATAGCTGCAGCATCCTTTGGCAGCTTCAACCGTAGAGTAGCCTTTCCCAGATTATTCTATATGGTGTTTAAAGGCTTAAGGCAAGATAGTTGAGATGTTTTCATTTATAATAGTAGGAGGGAACTGAGATGTAAGGCTAGAAAAGAACTGTGTAGCTGAGAATTAAATTGCCTGATATTCACAGTGGGTACCACATGCATATGAAACCCATACAAGAGCTCCCTAGATTCACGAATGAAAGACACACACACACACACACACACACCAGCTAATTTTGATACATCTTGACTAACTAAATGGCTGGGCACTTCTAAAACTCCCACAGCTAGCACACATTTACCTCCAATATTTCTGAGTTAATATGTGTGAGAATCTATATTTCATCTCTGTTAACCCAGACATAATTGGAGGAGGCCACTTTCTCAGATTCTTCAATGTAAGTAGACCTTTAATTCTGCTCTCTTTTCTTCCCTCTCATGGTGATTTTGCCTGTTCTTCTCTCTTCCTTTGGTCCCTTGCCTACACAATCTAAACATCTTGCATCTGTCTGCCTTCCCAGCCATTGGGTATAAGGCAATATTTTTTCTCTCTTACAATTTTATTTTTTTAAAAAAGAGGGATGCATATATACATATTCTTAAAGGAATATTGGCATAACCCAGTCACAAAAGAACAGACATAATATGCAAACACTGATAATTGGATACTAATCCCAGAAAGCTCTGAATAACCCAGAAACAAATCACAGGCCATATGAAGCTCAAGAAAAACAAAGTCCAAAAAATGTAAGGCAATATTTTATCACCAATGAAGCCATCTGGGGGAAGAGACCCTCAAGCATCTGGAAGTGGGGATTTTGAGAATTGAGTTAAGACAAAGCATTAGAACTAATTTCCAAATTCAATGCTTCCAATCCCTGTAAAACTTCTTTACAAGAAGTTGAGTTTTTAAGCCATTTAGGATATGGGCTTAAATTGGGAAATAAGCGTTTAGGTTCTCTACTTTCGATGAATTTCAACCTTTCTGAAGCAGTAATGGAGATCCAAGATAAACAGAGTTAAGATACCACAAGATAATGTGAGTACAGATTTGCAGTAAATGAGAGGAGTATACAATTAAAGTAGCAGTTGAATATGCAAGGTCAAAATATCAATAACAGCACTATTAAGATTATAGTACTCCTAACAGATTTTCACTGTGAGAATGCTAATCTCGTCCCAAACCTGTTCATCAAAAAGGATTCTTGTCTCCGGGCTGGAGTTTCAGTCATACTCTTGTATACAGTTTCAGGAAGCTATATAAAGAAGAGAAAAATATTAAAAGAGACAAGACCAGAAACTTGATTCTACAAATACTCCTGAAATTTCTGACCTTTTGATAGAACCAAAGATATGTATGCCTTCTGGCCAAGGACAAGAATCCCAAAAGTTTCTGCCTTAAACTCTTTGGACGGTTTTTATCTCCTGTTTGCTTCAATAACAACTGAACATTACTCTAGTATTTGAGATCATGTATATAATACTCTTTTTTTTTTTCTCCCAAAACTCCTCAAACCATATGTCAGTCAAGTACACTGTAGAAAATAACACATTTTTAAAAATCCAGAATAAACAGATTAAATATACTTTGGTTTCCACTCGAAATATACTTCACCCTGTTGAGTTAGTTTTTGGTGGCTGTTGGGTCCCCAGGGATAGAGGAGTTAGATGATATTTAAGAGCCTATTTTGCAAAGAGAACCCTCTTGGAGCTCTGTTGATGGTTCTTGAGCAAAACAAAAATATAAAACCACACATTTCTTTCTGGTAACACTATTTCACAAAGCAAGTACTTCAGAACCTAGACACACAGACAAAAAAAATAAAAATTAGGTATTTTCTTAACTCTTCCCCAAATCCTGTCAACATCCTTCTGTATCTGTCAAGGCTATGTTAACAATAGAAGAACAATTACTACACTCAGTGATGTGCTGTTTTTCAAACCATCTTAAAATGCATCTGTACATTGAGTAGTAGACTCCTGTCTGAGATTTCCTAGATGCAAATAGTCACAGGGAAGTTTTACTTACCTTCACAGGCATATCAGACAGTAGTAGGCAGAGTATACAGAGTAGACCATTGCCCCATGGAGTCTCTTAAGTAGTTGTTTGTCTTCCTACGATGTGCCAACTCTAGAAACTCAAAATCATTTACTTTTGTTTCATCATTTCCCTCCTATTACCCATGTTTGAATGCCTTTAGGTTCATGGACTTTTGCTTTTTTCTTGTTCACCCAACTTAGAATCTTAGTCAGAATCCATAGGATATGCAGGTACATTCACCCTCTTCTAGAGAAGGTGTTGCAAAGAAACATTGGCTTCATTCATATTTTTATATATCTTTATATAGAAGTATTCAGTAAAAATTTTAAAAACTTTGATCATTTTTTTCTATCTCTAAGGGATTCTTTGAAAAGATTGAAAGAAATAAAAAAAAATCACATTGATACAGAAAAGAAAAAAATTCCAAATTCCATCCCACTTCTCATATGCCATGAAATGCAGAAGTGAATGGCAGAATTTGTTTCAATGACTAAAAAAAATACTTGAGCCAGAAAGCTCTGACTACCCAAGAAAAAACTGAAAGATCTTATGAAGCTCAAAATGTAGAAGCCACAGGCCTTCTTAGAAAAAAAAGTCATGTATTCATCATATATTGTTATGTAACAAATTTTGTGAGCTGTAATAATATTTTATAAAATAAAAAATAATGAAAAATAAAAACACATGTCACACTGAAATCCCTCTTATCCAAATGGGGGATATATTTTAAGACCCTCAGACAACCTCTTCAAAGTGTAAACAACACAAAATTTCCCATGTGCTAACTTTCTTACATATACAAGCATCCTTTGACAAATGCATGGTGTATAAACTAATCAAAGTGAAAAATGAACTTTGCAATATAGTTCTTAGAAACAGTATCACACCCACACCCAATCCAGCTGCTAATCTCCACCTTTTTAGAAAAAAAAAACCTCTTTTGGCTATTTTCTGGCGTATTTGACTTGACTATGTCACCATCACTGTTCTCTAGGACACTAGTAAGTAAAATAAACTATTTTTGAGAAAAAGACTTACCAAGTCTTGAGATAGAATCTAATAACTAACATAGCTAATAAGAGTCTAACTGGAAAGTTATACATAGAAAATGAATGTACAAGACAAATAAAGTTTCATCTGACAAGCAAGATAAAACATGGCTATATGTGAATTCATAAAGTGTTAATGTAACACTGAATATTGAATTTTTGAAATCATACATTTAAACGTTAGTTGAGTAGGAGAAATTGAAGCGAAAGAAAAAAAACTGTAGCTAAGACGATAGAGAGATCCTTGTACAAAGCTCAAGTGTAAGTGGATCAAAGATCTCCACATTAAACCAGATACACTGAAACTATTAGATGAGAAAGTAGGGAAAACTTTAGAACATGTACACACAGGAGAAATTTTTCTGAACAAAACACCAATGGCTCAGCTCTAAGGTCAAAGATTAACAAGTGGGACTTAATGAGATTGAAGGCTAAGGACATTGTCAAGAAAACAAAACGGCAGGCAACAGAATGGGAAAAGATCTTTACCAACTCCACATCAGATAGAGGCCTAATATCTAAGGTATACAAAGAACTCAAAAAGCTGGACACCAGAGAATCAAATAACCCTATTAAAAATGGGGTACAGAGCTAAACAAAACATTCTCAGTTGAGGAATATCGAATGGCTGAGAAATATCTGAGGAAGTGCTCGACATCCTTAGCCACCAGGGAAATGCAAATCAAAACAACAATGAGATTCCACCTCACACCAGTCAGATTGGCCAAGATCCAAAACTCAGATGACAGCAGATGCTGGTGAGGTTGTGGAGAAAGAGGAACACTTCTCCACTGTTGGTGGGGTTGTAAACTAATACAACCACTCTGGAAATCAGTCTGGCGATACCTCAGAAAATTGGACATAATACTACCTGAAGACCCAGCTATTCCACTTCTGGGCATATACCCCAGAGACACCTTAGTACACAACAAAGATATATGCACCACAATGTTCATAGAAGCTCTATTTATAATAGCCAGAAGCTGGAAAGAACCCAGATGTCCTTCAGAAGACGAATGGATACAAAAATTGTGGTACATATACACAATGGAATACTACTCAGCCACCAGAAACAATGACTTAACCAAATTCTTAAGAAAATGGCTGCATCTAGAGAATATCATTCTGAGTGAGATAACCCAGTCACAAAAGAACAGACATAATATGCAGTCACTGATAATGGGATACTAACCCCAGAGGCCTGCACTGCCCCAGAAACAACTCACAGACTGTATGAAGTCCAAAAATAAAGAAAACAAAACAAAACAAAACAAAAAAATCTCTATACAACAAGAAAACTTTGACTATTTCCATGTTACATTTTGTTTTACTTGTACTTTATGCTCATTGTAACTATTAAGTTTTCAATGCATACTATCAAACCTTAAAAAAATTAAGTACTGACTAAAAAATATATTCATACAGTTTTATGTAAAAATTATTTTAAAATCTGAAAAAAAGTACTGAGAAAAATGTATTGTATAATTTTATGCAAACAATGCTTAAAGTCTGTTCATTTATTTTTGTTTTGTGAAATAAAGTTGTTAAAAAAAAAGAAGATAGAGAGATGATGTGTTTTTGAAATGTTCAATGTTTATAAATATTTATATGCATAATTATATATAATTATATGTCACAATACACAAAGGCTTATATTAGAATATACAATAGAAAACAAATATATAAAAGCTATATGGATATTTTTACATTATTTGATCAAAGCATATTTTATCATGCAACTCGATTCTTTGTTGTGTCAGAGACCAACGCTGTGCTCTATAATTTTGGGCTTTGTGGATGTTTAGTATTTTGATCCAACAACATAGGAATGTTCAGAGTTACATTAATTACTCAGAAGATAAATTTCAATGTTTCAAGTAAAAATATTAAATTTCAGAGTTTTATGCTTTGAAGTCATGTAAATTGTATTCTATAATGACCCAAGACTTATATTTCAAATAACTGTCAAATAGTTTTTTGTATACTCATTAATCATATTGTTGGCACACAAGCTGCAAGCTGTAGAACATCAGAAACAAACTTTGGCAATAATACAGAGCGTCCTTCATAAAATACAGTGATGTATCCAAATGCTATGTTATATAAAATTGGCTTAGAAATTCACACTTTGGTAAGCTAATAAAGTAAGTATCCAGAGGCTCTCATTTCTATCACAAGAACACTGTGTGTATTCAGCATTTGGATTACTGGCATGGCTACTGTCCTGTAAGGGTCTTAACAATAGAGAAAGCTATTCTTCCAACCAATCTATGCACAAATGGAGAAGAGATGATGACCTAAGTGGAAGGTAGCATGTATAATATCAGCTGGAATGTACAGAGGACATTGGTAGGGATGGTGTTACAAAGGTAAAAGAAAAAATAGAAAAAAGGTTAAGGATTGCCAGAGTTATGTAGTGAGACCCAACTTAAAAGAAAATAAATAAACATAAAAAAACCTCGGAGTTTAAAGTAACAAAAAAAAAAATGCTAGATTGAAAAGGGGAAACGTGTAAAAATCTCTTCCTTTAGATATATAGTGATCCTAAAGAAAACTTTTGAATAAAATGAACTAGAAATACATAAGGCTTTGTGTAAAAGACAATCATTCATTCTGTATGTTCCTATGATGATTACTTTAATCATAAAAATGTTCATATATTTTAGCATATATTACCTTGTCTTATTTTTTGTTTGTTTGGTTGGTTTGGTTTGGTTTTGGAGAAAAGTTCTCTGTTTATCCTAAGGTTTATTGCCAATTGGATATTTATAGTGAAGACCTGAGTTTTATAGATATTATTAAATAACGTTGGGTATCTTTTATTTCTCCTGGGACAACAAAAAGTAAGATCTTTTCAGTAGATACATTCATTTGAGTGAATAAAATCCATTATTCCAGCTAAATGGATGTGATCAGTGCCTTGCAGATCCTGTTGTTTTGATTACCATGATCTTGGTTTACCAGTTATGAAAGAACTTCTTCAAAGTCCATTATCTTATACAACTACATGAAAAAGGTCAGAGGATTTCAAAGAAAACACAAGTTATCCAATTAAAAGCAAAGAATTTTAGCAATAAATTTAGAAAAGAATTCGAGCAATGTTATTGATATTTTATTATACTCTAAGTAAATTATACAATAGCAATAGTAATACTTAACACATAATATATAAGTAATAAAATTTTTGAACACACACACTTTAAATATTTTAGTGGCATTTGCTCATGAAAGCAGAAAGAATTCATATTCTTAAATAAGTCCCTGGCTTATTTTAAAATGGGTCATAGTGTCAACTATTAATAGCTAGGCATCTCTCTCTCTCTCTCTCTCTCTCTCTCTCTCTCTCTCTCTCTATCTCTATCTATCTATCTATCTCTCCCTCTCTCTATATATATATATGTATATATATACATATATACATATATATATATATATATATATATATATATATATATATATATATATATCTTATCAGAATTGATCATCTCTCTAAGGACTGTCACCACTGGCCTGAATTTAAAGTGCAGGCAGAATAGTTTGCTCTTTCTTCCAGTGCACTAAAAGAGTATAGCAAAATCTCTCTGTCCCATGCCTTATTGTTTCTAAGAAAAACTTTAAATTTTTACACATTGTGTGTGGTTTGGCACAAGTAGGAAAGATAAGGAAGTGGCTGATAAATGAAGGTGAGGAACCCATGGGAGAGACATTGGCATTGTATTGGTGCCAAAGGACTTAATGAAGGGTTTATGCTAGACTGAACTACCACTTATCTGCAATTATACTGTCAGACAATCAATTGTCCTTAATTGTCATAATAACAGTGGTTGGAAATTTCAAGCCTAAATTCTGAATATATACAACTTGGCAACAGTAATATAAACGTAATTGGATTTGCACAGGTAATAACATCATTATTATAAACTAACTTGAATGAACTTTCAGAATAATGAAATAAAAAGACCTGCCAGAATACATTATTAAAGAAAATGAGTTGGTTTCTGTAACATGCAACTACAATATTCTTGATAACATAAGAATACTGCATTAGATTGAATATTCCTGGTAACAGTTATTCCTTAGTAATGTGAAGAAGCCTATAATGGATCCAGAGTGAATGTACATTGCAGGCTTATGGCCAACAATACCTAACCTTCAGATGGTGACACTGTTTTAAGAGGTTGAAGAATATCTTGGACATGAAGCCTCACAGGCAATTGCAGGGACATAGAATCCAGATTGAGAGTTACATACTAGTTTTACTTCCAGCCTGAGCCTACTGTTTCCTGTTCTCTGGAGTTCTGCACAGAGAGTTCTTCATGTTCTCCTGCCCTGAACTCAGCTGTGTCTTCCAATCTATCAAGCCATGGACCTTGACTTGCTTCTATTAGGCATTTAGGTGCAATGATTAGAAAAGAACTTCTATACATTTCTTTCATTTATGATTTGTTGGCTTTTATTTTATTTTATTTTAATTATTTTATTATTGAGAAAATATATTGATGTTACTATATTTTATATTAATATATTAATAAAATATATAAAGTATATTTTATTATTCTGGGCCCAGAACTCACGCCTGCTCTAAAAGCAGACAGTACTCTATAATACCGAGCCATTCTTCTAGCCTCACACACCTTACTTAATTACCTACAGCAGACTCTAAACTGTAGGTAACCACTGAATAGTGAATGTTTATGTTCTTCTCAAAATGAGAAACCAAATGACTAAATCTAACGGGTTTATTTTAAAATAATATAAAGTATGCTGGTGAGATAGGTCACTCTTTAAAGGCTTGCTTTTCAAGAAAGACCTGAATTTGATCTCAGAAAATGTGTTGAAAACAAAAAGCCAAAAAGCAAGGTGCAGTGTAATCACAGTGTTGGCAAGATGGAGGCAAAGATCTCCAGAACCTCTCCAGCTACCCAGCCTAAAATATGTGGTGAGTGTGAAACCAATGTGATACCCTGACAAAAACCAGAAGCAGATGCTTAGAGGTAACACCTCAGGTCACCATCTGACCTCCAAACACATTTGCAACACACACCTGCCAACCCACTCACATGAATACAATCACACATGCACAACCCTACATATGAGGTACACACACATACAGATAAATAAATAAACCTTAAGCAAACAAACCAAACCCAGTGATCTTATGTGTCTTCCTTGGGAACACAACCAGGATCATATTCTGTCTTTCACAGGTTCATAAAGAGTATGTTAGACAAAGGGTAAATGTAGTCCAATTGAATTGCAAGCCAGCGGTAAACTGCATTGTACATTCTACCCTGTTGGCAAAGACTGTTACATACTGCTCAGTGAGTCATACATTCCGTTCTTATAGCCCCTAAATATATGAAAGCATTCTTTTATTGCCAGGAGAAAATCTGAAACCAGGGGAAGTTAACGTGGAATTCGGTTAGTATTCTTTCCTACAGAACTTGAGAAACAAACAGGAATGGTACAATTAACAATAAAAATACATTTGTTTTGAAATGTGATTATCAAAGTTTGAATAGAGTATGAATTATAATAGTTATGCTTGATGGCTTAATTAATCACTTAACTTTCTGTCTTCTTCCATCAGTGCTTCAGCCATTGTCAAACAGATTCTGTCCCTAGTGTTCCCCTAGGGACCCTCGGTGCCTAAAGTAAAGCTTGAAAACAGTACAACCTTAACAAGATTATAAATGTAAATGTAACTTTTGAGTAGCAATTGATGTAAGAGTTTCTTGTAATATGATGTAGTCAGGCTGAAGAACTGATTCAGTGAAAAAGAACACTAGCTACTTTTCCAGGACCAAGATTTTATACGTAGTCCTCACATGGTAACACATACATACAGTACCAGGTCATACAACACATCACTTTTTAAAAAGCAATATATTTCTAAGATTTCTTTCTACATCTTGGATAACCATGTTGGGAAATGAGTAATGTCTCCTGTCTAATTTGACTTTGTTTATGATTTATTATAACAGTTTCTACATGGCCCATTGTGCTAAGAAAACACGGCATAGTTGTGTGTAGAACTATGTATTTAACCTGAATTTAATTTTCAACACCCACCCTGTAGCGTATAATCACACACACATACACACACACACACACACACACACACACACACACACATGTGTGTGTGTATATATGTGTGTGTGTGTGTGTGTGTGTGTGTGTGTGTGTGTGTGTGTGTGTGTATACTCACAGTAAATGCTTGCAGGAACAATAAATGACAAAAGAAAATTACATTTTAAAGTGAGATAGACAGAGTATATACATACATGTGGGCAAGTTAAGGGGGGAGAAAAGGAAGGAAGAGATATAGTAATTATGTTACAATTTCAAAATTTTTTTAAAATGAGTAAATGAAGTTCTATTAGGCTGTGCACAAAACTATGGTAAAAGTTAAGCATAGTTGTAACAATTCTTTCAGGAGAAAGAAACAATCAAGTCAGGAGGAAATACATTGTTTAGTGTATAGCTGTCACCTATGACTTCCAAAGTTTTCAGGTCTGCTTTCTTTTTACAAAAACATTAAGCTCTCCAATCTTCTCCCTAATACATTGAGTGCCATAAGTTTACTAAGGGAGGATGAAGTTATGAATCCAAATCATGCTTCTTTGCAGGTACAAATTGAGCCCCAATTGACTCCTTAAAAATGAATTCATTACCCCCATGTGGTTTTCCTCTACTATGTGCTGCAGCAACTGTCTCATATCCATTTTTGATGCTGTAAGGCTGAATATCTTATGAACTGTGTGATAACTTCACACATCTGAAATTAGATTTGGCTGATTGTCCTCCCTGATGCTAAATAAAAACAGACCCATTGCTGTAACACTTTGCCAAGGATATCAAACGTGATCCATGCATCATAATGGAACTAGAGCAAACATACCAGATCCAATATCTAAATATATAAATCAGTTCCTCTAACATACCTTTCCATTAACTCCCACCTGAACTGGCACCTTTCTTAGGGCTAGCATTTTTCCCTGATACATCATTGACAGAAACACATTAAGAAAGGGAAAAGACCTGTCTCCTGGGCTCTGTCTAAATGATTTAAATTCGTCTATGTTGTGAAGCATATTCAACGTTCATCTTAAATCAATTGCTTATAAACTATTTACAAAATCAGAAGACTGTATGGAACGTTTGTATCTACTTTCACACTGTCTATGAATTCTGTGTCCAGCAATAGAAAGAACAGCAGAAAGTAATAAATGTGTAATACGTGCAACGAATAACCTTTTAATTTTGAAACAGATTTTAAAAATAAGGTTAATTTTAAAAAAAAGAGGGTTAATTAATGAAATTACAGCAAGCTGTTATAACTATCATAATGATATCTTCAATGAGACTCCTCAAATGAATTTTAAAGTAAACATTTTGGGTAGCAGTTTTGATAAGTGGATGTACACTGTTGGCTTTCACATTTAGTGACTTAGCGTGGGCTTAGACAAACATGAAGGGTAGACTAACGCCCAAATCAAACTTCTCCTGTCCTAGAATTGTTACATCTGGACTAGCACTAAACTATTCCTTCTTTTGAGAAAAATTATGACCTGTCAGCCATTATTCAAATAGGGTTGAATGTGGTCTGTACCTGATTGGATAATATAAATTTCAAGCTGATGGTAGAAAATGACCTAGACAAAGATATAAATCCTCCAGGAAGCACATAAATCACATCAAAGACCACTCAACCTTATGTATCAGGATTACATTTATACATTTTAGCATAACTTTAATGTAATATGTGGACAGAGATGAATATTATACTTGGGTTTGATTTATCCTTTTTTTTTTCTTTTTTTACAGTTCCTATAAAGCCAATTTATATTTCCTTTAAAATTAAGATTATATCTTTATTTGAAATAATTATTTAATGTTCTGCTTCATTCATATTTAAACTATAGATACATACAAATATGGTCACCTTCGAAAATGTTTTCCTGAAAAAAAATTATGCCAATTACTTTGAATTTAATATCTTGCTCCAAGAATAAATCAGGGATTAATGTCAGTACTTCTTACAGAAATATATTTAGATGTCAAGGGCAGTCTGACATTCATTCATCCATAACGAAAAGTGGAAACACCAAGGAAAACAGGTCATTTGCCATTTCCCATCACCTTAATTAATCATACTCTGTAATAGTTATGGACTAAAGCATGTTCTTAAAGGTGCTTAGTATTCCTGTGTCCAAATGACAAAAGAGATCAGATTGTACAATCTCAGAGTAAGAATCAACAGCTACCGAGTGTAGAGAGGGCCATCCGCCACTAAGGAATGGAGCACAAGAGCCAAACATAACAATGCTACCCTTACTGTGAGAGCTGGAGGTATTCTGCCCTACTTTGGTGGATAAATGCTTGTTTTCGGATTGCAAAGAATCACCAATACTATGAATAGAAAAGGCCTTTTAAGCAGCAAAGAGCAAACCAATAGATATTGTAACTCTTGAGTTCAAAATATACTACTGTGTTGTAGCAATCAAGTAGCCTGGTGTTGGCAGAAGCATACATATAAATGAATAGAAAAGAGAGTTTAGAAGTAAAAGCATTCACCTACAGCCAAGTGTGTCCTCACAAAGATACTAACTGTGTACTGGGGAAAGGATCATCTTGGATAAATGATGCTAAAATAATGTGTGTCAGCAGGAGGGAGAAAGAACTTCCCTTTTTCACCAGTTAAGAAACCCAGCTCAAGCACTTGCATTCAGATTCTTCAGTATACTTTCATATCACACACACCCTATAATCACCACCAAAGGGATTAAATGGAGAGCAGACCTGGAAATGCAAGTAAAAGAGCTTGGTGAGAGTTTCAACCAAAGCTAATGATTTATTAAAATTGAGTTACCCTGCTTCTATCAGAAAGCACTTCCTAGCATTAGCAATAGTATCTGGGTTTGGTGTCGGCAGATGGGATGAATCCCTAGGTATCTGATATAAGCTCTTCCCTGGGAGGCTCTGGCAGAACCTGACCAATACAGATACAGATATATACAGCCAAACACCGTACTGAGCGTGGGAACCCCAACAGAGAAGTTAGGGCAAGAACTGTAGGAACCTAAGGTGTTCGCAGCTTTGTAGGAAGAACAACAATATCAACCAACCAGACCCCCCAAAGCTCCCAGGGACTAAACCACCATCCAAAAAAATATGCATGGAGGGACCCATGGCTCTAGCTGGATATGGAACAGAGGATGGCCTTATCAGACATCACTGGGAGGAGATACCCTTTGTCCTGGGGAGGCTTGATGACCCAGGGTACAGGAATACTAGGCCTCTGAGGCAGGAGTGTGTAGGTGGGTGGGGAAGCACCATTATGGGGGTGGTGAGGTTATGGGGGCTTGTAGAAGGGAAACTGGAAAGGAATACAACATTTAAAATGTAAATAAACAAAATAACCAATAAACGTTAAAGACAAAAATAATTGATTTACCCTGAATTCATAAACAAAGAATCTCCCAGCAACCATACATTATTAATTGAAAATACTATTGTGATGTAGTTGGTGTCTCCAAAAGTTGTTTACCAGAGAGGCTCCTTACAAATTCACATAACACAAGAAATTTTCACTGATCTCTGTTGCTGACCAGAACTATTGGAAGAGAATTTTTTCAGGAGATGTCACATGCCCTGATAGTAGGATATAGAGATTTTAGGCTGGAGGGTTGAGTGACCTCCATGCTTGTTAACCCTTAGAGTGCTCAAAAGTGGACTAGAGTATGCTAGGAGAGACTATTGGGGTATTACTCATCTGTGGGCTTTATGTTTCCAAAGCATGAGTCAGGTAAGATGAGCACCCTGATAGAATAGTGGCAAATCAGTTTTGAAGATCTGCTTTCAGACTGGATTTAATATCTACTCCACAGGATGAAATCCAAATCTGGTACAATAAACCTGACCAAAGCCTGTGGCTGGGGAGGTTATGTCATAGTGAATAGAGTGTTACTTTTATTTTGCTAAACTAACAGAATGTGCTTGTCAAATTGACTGGTAAATAACTACTATATTTATGCCTGTAGTATAGTGGTACTGTCATCTTTGGTCATAGAAGCTTCTTTTCGTAGTGCCTGGTAGTGATGAGAGAGACTTAAAACTACTCAAAGCAGAGAAAATAAGTGATTGGTAAATGACTAGCCAAAAGTGAAAATTCTATATCACTCCCTTAAGACTCAGGAATAGCATAAATGACAAAATTCCACAGTGGATAGGCAAATTTCCTATTTCTTTACAGCTGAATAATATTTACTATTACATGGATGTGCCACATTTTCATTATCCATTCTTTGTTAAGCATGTAGGCAGTTTCCAAACAATGGTTACCACAAATAGAGAACCAATGAGCATGAATAAGAATATGTCTCCATAATAGCATGTTCAGCTCTTTTAGTATATGCCCAAAAGTGGTACAGCTGGATATTGTGGTAGATTTATTTACAGAATTTTTAAAATATTATTTATTTCTATTCTTCAATCCTTTTATACAGTTCAGACTCCATCTCCCTTCTGGTTTACCATCTGACAGCCATCCCATCCCATACCTCCTTCCCCACAACACACAACCATTCCCAACCTCCTACCCTCATCGCCTGCCTTCACCCCTACCCCATTTCCAAATGGATGTGCCCCCCATCCCACCAGGCCTCTCCAACTTCCTGCTTTTAAAGGAACCTTCTTACTGATTTCCATAGTGAGTGTTTGGGGAAAAGTAATTAAGGTCAAAATCTGCCATGGCCACATAGCCTCTGGGCTCAGCACATTATTTGAGACTCCTCTCTCTGAGAGTTTCTCCTTTTCTGACCTTGTCCAGGGAATTATAAGCCCCCACATTCACTTCTAACTGAAGAATGTCACATAACCTCAATTAGTTTATAGGATCATTTTTCTTTCTCCTGGCAAAACTTCTTTAGCCAGCACCAGAGCTTCCTGAAATGCTTGTCCACAGTAATGAGGCTTTCTAGGTACCTGAAAGCCCCCAGCCAGTGACCTTTGCACATCCCACAACTTTGTAAGCCTTCAGTCACACAAAGTAAGGTTGATCTGCCTACTGACTGCTGGTCGGGTGTGGTTTATTCCCTTCAAGTATTCACAGGGTTTCTAAACTCTGTTCCATGCCATTGTTCCTCCTGCCCCTGTGGACCAAATCACCTGATGATCCATGAAAGCAGAGAGACCCCACAAATGTTCTTGTCTTTACTCTTACCAGCAATTTTTTTGGTAAATTTTGGTAAAAACCAGTAAGTGTTTTTCTATTCCTAAATTTTCTATTGTGTTTCTGGGGTGAAGGAAATAAGATAGGGATCACTACCACAGTTGGTCTTACAAAATACCATGTAGAAATTTACTTTGGTAAAGCTTTCTGAATCATGTACATAAATAGAGGAACTTGCGTGGAGTCATCATATAATTGGAGACAATCATCCAAATAGACACTGTACACTACCAAAAATGCCTCCTGCACATTATCCAAAAATCATAAGTGGATTCCATACTTTTTAGTTTTAGGCCAGACCTAAACTCCCTGGAGACATTGTATGCTATTTACACAGATGCTGGCCATCTTCCCCAACTAGATAAGACCTAATTGCTGAAGACATCATATACTTATGTCATTAAACATTGAGAAGCTGGATTGTTGCCCAATGAGAATCTTCGCCTAGTGTCAAACACATGCCAATGCAGGCCATATACTCAGGAATAGTTGGCTAACATAAAACAAACACAATGTTTATTATTTGGTGTGTGTCTTTGTGTGTGTGTGTGTGTGTGTGTGTGTGTGTGTGATGTCTTTGTTTTGCTTTGTTTAAACACAGAGAAAGAGTAGAAAATTGGGGGGATAGGAAAGGTAGAATGTGAGAGCACCTAAACTAAGACATGATGTGCTGCACTGGCCAGTTTTGTGTGTTAACACGAAACAAGCTGGAATTATCACAGAGAAATCTCCCTTCAGGAAATACCTCCATGAGATCTAGTTGTAAGGCATATTCTTAATTAGTGATCAAGGGTGGGAGGGTCCATTGTGGGTGGTGCCACCTCTGAGCTGGTGGACTTGTCTTCTATAAAAAAAGCAGACTGAGCAAGGCAGGGGAAGCAAACAAGTAGGTAACATGCCTCCATTGTCCTCTGAATGAGCTTAGGCTTCCTGACCTGCTTGGGTTCCAGTCCTGACTTCCTGTGGTGATAAACAGCAATGTGAAAGTATAAGCTGAATAAACTCTTTCTCCCTGACTAACTTCTTGGTCATGATGTTTTGTGCAGGAAGAGAAATCCTGACTAAGACATGTGGGAAAATTTGTTTTTAAAAAATTTAAAGACCAAAGTAAGGAAGACCTGGCTAGAATGTAGAAAAATACGATCTCTTACAGGGGAAAATGCAGCTTTTTCCTGCTTTCTGTCCTTCTGCCATATGACATAGCTCTATTTACCTAAAATACAGAATTACATCACTGGTCCTGTATCATTAGGTTTCTATTTTCCTTTTTCTTCCTTCCTCATTCTTTACTGTCATCTCCCATGATTATACCCAATTATACTACTTACTAGAGGTGTTTGCTTATCTCTAGGATAATTTCCAGGAGTCCCAAATTATGGTGCATGCTGTAACAATAGAGTTAGAAAAATATATTATATGCAATTTTTAAAATAAGTATACAGCTGGGACAAAATTTAATTTTCCAATTATTAGCAGAGAGGAGATCTTATAAGTATAAGTGAAATATATAAACAATTAATCATTTTGACATATTACATACTATGATAACTCAGCTTGGTTCAATTTACCTGCGGGAAACATGATTATTTTATATATACTGTTCTGTACAACAGGGTGTTTGAAACAAGCATAGGAAGATTGAGGATGATACTGAGATCAGCCTCTGGCCTATTCATGAATACAGTGTACACATATACACTTTGGGTTATAGAAATGCCAAACTATATACAATTAAACCCATCCATCCAGCTACTATGGTCATAGAGAATCTATCTATGTTCCCACATTGTATCAGTAAATGAGAAAAATTCATTGTATTAGTAAATGGAAAAAAAACAAACAGTTTCTCATTCTACAATTTATTTTCCAGTCAGAGAAAAAAAAAGAAGAAAACAATTATCTCACAGCAAAAATACTTTCTCTAATTCCAAGCCATTTTCCCCAAAAAAAAAGCTATAGAATGAATAATACTCCCACCAAAAAATTACACCAGTTTTAAATGTATGAGTATGTCTGAAAATTGTGTATGATTCTAATTAAAACGAGGCAAATTACTACAGTTTTCCCACAATATAACTTTTGCCTACAGGGACTCAAGAGTGGATGTCTGCCCTCCATTCCTCCCTTGTGCCTTCTGTGTTGAGATGTGATGTGAAGCCCCACACATTCTGCCCCCTCTCACTACTTTCACCTCCATCCTTCCCCCTTCCTTCCATGTTCTTTCCACATACTTTCTACCTACATTCTCCACAAAAGTTGTTAAAGAACATGTATTTGACTGTCATAGAAGTTCAAATGACTACAATAACAGAAAAATTAAGAGGCAATCTAAGGTTAATTTTTCTGTATTTTTAGAACTGTTTGTTGAGAATTTCTGTGATTCTGCCTAGATTGATAGAACATCCTTCTTATGAGTCATACTGAAACTCAGCAATCTGCCCTGGTTTGTTGCTAGAGGACTCAGGCTGAGGTCTTTCCCTCATCTCTCTCTCTCTCTCTCTCTCTCTCTCTCTCTCTATCTATCTATCTATCTATCTATCTATATCTATTTATCTATCTATATATCTATATATATATATATATATATATATATATATATATATATATATATATATATATATACATTGTGTGTATTACAATGTCCTAGATGTGGGATGACATTGCCTGATATTAACCTAAGAAGTTCCTTGTGTGTCCAGTGGGGTTATATGTTGTGCACACACACACACACACACACAGAGAGAGAGAGAGAGAGAGAGAGAGAGAGAGAGAGAGAGAGAGAGAGAGAGAGAGAGAGAGAGGAAATGACAAAGCCATTTATTAAAATAGCTGCTGCATAAGTCTGGAAGCTATCTTTTACACCCTCTTGCAGATTTTTCTAGCAGGTCTGAGTCTTTGTGTAACCTGTTTATTGGTTTCCTCTCTTCTCTCCTCCTTCACCTCTGTCACTCCCCCATGATGCCATTTGATAGCAGAAAGGCATCATAATCTGGCAAATATTGACATACTTTTAGGCACTATATAATATCTGATCAAATACAAGAGGGGTTTACAAATTTAAATGTATGTTATTTCTCTGTGTTTGAGGGAAAAGTTGTTAGCTAAGAATATGGAGAAGATGCTGGTAAAAGATATTAAAAACATTTCATTAACATTTTAACTTTTAATACTTTACTTTTTGTATTGCCTTTCTTAAACTCTGAGTATGCATCTGAATGGAATATGCATGCAAAATATTAAACACACATATCTAAAAACTTAAAATACTTGAAAATTGACATTCTTAATGTTATTACCGTCTCTACTTTATCAGAGACATTTGGTCATCTGAGGGACAGAGAACGATGTCACCAGACAGAAAACCTAGTACAGTCAAGTGGGTTCAGGAACCCCGGCATTTCTCATAACTGGGAATGGTAGGTGTTTAAATCTACTCCAGACCAGGTTCTGTCCTGGAACACATAACCAGGACACCCCCATTGAAAGGACTGTGGCAATCAGTTCTGTAGAGTACCTGAAGTTCTTCCATATGCAGATGAGGCATCCCTAACATCTCAGATAAAGCCAATAGAAAGCATCTGCCTCTAGATCTCAACCCACCTCCGACATGTTTATTAGGTCCTAACCGAAAGGACTATACTGCCTGAGTATTTTGCCAAAGATCATCTGAAGAGGGCCTGTAACATCCCAGGAAAGAGTTTTCTCTCCTGAAGCTTGCCTTGCTGATGCACTGCAGTCATTTCTTGCTCAGTGTCACCAACCTTGGCCCCTAGCTGCCCGTGTCTCATCCCCTGCCACCTACTCTGAGACAGGAGCAGCAGAGGAAGAAGCCCAGCACCCTGCCTTGTTCGACTATGCCTCAGGGAGCTGCAACTCTTTGTCTGCTCCAGCCTGCCTAGAGTCCTGCAGATCCCCACAGTGTAATAGCAGACAGCACCCAGACTGGGGCTCATCCATAATTACTGCTGAGATTTCACAATAGCTGGGAAATGGGTATAATGTTGATGTGCATCACTGATGAAGGAAAAGTTAAAATGCAGTAGAGTCATGTAATTTCCAGGTAAATAAAGGTTCATGATGGGGAACTTCCAAGGAAGAAGGTATAGAATTGAATGTTATAAATGGTCAGTGAGAAATAATAAAGTAATATGGCATTTATGAAGGAGCAACAAAAATAATTTTATAATTGGAGATCACCCAAACATGAAGAACTATATTAAAGGGTTGCATTACTAAGGTTGAGAGCCTCTGATTTAGAGGAACAGCAATGATTCTTAAGAACGTTTTGTTAGAATATCAATAAATAGCTGAATCACATGTGCGAGGCTGAAATCTCAGTAGCTGCTTTGTCTCTGAGGCTTTATCTCCCAGCAATCGAAGCACTCACACAATAGCTATCTACTGCTTGTGGAGCCCAAACACCTGGTAACCACTCAGTTCACATGACCATATGCCTCATCAACCCCAATCTGATGCTAAAATCCCACAGGGTTTTCAGAGAACTGCTCATACTTAGTCCACAATGGAAGCTTGAAAACTTTGATTCTGATATCTGTGAAGGAATCACCAGCAACAGTGGGTTAAGTAAAGTCACAGGCAAGAGGGAAGACCAAGATAGCAAACATCCAGTAATCTTTCTTTGCCAGGCAAGCTTTTTTTATACCAGAAGATGCCATCCACAATCAGGGTAGGTCTTTTTTTCCAGCAACAAACACAATCAGAACAGGTCTTTAGGGGATTATAATATGTAGAAAGCTGACATTACAATCAACCACAATAAAGGATATCATTGGTTTTACGGAGCCTACATTTCTAGCTTGTTGAGGAGTCTCCACACTGACTTCTGTGCTGTGAAAGTGCACAGGGCTGCAGTCTACTGCATTTCTACTCAAAGCCATAGGTAGCATTTAGTTTAATATATGACAGGCATGGTATTTCAAAATGTAGAAAATTTATCCAGGATAGTTGAGGCAGATAAATGCCTTAGTCCACTAAAGAAATAAACTCTGTAAGTCTAAATCCTCAGGAAAAAAATTGCTGTTGAAAATTTTACTATTAAAAGTGGCTTTTAGTGTTTCAAATTGTGTAATGTATTCGATTTATATAGTGCTACTCTGAGCTTTTCTAGTTTATATAACTGCAGTGGTGGGTACAAAAGAATTTTACATACATAATTTAAAACCATTTTTTGTTCCTTTTAGCTAAGTGTGTAAAAGGAATAATGTACATGCATTATTTTGTGAGAAGTATGTTTTAAATACAAAAGCAATAGCTAAAGGAATAATTTAGCAATTGAGAAATAAATATTTTCAACATATTTTTTTCTGTCAGAAACAAGTGATTATATGATAGTATAGAATTGAAATATATATAGCTTTGTAGTTATAAATATAATCTCTCGCTAAAAGAACATTGCTTTAGAATATTTAGAAATAGGGGCTTCTTTTTATGTTTGTTTTTCTTTGTCAAAATACTTTCCGGAATGATGCTAAATGTATAAGCAAAAATACATAAAATTACAAAACAAAGTATTTCCAGAAATACAATTATACAGCTATGTATAGAATGTATTTGAACTATGGCATACTGTTTGTCTCCTTAATAATGTGTTTTTAAAAAATATTTAATGGTCACTTTCACAAACAGCACAATTTTAAATAAAGATAAAAACTGCTTCATGATATTTGCAAACAGAATAATATGCAAAGTGTCCGTGGTCTCTAAAACAGTCATGGAATGGGACAATTATGTTAATTTTTACACTCACTTATTTATTTATTAGGAAGGGTGCACATATGCCTCATGTCATGTATGGAGGTCAGAGGACAATTTTAAGACTTTTATTATATAGATACTGTATTTGAAACTTAATAGTTAGCCCCTTTATTGATCCGGTTTTCAAACTGAGTGGCAAGTGCTTTATCTTAGTAAGCAAACTCAAATATGGACCCCTTAAAATAATTTTTGAGTTTCTTGAGATATCCTTGATTTTACTCGTGCATTTTTTATTAGATACTCTCTCTATTTACATTTGGAATTTTATCCTCTACCCCCATCCTGCTCCCATCCCCTCTCCCCTCCACTTGTCTTCATGAAGATGAACTCGCTCCTAATCACACTCTCTACCCCATTGCCTTGGCATTTTCCTATGTTGTAAAAATTTTCCCACCCTGGTCCAAAGCCCTCTTCTCACATTGATGCCAAAGACTGCTTTCTTCAGATACATATGCACCTAGATCCATAGGTCTCTCTATGTGTGCTCAATGGTTGGTATTTTAGTCCTTGGGAGTTGTGGAGGGTTTAATTGGTAGATAAGTGCACTGTTTTCATATCTCTTTCAGTACTTTCTCTGACTCAATTGCTCATGTATACCTTCACTTCCTCTGGGACTGCTATCCTCCTAAATTATTTTTAAACACACATGATATGGATGCCTCCTCAGAGGCTCTGTCAGAGCCATATTGATACAGGAGAGAATGCTTTCAGCTAACCCTTAGACTGAACATGAGGACCCCAATGAAAGATCTAGAGAAAAGACTGAAGGGGATGAAATGATTTGCAACCTTATGGGAAAAACAAAATTATGAACTTCTCAAACCCACCACAGCTCCAAGTGACTAGAACACCAACTAATGAGTTCACATGGAGAGACCCATGGCCATAGGTGCACATGCAGCAGAGGATAGCATTCTCTGGCATCAATGGGAGGAGAGGTCTGTGGTCCACTGGAGGCTCCTTTTCCCAGTGTAGGGGAATGTCAATGTGCTGAGGTGGGAGATGGTGGTTGGGAGAGGGAGCACAGTCATGAGGGCAACAGGAGGGAGAGGGAGAATGGGATTGGCAGAAGGGGATAACATCTGAAATGCAAATACAGACAATATACAATAAAAAAGTGAAAAAAATAAAAAGTTCATTTATTTACTTGATGTAATTCTCATCTCAGTGGTTTAGTGCTGAAGAAGCTTCCCCACTCTAGATCTTTCTGAATGTCTTTTCTGGCTGCCTAATTCAATTCAGCCATTCTGATTTAAACTCCACTCTAAGCTGACTGATTCAATATGGCTTCTCTCAGTTGCTCTCTGAATTGCTATGACAGATTCAGACTAAATCTGGCAATTTGTTCTAATCTTGTTTCTTCTTGTTCTTAGGCTTCAACTAACTTTGCAGACCTTCACTGAACTGCATGAACAAATGAACTTAACTCCACTGCCTGAACTCACATCACTGAGTGACTGCCAATTGACTGATTCAACTCCACTGCACTGATCTCAAATAACTGAACAGAACTGATGCTCTCCCTGCACTGCTCTGAAAGTCATTCTCTTTTCTGTCTGTTCTAGTGAGAGTTAGGTGTATCCTATCTCTGACTTATTCTGGCAAATCTTTCTCTGAATCATCACTTTGTAGGTCCCTCACTTGAAAACATGACTGCTTCCATTTACAAACTCATCTTACTCATGTAGTTTGAGATTAAATGCATATACTAAGGGTGTGTCTGTATTCCAGTCAGAGGGCTTAACATACCTCTATAACCCACACAGACACACATACAGACAGACAGACAGACAGACAGACAGACACACACACACACACACACACACACACAGAGAGAGAGAGAGAGAGAGAGAGAGAGAGAGAGAGAGAGAGAGACACTATCTTTCTTTTTCTCTCCCTTTCTCCATTTACTCTTTAGCACATATACTCAATCAAGGTTGAATATTTGGAACTGGTCAACCCATGCTTAGAGAAAACTGATTCTCTTTCTATCATCAACCAATCATCACTCAATATAGATACTGAAAATCTATAGTTATTCATCTAGAGAATGTGGTCTTGTGTATCATCCCATAACAGTATAGCACACTGGCTGGCATGGTCACCAAAAGAAACTTGAGAATGAAAAGGTTAAGTTTACATTAGAACTTAGTGATGAACTCAAAGCAAGGGAAACTTTTAGGCAGGAAAATTTTCACTGGAACTAAAGCAGAAGTTATGGAGAAGCCTTGTTTAATTGTTTTTCTTTATATTTTTTTCTCTGTCTACTTTATTTTTGTTAAGGGGTGGCCCTGCACTCAGTGGACTGAAATCTTCCAGGTCCCTCATGAAAACATATCCCATACGCTAGCCTGAAGGACACTCTGATAGAGTCATTTTCATTTTAACTTGAGATTCCCTCTTCCCAGATAACTAATGTGTATCAGCTTGACACAAACTCACCAGTACAATATACTTCTATCAAAATTAATTATCAGAATTTAACATTAGTTTTATTTGCATGAGAAAATTTAGAATTGAACCTGAAATTAACACATAAGCAATCAACCTATTATTTATGCACTTGTAACTTTTTACAACTCATATGACTTATGTAAGAAAATAACACATATTTTAAATATGTTAGAAATTCTCACATTTTCTCATTCTCTCTAAAAAAAAGGAGAATGATTTATTTCTAAGTTGAAAGAGATAAATTCACATTGTGGTAGTTAATGTTAATTATAAACATCCTTGGATTTATAATCATCTTGGAAACAAATCTCTTGTGATGATAAGGGTGCTTACTGAAGAATTTAACAAAAAAAGGGAAAATCCACTGTTGTGAGTAGCTTTGCTACCCTATCTAAGCCAGGAAAACAGGTCCCTCTGCCAGACCCCACCCTGCTTCCCTTGAATCCACAGCTAAAAGAGATACACTGATAGTTATTTCTTTTCATCTTGCCTTTGGAGACAATTGTTGGGTGCTGCTCTCCACTGTCCTGCTTGGTAAAGCATGCCCTTGACAATATTTTCATCTCTGTTCCTCCCAGCTGCACTAAACTTTAGTGCCCATGATATATCTAGCTTCTGTTAAACATCCCTGACCTGTGCCTGTAGGAGCAGCCACAGACGGCTGCTTCTTCCAAGTCCTCCTATAGCTGTTTGGCTTTTCTCCCTCCAAAGCATGGTGAACACTCTTCTCCTTTGTGGCTGTCTCTTTTCCTCCAGGGACTTGGAAGATCTGCCTACTCCTTCTGCCCAGCAATTAACCCATGGCTTTCTTTACTGACAAATCAAGAACTAACTGAGGAATGGAACCTTAGTATCAGAACTGCCCCTACAACCCACTCTGACTGAGCCAACACTACTCCAAAGTTCCAAAGGTTTTTTGGAGGGGGAGGGAGGGAGAGAGAGAGAAAGAGAGAGAGAGAGAGAGAGAGAGAGAGAGAGAGAGAGAGAGAGAGAGAGAGAGAGAGAGAGAGAGAGAGAGAGAGAGAGAGGCTTGCATTCATTTCTCTTTGCTTCCTAATTGTGGTCAGGATGTATCAAGTTCCTCAGACTCCTGTCCCCATGCCTTCTGCATCAAGATGGATGTTATCCCAAAACTGTGAGCAGAACAAAGCGTAACTTAAGTTGCCTCCTGTCAGGGATCTGGCATCTGATCACAGAAAATCAGAAAAGAAACTAATATATAAAATAAAAACAAAGTACAAAAATAATATTTGAGAGCAATCTGGTAAACACAGTTCTCACAAATATTGAAGGCTTTGAGCAGACACCGAGGGAACACAGCAGGCTTTACAACCCTGTGCTTGGAAAGCCTTTCACGAAAAGAAACAGAGGTGTCATTTAGGAAGCAGCTTTAAGAACAGCTTTTTTACATCATATGTTTTGCTGTGTTGGCAACAGAATACCTGATTCCCACCCTCCTCCCAAGAAACTAAATCTGAACCAGGGAAAAGTATGAGAAATAAAAGAGAACTATCCAATTCAAGGTAATTTTTCAAATTCAAAAGTGTCTATGTTATATGTTAAGCTTCTTTCTAAATAAAATATTTTAAAATATTTAAATATATATTTATCTAAAAATTTTAAATATTTTTCAAAATGCAGAATTTGTGCTATTAAATAATACTAAAGTTTAGAGCATATATTGTCCTACACTTAAATGCTGTTTGCATTTATGTCTTCCCATATGAGGGAGCCATTATCTTCTCCATTATTATATTTTTAAACTAATATATATTTCCTCCTGTGGTGATTTTAAAAGGGTACTATAACTAGAAATTACTTTGGGGAAAAAAAACCACTTTCTTCAACAGACTCTAAAACATCAAAATATCAGAACTGTGATGATAGAAGAGACTTGGAATTTATAAAATTCTCTTTTAGTCTGCCATTGTGGTTATATCTAAGAAGGTTTAAAGTTGTCTTTGAATAAATACACTGGCATTTTTAGATAATGTCACAACACACCAGTTAAATTGCAGCCTTTTCTTGTCTTTGCCAACAGTTTCAATCAGGAGCCAAAATTTCTTCTGTTCTAATTGAACAGCGGTCTATTACTGACACATCTGTTACATGAAAAGTGGGGACTATCAAAATGTGGGCTACCATGGTGAGTGCAATTATGTGATACAAAATGAGCAGTGTAACCATCCAATACTAAAATAGATAGGCCAGTTGCTAGAAAAACAGGAACATTTACTTGAGAGAAAGAAGGCAGTTACTGCAGGATTGATAAATAGTTGTATTCAACAAACCAACAAAATTAAGTAATTGAAGGCCATGCTAAAAATTGAAGGCCCATAATAAAAGTTGAGCCTCTGTTAAGTATAATGCATAACTTTTTTTCTCAGATATGCATCATAACAAAGCAATGAAAAGTCAGTGGACAATAAGTGTACAGAAACTGCAAAGAAAGTCTCTCTGCTGATACTTAAAATCTTTATTTAATCAACAAATAAAGAACACAAGTTTGGAAGAGAATAGTTGACATTGTAAAAACTGAGCAGCCTTTGCCTTTAGAAGTTTTATAAGCTAATTATAATATAAATATATAAATGCATCATTATAAAATGCTCATCTGGAGCGCATATTTGGGGAGGCACTCCATGTATAGATGGGTGCAAAGATATATTAGGATTTGGTATGGTGAGTTAACAGAGTGTCCTAGGCTCAGAGGCAGAGTATAGACCTGAGCAAAAAGCAGAGTAAAAAACCTTCCTAGCAAATGCCCCAGGAAACAAGTTGAAGTAGCCATTCTAATATCTAATAAAATAGATTTTCAACCAAAAGTTGTCCAAAAAAGATAAGGAAGGACACTTTTTACTCATCACTGAAAAAAATTATCAAGATGAACTCTCAATCCTGAACAATTATGCTCCAAATACAAGGACACCCACATTTATAAAAGAAACCCTACTAAAGTTCGAAGCATATATTGCACCACTCACAAATATAGTGAGACTTCAGCACCACACTCTCATTAATGAACAGATCATGGAAACAGAAACTAAACAGAGACAGAGTGAAACTAGCAGAGGCTATGATCCAATTGTAATTAATAGACATCTACAGAAAATTTCATCCTAAATAAAAATATACACCTACTTTTCAGCATCTCACGGCACCTTCTCCAAAATTGACCTTATAGTCAGTCACAAAACAAGCCTCAACAGATATAAGAAGTTTGAAATACACCCATGCATCCTATGAGATTAACATGGACTAAGTATTTTCTTCAATAACAACAAAAACAACAAATAGCCCTCATAAATATGGAAGGTAAAGAATGTGCTACTCAATGATAACATGGCCACAGAGAAAATAAAGAAAAAAAAAAAAACTAATGATTGTTTTAGAATTTAATGAAAATGAAGGCACAACATACCCAAATTAATGGAATGCAATGAAAGCAATACTAAGAGAAAAACTCATAGTTCTGAGTGCCTCCAAAAAGAAACTGGAGAAAGCATACACTAGAAGTTTAACAGCACATCTGAAAGCTCTAAAACAAAAAGAAGCAGATACACCCAAGAGGAGTAGATGACAGGAAATCAAACTCAGAGCAGAAATCAACCAGGTAATAACAAAAAGAATTATACAGAGAATGAATAAAATGGGAAGATGTTTCTTTGAGAAAAATCTACAAGATTGATAAGCCCTTAGCCAGATTAACTCAAGGGAACAGAGACAGTATCAAAATTAACAACATCAGAAATAAAAAGGGAGAAATTAAGTAAATTCAGAAAATCATCAGATCCTACTATAAAATCCTATACTCAACAAAACTGGAAAATCTGGAGGAAATGAACAAATTTCCCCCCAAATAGCAGGTAAAAAAAAAAATCAGGATCATCTAAAAAGTCCCATAACCCCTAAAGAAATAGAAGCAGTCACCAAAAGCCCCCAAGCAAAAATTCCAGGACCAGATGGGTTCAGTGCAGAATTCTACCAGACTTTATAGAAGGCCTAATACCAATACTCTCCAAACTATTCTACAAAATAGAAACAGAACGAACACTACCCAACTTTTTCTTTGATGCCACAATTACATTCATTCCTAAACCACACAAAAAAAGAGAACTTCAGACCATGGGAAAACCCATGAACATTGATGCAAAAATGCTCAATAAAACTATTGCTAACCTAATCCAAGAACACTACAAAGCAGTCATTAACAATAATCAAGTAGGCTTAATCCCAGAAATGCAGGGATGGTTCAATATATGAAAATCCATCAATGTTATCCACCAAATAAACAAACTCAAAGATTAAAAAAAAAAACCACATGATCATCTCACTAGAGTACTTGACAAAATTCAACACCTCTTCAAATAAAGTCTTGGAAAGATCAGGAATTCAAGGCCCATGTCTTAACATAATAAAAGAAATATACAGCAAACCAGTAGCCCACATCAAACTAAATGATGAGAAACTTGAAGCAATCCCACTAAAATTAGGGACAAGAAAAGGCTGAATGATAATCATGCTGAGAAAGTAATTAGGGAAAAGACACCCTTCATAATAGTCACAAACAATATGAAATACCTTGGTGTGATCCTAACTAAGGAAGTGACAGATATTTATGACAAGAACTTCAAATCTCTGATAGAAGGAAATTGAAGAAGATCTCAGAAGATGGAAAGATCTCCTATGTTCATTGATTGGAAGTATCAACATTGTAAAAATGGCCATCATACCAAAAACCAATCTACAGATTCAATGCATTCCCCATCAAAATTCCAACTCAGTTTTTCATAGAGTTAGAAAGAGCAATTTGCAAATTCATCTGGAATAACAAAAACCTAGAATAGTGGAATCTGTTCTTAACAATGAAAGAACTTCTGGGGAACTCACCATCCCTAACCTCAAGCTATATTAAAAAACAGAAGTGATAAAACCCACATGGTATTGGTACAGAAGTAGGTATGTAGATCAATGGAACAGAATTGAAGGCCCAGAATTGAACCCACATACCCCAGTTGGCCTATCTGGGTGGGATGTGGTTAGAATAGATCTGACTGGATCTGAAAACACATTACCTCATTTGCTCTTTTTCATGTAGACATGAATATTTAGCCACCCAGAGAGCCGGTGCCAGGACTATTTGCTTTATGTGAACAACAACTTGGGAATTAATTCAGCAGCTGGAATGAGCCGCTGCTGTATACTGCGAAGCTTATCTGCTGACTTATATATATATATATATATATATATATATATATATATATATATATATATATATATCTTTGGTGGTGTTCCCAAAGGACAACAGATAAGTTATTTTGAGAGAGATTTTTAAAACCATATCGCGACTCTTAGAAAACTGACCATTTTTTTCAAATATTAAAAACACATCAAAGAAACAACTTACATTCTATTTGATGAGGCATATAGAATGCTCAAAATGGGCTTTGAAGTTCAAATAAGAAAAATTATGGGTCAAATGAAGACCAGATAGGCAAACTGTCGTGGGGAGTATGAGTTGGCCAAAAAATTAAATATCTTGATAAAAATCCCCTAAAACACTATATTCATGTAGACATTGCCACACTAGAACTAAGAGTGCAGACATAACATTCTTCAGATTTTGAAAGTGTCATGACACAGAAAAGGATGAAAATTTTGTTTAATGAAAGAACCTATTGTTTTTGCTGAAACTAAAGTATGCGTTGAGCTTACCAAAAAGGGAGGCTAGATACGTGTTCAGTCATGAGAATCCATGGTGACAAGAATCAACAGGAAAGTGTCTGGGTTAGATTTGGGAGCAAAATTCAGAATGGAGTTGAAAGTGCTGAAAATTACAATAGGAGCTTAGGTATTATCTTTATGTCAACTAGGGGCACAGACAAATTTTAGGAATTTTGTCAACAGGGACTTTCCAGAATTGTTATGATAGCAGTCAACAGTATGGAAAGAGCATTGTAGCATGCACAATGGTATAAACTACCAGCCATATGCATATTTCACTGCCACAGCTGCTGCACCTATAATTGCTTATACAACGTCAACAGGATATTTGCAATAAGACTTTAGACATAAATGTAAATTTCTTATACCTATTCTTTATAATATACATCATAAAACAAAGCAGTTATTTAAAGACATGAGAAATGAGTAGAAGTTAAATTATCATGTTATGACCTACCTTTCTATTTGAGTTAGATATTTTTCTACATTTTTGAAACAGATTTTGGTATTGTTATATTTTGTAGGCAGTGTTTTCCCAAACATAACTGCACAGTGACTGGAAATATAAGAAATGCAATGTGTAACTTTTGAAGAAAAGACATTTGAAGGTAGACAAAAATATATTGTGCCACACATTCTCTGTCATCTATTGATGGCCATGTGAGTTAGATCCACCTTGGCTCTTGTAGATACATTTAAGTATTCCTCATAGAGCTTCTCCATTTGTGCTCTATTAACATATTTTAGAGTAATTTTTAAAGGTTACAGCTGTTTACTAACAGTTCTAAATACATAAATCTATATAATCAAGGAACTACCATTTGGCAAGGTTCTTTTGCTTTATCATCATGATGGAAAAGGCGCAAGTTCAAGGAAGAAAAAAAGAAGTCAGGTCAACCTTTCTGTAAGACCTTAGTGTTTCCTGAACCCAGTTTTCAAAGCTTTGACCTCCCCACCCTCCCCACATTGCCAGTAGCTACTATCTTTTAGCATGGCCATTGGCACCAACAAACATCGAAACCATTATTGTATCTGTTACCCACAATAGCAACAGGATAAGCTTTCTGTAGGTTGTCTAATTCTGGACCAGAATCCACTACTTCACATTTCAATCTGCAAACAGGACATTCACAATAACACAAAAGAAACTGCCCTGTGAGAATTTCGAAGAGTCACACAATTGCATCTTCTATTTTTACTAATACCAGGAGGCTCTGTAAGTTGGATGTTCTTTTCTGTTCAACACTGTTTGAAACTAAGCAAACAATCTTGGGAAAGGCAATACAAACCTTTTAATACAGCATTAGTGACTGGTATCTTAATATGACTTCTGTTATGGGTTCTCTTTTATACATAATTAGTTGTAAAGTGGAATATTGAACAACTTATGAATAAATAACAACTGGATATGCAAAACACAATGTTCCCATTCCCTCTCCTTACTGCCTGCCATTATCTTCAAAGGGCATTCATTAGCTTCTATTCTATTTCGGATAATTATATTTGACAATAAAACACCTTTATGAAAAACACATTACTGTGAGTTGAACTACCTCAATTCCAATCACCATCCCAAGGAGCTCAGAGCAATTTTCAGACTCTATTTAAGCCTTATTTAAATTAGACACAAACACATCTTCAGCCTGAGATTTTCATAGACATTAGCTGATCATTATGAAGCAAAGTCTGTTTACAGCACTAGAGAACTGACCAGCTCTTCAAATGCAGTCTAGTTGTTGTAAATAGTTGATCCAATTACCTTAGACCCAAGGAGTTTAAATTAAGCCTCTCCTAATTTGAAGAAGATTTCAATTGCTAATGGGATAATTGCATCTGATTTCAAAGTACAGCCTGTGCAGCTTTCCTTTAAGAATTCATTTTTGGAAATAGAGCAATTCCCTCAGTGGAAGGATGAATAAAAGAACTCAGGCAAGTTTCCTCCATTCTCTGGCCTTGCCAGATTTCTCTCTCTCTCTCTCACAGAATTCATAACAATTCCTCCTGTGTACTTGCATGTGTTCACAAATTGCCCAACTCTATTATGATGATATTAGCAATTAGTAAAGGAGGAGCTAGCACCGAGTCATATTACCACCAGTCTCCTAATTTTCATTTAAAATTCCCTCTCCACTGCACCATTCTCTGCTCGTCTGTGTTGAGCCATAAGGGGTTTCCAAGTGAGCTTGCATTGTCAAATTAATTCTGAGAGAAGTTAAGATTGTCCTTCCCAGGTTTTTCAGATGAAACCCATGAACAGATGTTCCTTTATGTTGTACACATAGCTCTGTTATCCACATTGGGACAGTTAATGACTTCTCTGCTTCACACAATACAGGGGAAGTGTAGATTTAGAAAAAACAAGGATATGTAGATGGCATGGATTTCCTTATATTTATTTTTTAACATAATGTTTTATTGATCTTTGGGAATTTCATGTCATTCATTTGCACTCATTTCTTGGTCCTTCCATGTTTACCCGATTCACTTAAAAATCTCCCCCCCCAAAATAAAATAAGAATTACAATAAATAAATAAATAAATAAATATTTAACTAGCATTCTGCTCACTTCTTTATCACATATTAATTTGTCATAGTGACAGTGGAAGCTGCAGTGTATAATACAGTATATCCTCTTGCCCAAAAATCTTTATTTGCAAATGTTCATTCTAATGTATTGTTGATTCAAAACCCCTGGCTTTAGTTCTATCACCAGTATAGGACCCTGGAAAATTCCTCTAGAATCTCTTACTGTTGTCCAGAGTCATGGGCTCCTGTAGCCAGGCTTCTGTAGGACTGGCAACTTCACTTGCTCCTCTAGTGCATAGATGGGGTAGATGTTGATGTGTGCAAACTCAAAGCCTTGTATCTGGGCCTGGGTAGTAGCTGAGTTGGTATCTCTGCGCAGCCCCTGTACCCTGTGACGAAGAAGTGGGGCTATCTCTTTACTCATGGGCCAAGGCTAGCTCTCCCTCACACATGCTGACAAGGGTAGCTCTTAATGCCCATGCCTTTGAGTAGAAGAATTAGGAGGGAAGAGCCAGTTCTACAGAGCTGTTGGACATCAACACGGCTTCTGATACCAGCTCAAACCACAGATATCTGCTTGGCCCTCTGTGGTTCTGTTGGTCACAGACATCAGCACAGCCTCTGGCCATACCTGTACAACTAACCCATTCATGGCCCTCACCAGGTGCACTAACCTAGGGCCTCATTATGACCTTAGGTGGCTCCATAATTCCTCACATCAACACAGGATCAGGGGGCATCACAGCCTTAGGGTATTACCACGCCATTAGTCAGTGGCAGGCTTCTTTGTGGTTTAGAGCAACAGCATGAACCACAGACACCATCATGGACTCTGATGGCATTACATCACACAGTGGTCCTTCCAGGAGGTCCAATCCAGAACATAAATTTTCTTCACCTTAGGCTTCCATCATTGTCCAGAGCCAGAGTAATCCCACCAGTGGATCAGCAGGTTTTGAGGCTGAGTCTGCATTGGTATACTCTCCTGACTGCTGGAGCTTCCCTACAGACACGCAAACTTTTCTATGTTCTCCATCTCTCCATCAAATATTTGGTCATTGTAATAGCATCTGTCACCACAGGCTATGTGGAGAGAGCAGGCCTGTTTATCGTTTGATACTATCTTTCTATACCCATTTTCTTAACCTTCGGAAATTTAAACATTTGTTTATTTTATGTTTAATTAAATTCTATAACATTTCAAAAAACATATTAATCCTTTGTAGTCTAATTTACAGTTCCATTGAACATTCATTGTCAGTCAAAATTGAAATTATTTAGCATTCTTTGCTCAGTCGGTAGACATATTGCCTGGAAATTTTGAATTTACTAAGAGAATATTTTTCAATTGTATATAGTGAAATGAGTATGTCTTAGAGTATGTTCTTCTATGAACTCTGTTTTCAGGGTGAAAGTTTATGTGTGTGTATGTATGTGTATGTGTGTGTGAGTATATATATATATATATATATATATATATATATATATATATATGTGTGTGTGTGTGTGTGTGTGTGTGTGTGTGTGTGTGTGTGTGTGTGTTTGTGTGTGTGTGTATGTATGTATGTATATATATGTATGTATATATATATATGTATAAATATATAGCCTTGATTCCATATAAAAAAGATTAAGTTCCATGAGAATGCATTTTATGATCATCCTTAGTAACATCAATGAATTGAACAAAATACCTAATATAGAACACAAAATTACTTTTCATTCCGGTTGCAACGGTCTTGATAGAGTCTGAGAAGTCATAGAATGCCATCCGATTTTGATGTGCATAATTATAAGACATTCATAGCATATTTTCTTTGGCTCTGAATTTTGTTCATGAACAAAAAATTTACTGGTGGTAAAATGTGACCATACATTTTACTTTAGTAGATATAACATTGTAATATAGCATTTTCCTAATGGGTGAGATAATAAGGGTTATGAATCTCATAGTTCTGTGTCACATGATGCTAAAGTGAGTCACCCACATTATGATTGGAAGGGCCTTAATCTGGAGCCCTCAGTAAATACTGTGCCTCCTTTGCCTAAATTGATAGTTTGAAACCTTTTAAGAATAGCTAACATTTTGTTGCCTTTTAATGAATTCAAGTCCAAGAGATCAAACAGGTGGCTTATTCCAGTGGTTCACAAAAAATAAAAACCATTAGATTGATATTTCTTTTTTATCATAGCTTGAAGACTAATTTATGGATCAAATGTATATGACTTCAATGTTGAATTAATGAATCTGACATTATAAAACATCATGAGACTTGCATGTAATTAAACCTTTGAAGAATCTGAACCCTACTGGGTTTAACACTGTCCTTTATAATAAACCCTCCCAGCAAAATTTAAAAACACATAGTCCTGTTCTGATAGAGGCCACACTTTAGTAAAGGAGTTATAGAGTAGGTGGAAAATGAAAGAATTATACAATCTATGAGATAATAACTACAGAGAAAGAAAGAAAAGTCAACCCGGGTGAGAAGACCAAGAGCACGTGTTTGAAATAAAAGCATGCCTCTGTTCTAAATCAGCATCAGTGCAGGTGGTGGGGAACAGGCGAGAAGAAGGTAAGAATTTTAGCTCTGTTCATTCTCTAGAAAAGCATTCCAAGCAGATGGAACAGTTGACATGAATCTCCAGTGAGGTTAAAGAAGGACAAAGAAGAAGTCACTAAGTTAAAGAGAAAAGGCAAGAGGCCAAACACCAAGTCCTCATGGAGAGGGCAGTGCTGAAGAGGGACTGTGACTACTGTTCATTGACCATAAATACCCTCAGTGTATTATGTTTAGATTTATATGGCCTTCCAAAGCTCAGTTCCAGCAACAATAATAATAATGCTCATCTATTAGTTATAAATAAATATTACGCTCAGATATTTCAGTTACCCTGAATTATTTTCGACTTATTTAACCAAATGAAATTGAGAAAAGTCTAATCATTAAAAAACAATGACAGACATAGTCTTTGTTCCTGTTTGGTGGGGGGAGAAAGACAAGCAGCAGCCATGAGCTGCAATTATTCTATTTCTACTCTATACTTTATTGTGATAGATCAATGCCCTGGCCCAGAAGTCTCAGAGTAAATACACATCTTATGTTTTAACATTGCAGAAATAGCTACAAAGGATTAGAGATTTGAAAGCCAACTCCCCGTGCAACCATGACAGGCTATCATGGAATGAAAGGACAGAACAATTGCTTTTTCTCAGACTGAAATTGCAAAGAAAGGAAGACAGGAGAGAAGCTCAGATGGGAAGAAGGTGCAGTAGTGGGAGCAGAAAGACTATGAGCATGCCAGATGCAGAGCATAGTGTGTCTGGATACTGACAAGACAGTGTAGTGCTCAGACATAGAAATTGCCTCTCTTTGGAAAATGAAAGGAAACAAGCAACATTTGCTTTTCCTAAATGGCCGCAGTTTAGTTGAAACTATGTGGACATTAAGATGAAATGCCTCTGGCAGTTTTCAAGCACCATAGAGCATTTTAATTGTCAATGCATTTAAAAAGCACAGCACATTGTACCTACATGGTTCAGACGAAAGCCTTTCCTTTTCCAATGTGGAAATGACTGCCAACTATTGTTTCCTAACGGAAATGGCAGTACCCCCAATGAGCAGCTGAGCTTCCTCCACTCTGTATCACCTACCAGTATACTGACTGCTGTTTCTCTTTTATCTGGTATAAGAAGTCTACTGAGTATGGCCAAATTGTTCAGTGGACTTGTGTTTTACAAGGCACAATAGAATTGTATGTAATTGAAACCTTAAAGAATCTGAACTAAGAAGTCCCAGAGTCGAAAACTTAATACTAATCAAATTCCTTCATTACTAATTTAGAAACATGCATCAAATTAAATAAACTTTTGATAAAATATAAAATAAGCAGGGCCTCTAAAATTATTGATTAGAGCTTGCTTTTATGTGAGCAACTGCATTATTTTATTTTATTTCATTTAATTTTAAGCATATGTATGCGAACCTGTGTGCGTAATGTTACTTGTGTGTTTATGTATATGGAGATGTTAACCTCGGGAATCTTCCTCAATTGCTCTCCATCAGATTTTTTGAGGCATTGTCTCTCACTGAACAAGGATTTTGCCAGTTCAGCTGGACTGACTGAAAAGCCAGTTCCAGCAGTTGATCAGTCTTGACTCCCAAATGTTGGGGTTAAGACTATGCACTGCTCTGTCTGACTTACATGTAGGTTAAGGAGATGGGTTCTCAAGTTTGCGTAAGAAGGTTTTCTGACTGAGTCATCTCCACAGCCTCTGGTTTAACATATCTCTACAGTTGAATTTTAACATTTCAAAGGGAAATTGTTCGTATTTCAACAAACCTTCAAGTTTGCTTTGGACTCCCCCAGGAAGTTTAGTTCTCATACAGTTAACTTCCAAACACGACAAGTTTAAAACCATCCACCATTCTAGGCACGTAGTATTGCATTTTTTTTTAACTTGCAGTAAATACTACCCTTCAAGGACACTGGTAATTATGGGGTTCAACAAGCTCATTTCTAAGGAGATAATTCTCATTTCTAATTACAGCAATGAGAAGTGTGGACATAAATTAATAGAGTTGTTCAGCAGACTATTCTCTGCTTGATGACTGGAATAATTCTCTTCCATTTAGAAGAATTTAGCTCCTCCACGTAAAACAGTCACCTGCTTTTATGGTAAAGCCCATGGCAAACAATTGTCAAAATAAAGTGTCAAATCTGGAAAAGGTAGTAGCAACAAGTGGCCTCTGAGAACTGGCTGTTGTCAACAGTGGGAATTTAGGTATTTTCACTACTTCCTCTCAACCAATTGAAATCAGTGTTTTGGTGCCCCAGAAATCCAAGCTAAGTCTTCAGTAAATTCTTGTGGGGATGATGGATACCTTTTATTGCATATGTTGGGAAACTGAGGCAGGACAAAATGTCTGAGAGAATCAAAGAGTACATGGTAAAACTCTCCCACAAAACATCAAGCAATGACAACAAAACTTATCAGTATCTCTTAATAAGGAAGAGCATGTCACGTACCTGAAGACTAATGGCTTTTCAGAATGCAAATGAAATCTTTTTTTTCTAAATAGGAAATGCTATTTATTTTTTGAAATGGTCAATATTTGTTGTCAACTTGACAGGATCTAGATGCCCCAGAGACTAGCCTCTGAGTCCTGTTGTGAGTAGTTCCCTAGATTACATTAGTCCGTGAGCCTCCTTCCGATTGATGTTCCTGATGATATGAGAACTGGAAAGACTGAATGGATACAGGCAGCATCTTCTGGTAGTGTCCTAGCTATCCGGAGACTATAAGAGGAAATTTAATATTTTGTCTACTTCCTGGCTGCCTTACTGGAAAGTTCACCTACTTTATATAGGTTACTCTATCCTGTTTGTCGCTACTGCTGCTGCTGCTGCTGCTGCTGCTGCTGCTGCTTTCATAATTAATATCAGAACCTAGGATTTTCAGCCTCCCAATGTCGTCTGAGAACTATCGTTTTTCTAGAAATCTTCAGGTTTCTAACACATGGTTAAGATTTATAAGGCATCCAGCCTCACGAACTGATCAACTGCTGCTTCTTGATTTTTGGTAATGAGTAAGCAGGGGCTGTTAGATTACTCAGACTATTGTGTAAGGCAAGCTAATAAATCATTTTTAATGTACATTCTATCAATGTGGTTGATCTATAGAACCCTGGCAAATACAACTTGTTTATAAAAGAAGCATGACATTTAGACTCTACTCCATTTTGTGGTACCAATTTATGTATACACATTTCAACATAAATTAAATGTAACTATTAGAAACAAAGAAGACACAAAAGTAGTATGTTAGGCTTGAGATACTCACGTTAAAAACAAAGTTTTGTTAGGAGTTCATCTTATTCTGCACATTTGCTTTTACACAATGAATGAGTGTGTGTATAAAATGTATATCTCTAAATTTGTGCTGGGACATAATATGTTTTGGGGAACATATATGTGAGAGTTCAGGAGCACAAAATAACAGTAGAGAAAATTAACAAGATAATGGTTAGTGTTAAGCTACACAACAATGAAGAAAAGCCCACTTTTAGAAGCAAAATTATAACATCTTGTATATTATAAAGTTGGATGGTTAATAAATGGTTATCTCAATAACCTTTATGTATCAATGCAACTATTTTTTTCTCATCAAAAATGTCCTGTAAATAGTTTATGGGGTATGTTTCACCCTTGCATACTCAGTTCTCTTTATTGTGCTTACAGGTTCCATACATTGGTTCCCATTCCAATTTTTCTTGGGTACTACTCTTTAATGGACCTATAATGGGTATTTTGAACATTTCACAAGTCTAGGAGGTTTAATCTTTTCTTGTTTTCCTCCTGATATCTTCTAATTAAAAATTATGGGTTTATGCAACACTTCTGATCCATAGCTCACAACTATTACTAGTGTAGAGTTATAAGAATGATACATCAGCATATACACTTTTCTACTGTAATGCTTTTGTAAAAAGTGATGTTCCAATCCTTGAATCATTTACATTTGATAGACTAAGTATTTATAAGATTCATATGTGGTACATGCACATAGCAGTAGTGCTTTGCAAATCCTGTGGAGTTTTCCATTGAAGTCCCAAGTTATCCACATCCTTCAGGGTAAGAGTCTGCCTGCCAGAAATCTCTAAATTCATCCTGCTTCTGCTCTCTCCCATCAGTCACCATACAGAGCAAAAGGAGGCAGCCCTGTAAGCATTGCTTCTCACATCTGCAAGCAGATGAATTTTTCACTCCAGACTCTCGAACAAAGTGTGCGTTGTGATGGAGTAATGCAGTGAATGTTTTCTCAGTGATTTCTGCACATGAAAACTTACACCAACACTTCTAGAAGAAGCTAAATGAATCTCAAAATATGGGATATTTATTTTTTCATGAATGAGCTCAAAACATAACTGAGGACCAGACATTCCTGCAGCTCATTCAAGTGAGTGAATCATTCTAGACTAGATAATCCCAGAGATTATTATTTTCTGAGGACAATGGTAGATACAATAATGTAGAATGGGGAAAGCACACAGGCTTAAAGACTACACAAACAAAACCTCAGGAAACTAAGGAAAGATGAGAATGGAGAGATAATCTTACCTAGATAATAGCATAGTAATTGGTTAGCCAGTACAAAATTATTAGCCCTGATAACACACACATAAACATTACAAGCACTGAGCAGATTGTATATTGTACATACATAGTGATGAATAAGAGGAGATGGAGAATACCAAGAAAACAAGGCTCTCAAAATCAACAAGACCAACACAAATTAACTCTCAGAGATTGAGGCAGCAGGCACAGGGCCTGCTCCAGATGGATTCCTAGAGCTGAAAAGAGAAATGGACACATTCTCGGATCGCTAACCCAAAGCAATCTTTAATTGACAACCACTTGCAAATGAAAATTTAGTTTTCTCCAAGGGAGTCTCACTGGAGCAAGACACTACTCTAAAAGGCAGGCTGTGTGCCCAGGAATAACAGTTCCACAGACAAGTAACTCAACAGCATTGTTGGAGATTTCATGTCATAATATTTAGTCAGGGTTTTTGTTTTTGTTTTTAAATTTTATCTTATTTGTATTTTTATTTTATGTTATTTTGTTTATATTTTTTCTTTCTTCTTATCCTATCTGACCTTTGCAGTCATATTATGACTTCCAACTTAGTTTTTTATGGGACTCCCGAGTGTTTGAATGAGTCAGTCTTTGTATCTGTTTCTTCTGGATTTTGTTGAAACTTTTTATTTTGTACTATTAAGATATATTAGCTTTGTAAAACATTATTATTTCACATTTGATTTTAGTATTAGCCTTTAGAAGCCTTTTTGTTTTCTAATGAGAGACAGGAAAAGGTGATTCTGAATGGGAGTTGTCATGGAGAGAAATTAAGAGGAATAAAGAAAAGGGAAATATTAATTCAGATGTATTCTGTGAGACAAAAAATATATTCATAATAAATATGGAAAAATGAAACTATAATCTCAACAATAAAATAATAAGACTTTTAAAGTGAAAGCATTATTTTTCTAACAATATAGTGCTATGTTTAGAATTACAGGGAAGAACCAAGTAGACATACTGTTATGATAGTTTTTGCTTAGATATCAGTGGAGTATATTAGTTTGATAAAAGTTATTCATATGTGTATATAACATAAATATTATATTTGGTTTGTAATGAGTCTTATATTCATCTGCCAGTGTAATAAAACAGGATCAAGTCAATGATTTTCAGCAGGTACATATTTAATTCAGTGAGACATTCTTTTGTTCCTAAGTTAAACACTACCCACTGAACAATGACCTCAACCAAACAGTCCTGAACGTCCTCAGCATCCTGATGTGGTAGAAAGAACTGTAGATGTAGGGCATATAATGAAAGTATTTTTCTGACCAACTCCAGGTGACTGCTCACAAGACTTATGACAACTGGGACTGTTTGTTATTTGAAAGCATGTTATAATTATCTCTGCCCTATATATGACACAGCAGTAACTTAAAGTTCAAATTAAATGAGAAGCTGCGTCTTCTGCCCCAGATATGGAGAGAGAAAGAGAGAAAGAGAGAGAGGAGAGAGCGAGAAGCAGACTGAAAGTTACGTGACAATGAATAAAGTAAACCAAAAACAGTTCCAAATGCTTCTTTTAATGTTGGCAGGAGTACGATACCAGAAGATGAAGGGCATAGGACATTAAACAAGTCACCGAGGAGGAGTCATGTTGACAAGGCCAAGGTCATCTTTTGAAAATTAGTTTAGCTTCATGTTTGCATCTTCCTATCTGGTTGGTCACAGAAAAGACAATTCCGATTCTTTAAACAAGTAGTTATGAAAACCACATCTACTTCACTTAAAAATGTAATATTTTTATCATTTGTGTGAGAAAGAATTTCAACTGATTATATATGAAATTCATTCACATTCATCTCAGATTCTTCTTTGCTGTGATGTTCAAAGCTCACATGAATATTTTCAGGTAATGGCCATAAAAATACTACTGAGCTGACAGGCCAGGTTTCTGTTCTGACTTTTTTTCATGGACTCTGTTATGTGCCGAAAATGACTTTTTAACTCAATATTATATTATTATAAATTTATGTATGGAAAAATGGGACTTGCCCCTCATAGCAGAACCTAAATTTGAGGCTGTGCTATGACTTGCTTGTTTCTGGCCACAGGGCTGACATTCAATTCCAAGTGTCATTCAGAAGGGCACTGTATGCCTCCATTATCATGGGAAGTGTCCACTTTAACAAATGGATTACATGTGGTGTATATCTATCCTTTAAAAAGAATGGATTAGGTTAGAAAGGTAGGTGAGTATGTAATTCAGAACTCGGAAACTCTGAACAATTATTTATTTGACTTCAATGGGATGCTAGACAGACACCTAAGACCTGAAGAACACTATAAGAAAACTATGACTCTTGCACCTATTTTACAGGTAGAAGGAGCAAGGCTTGGGATGCAGCGTGATGATTACAGTAAATTAGATGCCAAGGTCATTTGGAGGGCTACATTTACAGAAGCACAGAAGCCTTTTGGGGGTCAGAATTTAAAATAATAAGCAGGCAGTAAGGTAACATGGCAAGCAAGTTAGCTTAGCTAGTAAAAGGCTTATCTAAAGAAATGATCCAAGTTTAATTGGAGAACTGTTTGAAAATCTGCATGAGACAGAGAGCTGAGTACTTATCATCTAAGCACTGGTGTCAACACAAGTGTTACTACTACAATGATGAGACACCATGACCAAAATCAAGTTGGGGAGGAAATGGTTTATTTTGTTTATATTCCCATATTGCAGCCCATCTTTGAAAGAAATCAGGCCAGGAACTCAAACAGGGTAAGAACATGGAGAGAGAAACACATACAGAGACCATGGAGGGATGCTGCTACTTTCTTGTGCTCTATAAGTTGCACAGATTGCTTTCTTATATGTTCCACAATGGTTTGGTCTCTCCCCCATCAATTACCAATTAAGAAAATATGCAACAGGCTTGCCTACAGACTGATCTTTCGGTGGCGTGTCTTAATTCAGGCTCCCTATTCTCAGATGACTTTAACTTGTGTCCAGTTGACACACTACTGGCTAGTACAACGCAAGAGTCAGAAAGAAGCACATCCATCCATGCTGCTCTCTAGCAAGATAGTGAGGTGAGCATATGCTGTGAAATGTGCTCCACCTGATCAAGGGGAAACACAAAGTTAAAATTAAGATGGATGGTACCGGAAGGACAACACCTGAGACTGACTACTGATTTCTCAAGTTCTACCCACACACATGTATGCATACTTCCCCTAACCCACACATGAAGACTTTGTACAGAAAATGACTAAGTTACATCATACATAGAAATCTCCTTAATAAAATAAGTAACTCACATCTGCAAAAATAACTTGAGACTTTTATTTTTTTTTTTTTTTTTTGTCTAAAGATCATATGTACATACTTTCTTTCTAGGTAATAGATTACTTTTGTCTGCCAGAATCAGAGTTCAGAGGGTTGCTGTAGCCACTTGAAATGTGGAAAACCCAATACAATGAGGGAAAATACAGCCTAGTAAAAACAAGAAAACTCCTAAACAAGAAAACTAAAAGAAGAAAAAAACACAGACACAAATCAACCCAAATAAGCAATAATGGCAGGAAAAAGAAACAACTATTTCTTGATATCTATTAACATAAATAGACTCAACTCCCCAATAAAGAGACATAGACTATCAGACTGGATACATAAACAAAATCCAGCCTTTTGCTGCATACAGGAAACTCATCTCAGAGACAGAGACAGACACTATCTCAGAGTAAAAGGGTGGGAAAAAAACTTCCAAGCAAACAGCTCCAAGAAGCAAGCTGGAGTGGCTATTCTAATATTGAATAAAATAAATTTCCAAACAAAAGTTATCAAAAAAGATAAGGAAGGACACTTTTTACTCATTACCAGGGAAATATGTCAGGAGGAACTCTCAATCCTTAACATATATGCTCCAAAAGAAAAGCACCCACATTCATAAAAGAAACCCTACTAAAGCTCAAAAAATACATTTCACCCCACACAATAATAGTGGGAGACTTTAATACCCCACTCTCACCAATGGACAGATCATGGAAACAGAAACTGAACAAGGACACTGCAAAACTAGCAGAGACTTTGAACCAACTAGAATTAATAGATATATACAGAACATATTATCCATCCTCAACAACAAAAAAAACATCTGCAGGAATCACTATCCCTGACCTCAAGATATACTACAAGGCAATTGTGCTGAAAACTGCATGGTACTGGTACAGAAATAGGCATGTGGATCAATGGAATAGAATAGAAGATCCAGAAATGAACTCTCATGTATATGGTCACCTGATTTTTGACAAAGGAGCAGTAAACATTCAATGGAAAAAGGACAGCCTATTCAACAAATGGTGCTGGTCCAACTTGCACTCAGCATGCAAAAGAATGAAAATAGACCCTTTCTTATCTCCTGGTACAAAGCTCAAGTGCAAGTGGATCAAAGATCTCCACATTAAACAAGATACACTGAAACTATTAGATGAGAAAGTAGAGAAAACCTTAGAACACATAGGCACAGGAGAAAATTTCCTGAACAAAACACCAATGGCTCAAGCTCTAAGGTCAAAGATTAACAAATGGGACTTAATGAGATTGCAAAGTTTCTGTAAAACTAAGGACATCGTCAAGAAAACAAAATGGCAACCAACAGAATGGGAAAAGATCTTTACCAACACCACATCAGATAGAGGCCTAATATCCAAGGTATACAAGGAACTAAAAAAGCTAGACACCAGAGAATCAAATAACCCTATTAAAAAATGGGGCATAGAGCTAAACAAAACGTTTTCAGTTGAGGAACACTGAATGGCCGAAAAACATCTGAGGAAGTGCTCAACATCCTTAGCCATCAGGGAAATGCAAATTAAAACAACCCTGAGATTCCACCTCACACCAGTCAGATTGGCCAAGATCCAAAACTCAGATGACAGCAGATGCTGGCGAGGCTGCGGAGAAAGAGGAACACTTTTCCACTGTTGGTGGGGTTGCAAGCTAATACAATCACTCTGGAAATCTGTCTGGCGATACCTCAGAAAATCGGATATAGTACTACCTGAAGACCCAGCTATTTCGCTTCTGGGCATATACCCCAGAGACACTTTAATACACAACAAAGATATATGCACCACAATGTTCATAGCGGCTCTATTTATAATAGCCAGAAGCTGGAAGGAACCAGATGTCCTTCAGAAGAAGAATGGATACAAAAATTGTGGTACATATACACAATGGAATACTACTCAGCCACCAGATACAATGACTTAACCAAATTCTTAAGAAAATGGCTGCATCTAGAGAAGATCATCCTGAGTGAGATAACCCAGTCACAAAAGAACAGACATAATATGCAGTCACTGATAGTGGGATGCTAACCCCAGAGGCTTGCACTCCCCCAGAAACAACTCACAGACTGTATGAAGTCCAAGAAATAAAGAAAACAAAACAAAACAAAAAAATAGTTACAAAACAAGAAAACTTTAAGTATTTCCATGTTACATTTTGTTTTACATGTACTTTATGCTCATTGTAACTATTAAGTTTTCAAGGCATACAATCAAACCTTGAAAAAAATCAAGTACGGACCAAAAAAATATATTCATATAGTCTTATGTAAAAATTATGTTAAAATCTGGAAAAAGTACTGACAAAAATGTATAATTTTAAGCACAAAATGTTTAAAATCTGTACATTTATCTTTGTTTTGTAAAATAAATTTGTTTTTTTTTAAAAAAATAAATGCCTAATAGAATTCTGCACTGAAAAAAAAAAAAAAAAAAAAAAAAAGAAATGTGTGTGATTCCCCAAAACACACACAAAACCACAGTTCAATCTTTGAGGCACTGCTGGGCTAAAAAAGAGGCTGGTTTATTCTATTTCAAATTGCCCTCTATACTTATTGTTCATCAGCAAAGTTTTTGAATTAGTGATAAATGCTAAAGAACACCAGCAGGAGCAAGCTAAGCCAAATTTGGCAGAATTCAAGATACCAACAGGTTTGTTCATAGTAAATGTATTGAAACAATCTGAATGAAGTAGTTTTGAATGTGATGAGCTTCAAAGGAAAGTCTGAGAACAAGGATGGTGTGTGGACACGTATTTGCTGACTTTATACACAACAAATTACTGTCATAGTGAATGCATTTTAGCAGCAGTAAAAATAAATTCATGTACAATCAAGTCTTAGAATATACATATTAAATATATGAAAACGGAACCTTAATAAGTTAACACAAAGAGGCAGTAACAATTTAGTTCCTACCTACCCTTCAGTCATTGCTTCCCTCTCTACATCACATCCTGTTCCGTTCCTTACCACTTCCAAACTTACATCACCACTTCATACCTACACCACAGCATATCCCCCTACACTCCAGCATTCCCTACCATACCCCCATCCTAAGCCTTACCCTTCAGTACCCAAAGCATAAGTCTACTGAAACGAAACAAGCTAAAGCATGCCTCAAGAGTCCTGACCCAGGTCATTATAAGTGAATTAGCACCAACTATCTAGCCTAATTCCCAAACAAGCTATAACTCCACTAAATGTTTTTGTATTGTGCATTACAGTAAACTTCTTTATTTATATATAACTACTGTATATAATTAAATATACTCACCTTAGGGTACTCTGTCTGGTATAAGGTCAAATACCTTCATTAGTTATATGATTTCCATTTAGCTGAGTATATCTAAGTAACAGTAGGGAGGGTTGATGAAAATAATTTACAGTACCTCCAAAGCCTAGTTTTCTGATATCCTAACAGGAAGCATATTTATATAGCAGCAGGCACCTAACAGAGAGGTTATTTGACTCTGTTTAGTTATTCATAGTGGAACTAATAGAAATGGGATTTTAGTGAGACAAATAGCATGTTTAGGGCACTTTTATTTTTACAAATTCCATTAGTATATGGTTTTTACTGATTCTTTCTCTAGGAAGGTAATAGTACAGGATATGATAATAGTCTTTGCATATATGAAACTCTTTGTAATTCACTGAGCTGATTAATGATAGAAATATGAGGTACTCTTGTACTTTCTAAATCTAGGATCATATTTTCATGGGTTTTGATACTATTCTTATATATGCTGGCATCATCAACATCATTGCTTAATTATCTCTGTGACACATTAATCAAAGAAAGAAAGAAGCTGCTGAAGTAGGAGAAGACCAGCATGATACAAAACGGGATATATCAGAATAAGAACATAAATATGGGGCTTTGTCTATAAGGTTGAGAGAAATGGTCACACATTGGTCTTCCTGTTGCGGACAATTGTGAAGAGTCAAACATATCATAGTCTGAGAAAGGGTCAAGGATAATGGCCAGTGTGAGATTCCACCCTATCTTTAGTTTTCTGGACTTTGTGTCCATAAAATCTTGCTTCTCCTTCACCATTAATCATACCAGAAATTAAAAAGAGATAAATAATAACCACTGTATTTTTATAGTGGGAATCCTATATCTTTATTTCCATTCCAACATCCTAAGCCTAAAGCACATGAACAGAAATATCTACTGGTCATATCTCTTGTACATATTACATAGTTTTCAATAGAAAGATTTAAAGTTATTTATAGTAAAGTGTTTTCCTAAGGACAGAGAAGTGTGTAATCTGCCTTCAGTTCAGGAGGTTGGTTGATTGCTGTTGCTCTTATTTTTTGAATAATCATTTACAAGTATGATTGTCCATACAGGCCTTACAGATCTTGGTCCACCACTCAAAGGGTAGACCACAGGGCTGGATAGATGGCTCATTTAGCTAAGGGTGTGCCGTATGTGCCTGAAGACATGAATATGGATTCCCAAATCCTTGTTAAGAAGCTGAGTGTGAAAGCAGTATTGAGAGGAAAACTCATAGCCCTAAGTGCTTCCAAGAAGAAACTGGAGAGAGCTCACATCAGCAACCTGACAGCACAGCTAAAAGCCCTAGAACAAAAGGAAGCAGATATACCCAAAAAGAGTAGACGGCAAGAAATAATCAAAATTAGGGCAGAAATAGACCAAATAGAAACAAAAAAAAATCATTGAAAAAATCAACAAAACAAAGAGTTGGTTCTTTGAGAAAATCAACAAGATTGAAAAACCCCTAGCCAGACTAACTAAAGGGCAAGAAGAGAGTATCCAAATAAACAAAATCAGAAAGGAAAGTGGGGACAAAACAACTGAAACTAAGGAAATTCAAGAAATCATCAGATCCTACTACAAAAACTTATAATCCACAAAATTAGAAAATCTGGAGGAAATGGACGAATTCCTAGACAGATACAAGGTCCCAAAGTTTAACCAGGACCAAGTAAACCATCTAAATAACCCTATAACACCTAAAGAAATAGAAGAAGTCATCAAAAGCCTCCCAACCAAAAAAAGCCCAGGTCCAGACGGGTTCAGTGCAGAATTTTATCAGACATTTATTGGGGATATAACACCAATATTCGCCAAACTATTCCAAAAGATAGAATCAGATGGAATATTACCCAACTCATTTTTTGAGGCTACAATAACCCTCGTACCTAAGCCACACAAAGACCCTACAAGGAAAGAGAACTTCAGACTAATCTCACTTATGAACATTGATGCAAAAATACTCAAAAAAATCCTTGCAAACCGAATCCAAGAACACATCAAAACCATCATTCATCATGACCAAGTAGGCTTCATCCCTGGGATGCAGGGATGATTTAACATAAGGAAATCCATCAATGTAATCCACCATATAAACAAACTTAAAGACCAAAATCACATTGTCATCTCACTAGACGCTGAGAAAGCATTTGACAAAATCCAACACCCCTTCATGTTAAAAGTCCTGGAAAGAACAGGAATCCAAGGCCCATATTTAAACATAATAAAAGCAATATACAGCAAACCAACAGCCAACATCAAACTTAATGGCGAAAAACTTGAAGCAATCCCACTAAAATCAGGGACTCGACAAGGCTGCCCACTCTCTCCCTACCTGTTCAACATAGTACTGGAAGTCCTGGCTGGAGCAATTAGACAGCAAAAGGAGATCAAGGGGATACAAATCAGAAAGAAAGAGATAAAAACATCACTCTTTGCCGATGACATGATAGTGTACTTGAGTGACCCCAAAAATTCCACCAGAGAACTCCTACAGCTGATAAACAAGTTCAGCAAAGTGGCTGGATACAAAATTAACTCAAACAAATCAGTAGCCTTCTTATACTCAAAGGACAAACATGTGGAGAAAGAAATTAGAGAAAAGATACCCTTCACAATCGTTACAAAAACTATGAAATACCTTGGTGTGACTCTAACTAAGCAAGTGAAGGACCTGTATGACAAGAACTTCAAACCTCTAAAGAAAGGAATTGAGGAGGATCTCAGAAAATGGAAAGATCTCCCATGCTCATGGATTGGAAAGATCAACATCTTAAAAATGGCCATATTACCAAAAGCAATCTACAGATTCAATGCAATCCCTATCAAAATTCCAACCCAGTTCTTCATGGAATTGGAAAGATCAATGTGCAATTTCATATGGAATAACAAAAGACCTAGAATAGCGAAATCCATCCTCAACAACAAAAAAAATCTGCGGGAATCACTATCCCTGACCTCAAGCTATATTACAAGGCAATTGTGCTGAAAACTGCATGGTACTGGTACAGAAATAGGCAAGTGGATCAATGGAATAGAATAGAAGATCCAGAAATGAGCCCTCATGTATATGGTCACCTGATTTTTGACAAAGGAGCAGTAAACATTCAATGGAAAAAGGATAGTCTATTCAACAAATGGTGCTGGTCCAACTGGCACTCAACACGCAAAAGAATGAAAATAGACCCGTTCTTATCTCCTTGTACAAAGCTCAAGTGTAAGTGGATCAAATTTCTCCACATTAAACCAGATACACTGGAACTATTAGATGAGAAAGTAGGGAAAACCTTAGAGCACATAGGCACAGGAGAAAATTTCCTGAACAAAACACCAATGGCTCAAGCTCTAAGGTCAAAGATTAACAAATGGGACTTAATGAGATTGCAAAGTTTCTGTAAGGCTAAGGACATCATCAAAAAAACAAAACGGCAACCAACAGAATGGGAAAAGATCTTTACCAACACCACATCAGATAGAGGCCTAATATCCAAGGTGTACAAAGAACTCCAAAAGCTAGACACCAGAGAATCAAATAACCCTATTAAAAAATGGGGTACAGAGCTAAACAAATCATTTTCAGTTGAGGAACACCGAATGGCCGAAAAACATCTGAGGAAGTGCTCGACATCCTTAGCCATCAGGGAAATGCAAATCAAAACAACCCTAAGATTCCACCTCACACCAGTCAGATTGGCCAAGATCCAAAACTCAGATGACAGCAGATGCTGGAGAGGCTGTGGAGAAATAGGAACACTTCTCCACTGTTGGTGGGGTTGCAAGCTAATACAACCACTCTGGAAATCTGTCTGGCGATACCTCAGAAAATTGGATATAGTACTACCTGAAGACCCAGCTATTCCACTTCTGGGCATATACCCCAGAGACACTTTAATACACAACAAAGATATATGGACCACAATGTTCATAGCGGCTCTATTTATAATAGCCAGAAGCTGGAAGGAACCCAGATGTCCTTCAGAAGACGAATGGATACAAAAATTGTGGTACATATACACAATGGAATACTACTCAGCCACCAGAAACAATGACTTAACCAAATTCTTAAGAAAATGGCTGCATCTAGAGAAGATCATCCTGAGTGAGATAACCCAGTCACAAAAGAACAGACATAATATGCAGTCACTGATAGTGGGATGCTAACCCCAGAGGCTTGCACTCCCCCAGAAACAACTCACAGACTGTATGAAGTCCAAGAAATAAAGAAAACAAAAAAAATATACATATATTCACAAAACAAGAAGACTTTGACTATTTCCATGTTGCGTTTTGTTTTGCATGTACTTTACGCTTATTGCAACTAGTACGTTTTCAACGCATACTGTCATGCCCTTGAAAAAAATCAAGTACTGACTAAAAAACATATTCACATGGTTTTATGTAAAATTTATTTTAATGTCTGAAAAAACAGTACTGACAAAAATGTATAATTTTAAGCAAAAAATGTTTAAAATCTTTACATGTATCTTTGTTTTGCAAAATAAAGTCGTTTAAAAAAAAAAAAAAAAAAGAAGCTGAGTGTGTAGTAAAAATGTTTAATTCCAACTCTGGGGAGAATGAGACAGAAGGATCACTGGAGTCTGCTGGGCATCTAGCCTAACCAAACAGTGAGACAGTAAGGTTTAGAGGTTTGGACAGACCTTGTCTCAAAACCTAAGGTAAAGAATGACAAAGAGAGATTGCAGCATTGACCCCTAGCCTCCACAAGGTCACATACATAGTACTAAGAATATGAACACCCACTACACACACACACACACACACACACACACACACACACACACACATACACACACACACCTGAACATGCACACATACTTATTATGTTATCCCTTAGTACGTCATCTATGTTAGCAAACTCATCTTAATCAATTACTGGGGTTATATTTGATTATGGATTTGAGCACTAGTAACACTCAGTCATTAATGAAGAATTTCATCATTGTGGAGTAAGAGTATTCAAAGAACCAACTTTACTAAATTTAAGGAATTAAACTCTTTTCCTCTCATACATTTTACCTTGCTTTTGAGAAATAACTTAAGATTTAGGTTTATTTTTTGTTTGTTTGTATGTATGTTTGTTTTAAAGGCTTATTTGATTTTTGACTTATGTGTTTGCATATGGGAATTAACATAAGCACTTGGCTGTCTGGGGAGGCAAGAAGCACGCATCAGATCTCCTGGAGATGGTTATCATGCGCCTATGTGCTTTCAGACATGATTTCTGGGAACCAAAGTCATATACTCTGTAAGGGCTGCGAAGGCTTTGCCCACTGACCCATCTATCTCTTTGAGCTCTGTTTTGATTTATGCTTAAAATTACAACTAGATGCTAATCAAAGAAACTTTAAAAATACTTTCAAAAGGTACATAAAGATTTCCAGTGGCAGTTAACAAAAACACTTAAATTTAGAAGCAGGTTTGATTAACTAGATTCATGGAAAAATTCAAAATTTTTAAAATAATATCTCATTGTCCTGGGTTATGACTTAGCTGGTAGGATGCTTGTTTCTTAATTGTCAAAGTTTTAGTTAAATCTATAAAGCTTGTTCCCCGGAATGGTGAAGATAGATGATACAAGAATAAAAGCACATTTTCATCCATGTAGCAGGTTTATAGCTAGCCTTGGATACATGAAACAGCATCTCAGAAATCCCCACCCCCAAAAGCTAAGACAAAAATAAAATAAAGGCTTAGTCAAAAGAAGAGGGGTCTAAGAGATGACTCATTGCTTAAGAAGACTTGATGAACTATGTGTTTGTGCTTATTTAGATGTAAATAGAGAGCAAGGAGACAGTTACCTCACTTTAGGGGACAGATGTGAAGATTATTGCAGACAAGGAACATTCTTTGGATTTCTTTTTTTTCTTTTTTTCTTCTTTTTTGTAGACTGGATTAGTTTGGATTGAACATTATGTTAGTAACTTGGTGTCTCTATTGCTCCATTGCAGTTCCTGCCTGGTTACAGGAGGGGGCCTCTTTAGCTTCCTTCCATATATCCAAGTCATAGCTAAGGTCACCCTCATTAATTCTTGGATATCTCCCTTATCTCAGGTCTCTGTCTCATTCTGGAGATGCCTCCAAGATTTCCAACTCCATCAGTTATAGATTTTCATTCATCTTCATGGCCATTTGGCCATCTCTTCTTTCTCATGCCATGCCTGATTCTAAAGTCCCACATTCACCTCTTATCCTGTCTTCCCTCAATTTCCTCCCTCCTTCTGCCTTTTGTGATTATTTTATTTCCCCTACTAAATGAGATTCTAACATCTTTGGTTGTGCCTTCCTTATTGTTTAGCTTCTATGGGTCTGTGGATTATAGAATGGCTTTCCTGTGTTTTATGGCTAATATCCACTATAAGTGAGTACCTGCCATGCATTTCATTTTGGGACTAGGTTACCTCAGTCAAAATAGTACGCTGAACTTTTATCCATTTGCCTGAAAAATTTATGATATCTTTGTTTTTAATAGCTGAATAGTTTTCCATTGTGTAGATGTACCAAGAGATGCAGGCATGGGGGATGGAAAAGAGACTGAGGAAAAAGCCGACCAATAATTGGTTCAACTTGAGACCCATTCCATGGGCAAATACCAATCCCTGATATGATTAATGCTACTCTGTTATGCTTTCAGAAAGGAAATTTACCCAGCAGCTGACTCAGTCAGATGTAGACACTTACAGCCAAACATTGGCTTGAGCCTTGGGACTCTTATAGAAGAATAGGAAAAAGGATTGCAGGTGTAAATGAAATAGGAATTTCACAAAGATCAACAGAATCAACTAACACTTGGGGCTCTCAGAGGCTAAACCACCAACCAAAGAACATTCACAGGCTGGACCTACTCTACCCACACATATGTAGTAAATGTGAAGCTTGGTATTCATGTGGGTCCTAAAAAACTGGAGTGTGGGCTATCCCAAAAGCTATTCCTATCCATGAAATATGTTCTATCCCACATAAAGCCTGGATTGTCTTGTCTGGCCTCAGTAGGAAAGAAAGTGTCTAGCCTCAAAGAAACTTAATATGCCAGGGAAGGGGAATATCCAGGGGCCCTCCAGCCTCTCAAAAGAGAAGCAGGAGGGGAAATGAGGATTTTGGGAGGGGTGACTTGGAGTGTGCAGTAAGCAGGATGTAAAGTGAATAAGTTAAAAAAAATTAAATTAAAAGAAAGAGACAAAGAACCAGAAGGCAGTCAATGGACCTGGGTTCTTTTTCTTTCTTTTTCTTTTTTTTTTTTTTTTCTGCACCTACATAGTGGTTCAGTAATTATAGTTTCAGAGGATCTCATACCCTTTCTGACTTCTTCGGGCTTTGCATGTACATGGCTCATAATCACAAATGCAAGCAAAACATTAGCCTGAAAATATAAATAATAAATCTATTTTCTTGATCATACAGCTCTGTAAATTATCTACACAGGAAGGAGTTAAAACCATTATGCTTGTCTGACACTAAAAGAACTCTCTCCTAACAGTGTCTGATATCACTTATAATCACTCTCTTGAGAAAGTCTGCAAAAATTTAAAGTGGATTCACCTTTCTTGATGCCATTAAGTGGTATTTAAGTTCAATCACAATACATATAACAAAATGGTCCTGTCCACAAATTAGTTCTTACTCCCTAATCTTGATGTAACCTAGAATTAACTGGAGAGGTCAATCTTTCTGTGTTCTTTCTCTTCTTTTCCTTCTCCCTATATCTTTCTCCTCTCCCCTTCTATTCTGCTTCACTCTGGTAAGATTCCTTGTCTCATAAGTCCCATGTCACCATCTCCAATGGTTGAGTATGTGATGGGTTCCACAATGTTGGCAATACAAGACTGCCCAAATTACACCTGAATTACACACAGGAAAAAGGCTTAAGGTAACGCTACCTGTGATGTGTCAAAATATCTTCCCCAGATCCCTTTACTTGAATTAAAGTTTTGCAATGCAATATTTGGAGCATCTGGGAAACAAGAGATGTGACTTGCAGCTCACTCACTGCTGGTTTCCAATTGTTCCCCAATTGTTACATCTGCTTGCCTATATGTTATCTGGCAATCTTTTCTCATTTACTTGAAGCCAATCATTTGCAAACACTGGGCTTCATAATAGTCGTTCCAGTTTAAAACAGTGGAGACTTTGGGGCTCTACTTCCAATGAAAGGCTTGGGAGGGCGCAGAAAACAAATGATATAGGAAATTGTAGCAGAAACTGCACTGAGATTTTGCATGCTAATGGGAAAGCGTAATTTGCACATTTCTAACTGTTTCTCTTTGGCTTGTAGCTAGAAATGGTTATGCATAATTTACGGACTTTGGCTTCTTCTTGACTCAATGTAAAGATTTTAATGTTGGTCCATGATATTGCTATTATTCCTCAAATTTTCATCTTCTTTGCATGTGTTTCTTTAAAATGGCACAAGCTTAAATTCACTCCTCTTGCCCCATCTCTATGGAGGATCTCTAGAGATTTAGTGGAATGTTAAATCAGAACCATTTAGAAGACCAAGATTTCTAAAGTAGTGTGATTATTGCACTAAAATTTCACAGAATCTCAGGCAGAAAAAAATGGCTTGAATATTTACAAGATTTGCTGTATTTGGTGAGGACACAGGCTTGGTACCCAACACCCACATGGTAGCTCATAGCCATTTGTCACTCTAGTTAGAGGACATCCTGGTTTGAATATGCTTGGCCAAGGGAGTGGCACTATTCAGAAGTGTGGCCTAATTGGAGTAGGTGTGGCCTTGTTAGAGTAGGTATGCCACTGTGGGCATGGGCTTTAAGACCTTGCTCTTAGCTGCTTGGAAACCTGTATTCTGCAACTGCCTTCAGGTGAAAATGTAGAACTCTCAACTCCTCCTGCACCATGCTTCCTGGATGCTGCCATGTTCTGACCTTGATGATAACAGACTGATCCTCTGAACCTGTAAGCCAGTCCCAATTAAATCCTTTATAAAGTTTGCCTTAGTCATGGTAGCTGTTCACGGCTACCTAAGTAAGACAGATGGGCTCCAAACCTTACCCTAGACTTATGAGGAAACCAGGCACACACACACAGACTGTGCATGTACATGTATGCAGGCAAAACATACACATAAAATAAAATTAGTCTGTCAAATATTAATGTAGCAGGATAACACAACATTCTGTGACCTCTACAAACACTAATTTTTCTCATTGTACTGAAAATCAGCAAATGATTCCAGATAAGTACTGGTCACAAGGTGAAGCAAAATGTACATGCAAATTGTTATCTCCCAGAGTTTCAGTTTCCTGTTTATCATATAAGCACCTTGCCCTTGGAAAGAATTAGTAGTAGGCAACATTTTCAACTACATTTTAACTTTGTGTGTGTGTGTGTGTGTGTGTGTGTGTGTGTGTGTCTGTGTGCATGTGTGTCTGTGTGTGTGTGAAACACACCAGGACATTTGTGTGAGGTCAAGAAAGGAACATTTATGGAAGTCAATTTTTTTCCTTTCACCATGTGGATTATAAAAATTGGACCAGGGTCTTTAGGCTTATTAAAGTATCTGAAACCCCTGAGTCATTTCTGTAGTCCAGATAGCAAATACTTTGAAAGGGACTAAAGAGAAAGGATTTATATATGTGTGTAGTTTGTAAGACAAAGAAATAGACACAGTTGCTTCACTAATCTTTATGGATTTTGCTTTAAAAAGGCTCTTGACTATATGACTTTAAGTATTTATAAAACAAGAAGCAAAGATCCATTGAAAAAAAATAGGTTATTGCCAGAAGAATAGAGTTTTTAAAATATGTATATAAGGAAAGGTAATGGTTGGGGTATTATAATAGAAATGAGTTTTGTGAAATTAAGATAATAGACTATTTTCTAAGAGTACTTATTAACTATCCACCAAAAGTAGTGATTAATTATACATATAGGATTATGTTTAAACCCCTTGTCTAATATATTAAATCTTTAGTTCAGAAATGAAAATATTCCATTTTCTTTAGCAATGTCTAATTTACAAAGTTTAAGCAAGGCTTTTATTACTCAATATGCTCAGTAATATTTGCGAACTGTTTAACTAAATCCGCAATATCTCTGGTTGTTATAAACAAAGGAAGCATTTGAAGGGGATTAGAAATATGTGAATGAATTTCCATTTAAATAAAGTTGATTCAGCCCAGAAGGGACAATAGAAAAGCATTCAGTCCCTCTAAATCCACTTTAATGTCAGTAAACAAATGGCCCAAAGTAGTTTCCACCAGTTCTGGCTATGAAGGGTGAAATGCAAGAAACAAGGCTTAGAAAATAATGCTTTTTCTCTTGTGTCCAAGAAGAGGAAATCTTGGGTCCCCTGACATCAGTTCTCTAATGTTAGCTTAAGTGTCATCTCCAAACTCAGTTTGTCTTTCTGTGTAGTATTCACATGTGGCCCTACTTTCTTCTTACTGTCAACACAAAGTCTATGGGTAATATTATGCACTACATGCTTATAAATAGTACAACTCAAAGGTTCCAAACATAATTAGGTGATGTTGACACTAGTAACTGACTTGTTTATCACCAGAACCATGTCACATTTTTTCAGATGTCGTCAGGAATGTATCTCTGTAAAAAGGACCTATTAACATACATTTGCTTTTAAATATAAAGGTCATAAAGTTGACGATTATGCATATATCTATATGTTGAAGTTCATTTAGTAAGAGTAATTCAATAACAATTTGTAGAATATGTCAATAAAACTTACAAAAACATTATTATAAGGATAGAAATTCTAAAGTATAGTTTGTGGCTCTGTACTTCTAGGGAAGTAAAAACTTTCATTTTTACTCTATGAAGTTTCCACTATTTGAATCTCTGGAACAAATTTACACCATACTGATTAACAGAAGACAAGTATACAGTTTTGTTATATCTTTGTGCATAGGAGCCACCTCAAATATAAAGACTGAAAGAAGAGAGATGGTAAAAATTCATGCAATGTTCTTAACTGTAGGAAGCAATAGGGACAGAATGTTGCAGTGAAGAAAGAGATTATGATAAGGTGAACAGAGAAAGGACAGGTGGAATAACAGCCGCATCCTTATGCAGACAAGGCATTAGGTAACAATCTGAAAAATAGACTAAAAGATGTGCTGCTAGGCTGGACAAGAATCTGTACTCTTCCCTCCATGGATCAATTTGTTCTGTATTTGATGAGATCCCAGGAGGGGAGTCCATGACCCGTGTACACACTCTGGAACTACCTCTGTCCGGGCAATGCAAGCTCAGACCTCTTTCTTTTCTATAGGAAGCAATATATATATATATATATATATATAAACATGCTCTGTGGATCTTTCTTGATCCAAGGAGTATGCCTTCTCTCCAGCAATCTTTATAACTGTCCCCTAAAGTAAAAAATTACATTCCCTTACACTTAAATAGACCCAAACACATAATTCAAAAGGTAGTTGAATTATTCCAAATAAATTGAGGATTTGAGCTCCAATATGTAGTATTTGTAGGCTGAAGTTTATTTGTGTTATTTCATACTGAGATATGTTTTTAGCTAATTAAATGATTTTATAAGATTTAGGAGAACACTTTTACAATTTATTATCTCTCATTTGGGGCATCTAGATTAAAGGTGAAGTATATCTAGAGTTAATCTATCATGTTGCTCTCCAGCTTCCACTACTCCTTAACAGTGTGATTCCAAAGCCCCTGGACTGAACATGTTTTTTTCTCAAGCCACATTTGTTGAATATTTCTATTTGGGAATACGTTAGACTTTTGGAAAAGCTTCAAAGATAACACAAATATCTCTCATTAAATGTCAGTGTACGTCTTCCAAAGTCATTTGCAAAAGTGCAGCACATTTATGAAAATAAAAGTTTTAACACTGGCCTCACAATGACAATGCATATTTTCTTTGAGTGTCAAAGTTTCTTTCCTAAATGTTCTCTTTGTATCCCTGTGGACAAACATTGCTATAAGAAACATGTCTGTGTCTAGTCATCTCTAACTGTGCAGGCCTGTCAATCTTCCTTGCTTTCAGTTGCACTGACAGTAGAAAACACTAGTGATTGATTAGTTTAGAGAGTGCCCTTAGATCTGTCTGATGTTTTCTAGGGTTTAAACTATGGTTATTGGTTTGGAGATGGCATGGGGAACTTGAAGTACCTTAGTAATGTTATCAGAGCAGGGGATATTGTGTTACTGAGAGATTTAAGTGATTGCTGCATATTTTAGTGTCAACTGTTCCTTAGTGTTATGGTTGCCAGGTTTCTCCCAAGTCAAATTATTCATTTTTTGCACTTTACACTACTCTTTAGAAGTGATGTTTTAAACCTAGTCTATCCTCAAAAAAGAGGGAACTGATTTCCATTCTCTGGAGGAGAAAGTATATTTGTATTTTGTTTAGATATTTTATGCAAAGAAGAGGAGGAGCAGAGAAGAACACCACTTCTATTCACCAACAAGATGACTCTGCTCAGTTAGCTGATTGGTTTCAAAGTTTAGACTTGAAATTGAAGTAGACTTTTTACATATATGACTATTGGTCATGATTCTCCCTCAGTTCAATCAATGCTCTTTGTCATCGAGGATCTGTAAAATGAATTAATATTTAACTTGAGACATGTTTATTCTATCCTCTATCCTTTTTTTAATTGAACAACTTCATTTTAAAAAAGATAAATGTACAGATTTTAAGCATTTTTGCACATAAGTATATGAATACATTTTATCAGTACTTGATTTTTTAAGGTTTGAATGTGTGCATTAAAATCTTACTAGTTACAATGAGCATAAAGTACATGTAAAACAGGATGTAACCTGGAAGTAGTCAAAGTTTTCTTAGTGTGTAAAGATTAAACATAACGGTTTTTCATTTTCTATCCTCTATCCTAAAGAGAAAACCTTACGTCCTTGCTTTTCTGATATAGTTAAGTTGTCTATAAGCTTACAAGCATCAGTAATAAAGTAAGGAAAAAAGAACACGAATATGGTGCAGATGAAGTCTTTATAGTGTTTACTTGATAGATGGTTGACTTAGGACATAGGCCTTTCCCACCCACACCAAGTCTTTTGAGGAATTGCTGCAAACTCTTAGCTACCCTCATCAGAGTAGCCAGTGAGTACACTATGCTATAATCTAATTAGAAACCCATTTGAGCTCCAATATGTAGTATTTGTAGGCTGATGTTTATTTCTGTTATTTCACACTGAGATATATTTTAGCTAATTAAATGATTTTATAAGATTTAAAAGACCACTTTTACAATTTATTATTTTTCACTTGAGACATCTAGATTAAAAGTAAAGTATATTTAGAGTTAATCTATCATGTTCCTCTCCAGCTTCAGCTACTCCTTAACAGTGCCAGTCCAAAGTCCCTGGACTGAACATTTTTTTTTTCTTTTCCACTCTATACTTGTTGAATATTTCTATTTGGGAATATGTTAGACTTTTGGATTAGAAAGGGAGATTCTGTGAAACTGACAGTATCTAGAATGCCATAAGCTTTATCAACTAATCCAAATTAACAAATGTTCAAGGAGACCAAATAATGATTCACGTAAGTAAGCCAATCACATTGTAATTCATATCAATACTTTTGTATAATGAGTATGTGATCCAAAAGTTTGACTGAGATCTAATATTGCGAGCACGAATGTCACCGTTCTTTATCTGTTTTATGTATGCATGTGTAATTTTTTAGTGTACATTTCCCTGTGCTGTGGTTGTTATTTGCACCAAGTATGATGAAATCTGTTTTTAATGGACCTGAACCAAACTTCTATGAGTAAGGTTGAATGATTTCCAGGAGAACCTCTTTTGAGACACTGGGGTATGATTATACAATCTATATAGTCCTAGGAACAAAACAAAACTCCTTTTATGAAAAGCAAATGCCACCTACTTCTTGTGTAAACTGTATGAAATTGCCCTGGTAGATGAAGTATCTGCTAGCAAAGGGGAGTGAGTTGTCTCAAACCAAGCATGCAAGAAAAATGGCTCAGCATTAGAAAACATCATAGACCTTGGTCTCCAAGCAGCAAGTTTATGAACACCCACCAGTGCACATCTTGTGACTGAAGAAATGTGTAAAGGTGGGCTGTGCAGCAATATTTCAATAAGTGAGATGCCAGACATGGTCACTTGGTCACATGCAGACTGTAAATTATGTCACTTATGGGTGACTGGTGTTAATGAAGACTCTAGAACACCATGCTGAGACAGGGACTCAGAAGTCATTCTGAGAGTAGAGTTTTGCAGGCTAACAAACCCAGAGAGACAAAGCGCCCACACAGGAAAGATTGTGTGCTTTTAGGAACACAGAGAATAGGAAAGTTGATTTTATGAATACAAAGGCATTAATGATAACTAGTATTTATAATTAAGTCTTAAATATTAGGAAAATGAAAAAGAAACCTCAGAGTTATACACAAGTATACGCCATAGTTAATAATGTAGAGACCATGTTTGATTAGTCTTTGTGACACAGCCAAAGGCTGAGAATATAGACTATAATCAAGTATCTCCTGAATAAACTAGTGAGTGTCTAAATGAGTGGAAATTTTCCAGGAAGCTATAGGACCATCATCCTTTCCTGAGTTCCATTAAGTGTAACCTGCCAAGTTGCTCGGCAGGCCTGCGTCCCTGAGCTGCACCTGTTAACAGCTGCTCCATGACCTTAATCAGCAGGCTTCACCTCACAGAGCCCTCTTGTTTCCTTCTTAAAACAAGTTATTCAAAAGGAGATTAAAGGTCTTTGACAAATCTGAGTTTCTAAAATTTGCTCTTTAACTAGAGCTACTGTCTTCATGCCAAGACGTTGAAAACAGAGAGCATCTGGGACTGAGGCATCATAAGCACATGAACGTGGAAATGTGGAGATACAAGGTTTTACGTAGAGCCATCCTTTAGCCACAGGATACTAGGTTGACTATTATAGTTTTTATGTAAAATTTAAAGGTAATTAAGGTGAAATAACCATGTGGTAGGTATAATATAAACCTCTTAATGAGTTTGTTCAACTTTTGTTACTAAGCTTTCTCTCACAGAGTCTCCATATTGGCCATTGTTTATGCTGTCTGAAAACCAGACCCAGTACAATTTTTTTAAATTAATATTATCATAGAGAATGAATGTTGCAAGGACAGACATGAAAATTTTTGATGTTTTTTTTTTCAAGTACAAACATACAGAACAACAAACCTTTCTGTATTTTTGTCATGGACTTTATGGGGCATGGAGCCAAGCAGCGTGGTATAACTATTCTTAGATAGTATAATTATTCCTGTAAAATGTGAAGGGATTTTACCCTGAGTCCCCGCTTCCCAGAGATAGGTGATATGAAGACACATTTTGAAATGTAATCTCTAGGCATAGCACAGCCACTGTCTCATGAACTCCCAGCATTGGGAATTACATGCTCTGGACTTGCACAAATCTGCACTTAGCAACTGTCACAAATACAGAGATGTTTATGTCTCCCTACCCTTCCCTTAAGAAACTATTGACTATTGGTGGATGTTGGCAGAGGAGTTATCTTCCGGTACAATATTCCCTGGTGAGCACACTAGGCTCCATTGGCTAATTCCATATTCCATGATCATGCTGAAGGCCTCCATTAAGCCCAGTGGATCATAAAAGAAAAGAAAACAAAAGCAATGTGGAAGAGGAACTTGTACTGACCAGGGGCCTGGGGTTGGGAAGGAGGTGGGAGTCAGTGGGAGATGAGAGTCCTGAGAAGGGCTACAACACAGGTAGGGGAAAGTGCCAAAGAATAACTCTGACACTATTACTTGTATGAAGACTTAAAGTAGACACAAAATAGACATTCTTTAAAAGAAGCAAAACAAAAAGCCCCAAACGTATTCCATGATCGCCAATTTATTTGTGATCTAATGCATGCTGGTGCTTGTGACAGCTCATCAGTATGCGTTTGTTGAAAATACTTTGTTTCTTTCTGTTGCTGGTGATTATGTTTTGTTTTTTAGAGAGAGATTCTAGGTCTCAGATAACCCAGGCTGACCTCAGATTAGATATGTAGCCAACGCTGGATTTGAACTCCTGGTCTTCCCCCTTTAGCCTTTCAAGTTTTCGCAATACAAACATGTCCTCTTATTCCAGAGTTAAGTCCCTGCTTTTACCCACTGAGTAGGTAAATTTCTACAGTTCTACACAATCAGTAGGAAGTGTGTGTGTGTGTGTGTGTGTGTGTGTGTGTGTTTTTGTGTGTGTCTGTGTGTGTGTCTGTGTATGTGTGTATGCGTGTGTATGCGCGTGTTTGCATGTGTATGCATGTGTGTGCCTGTGTTACAAATCTCTCTATGTTCCACTTTCTTTATACCACAGAGCCATCAAGAGATTATTCTCATAAAGCATATAGAAGATGACAGTACTTACAAAGCTGATGACAGTCCTTACTTACTCCAAGAGTGGATAGCTCATCTAACCTGGTCTAATTAAATTCCTAAATGCTTTAATACAGAGAAATGCAGGTATCGGTGGCTAGTTTAGTATGGGGAAATTATTAGATTTATTTTTATTCCTGTCCTTCCTAGTCAGTCAGTGACTTCTTTCTACCTTTCAAGTGCATTCCCTTTTTCTCCATCACAATAATAATTACTATCAGTAAACATGCTTATAAGTATACAGTGAGTGAAAACACATGGTAACATGCTTTAAAAATGTATCTGCCAAACTTCTTAGAGGTTGAGAAAGGATTAGTAGAATCTACTCAGAGTTATTACATTTTATTGCCCTTTTTGATAAATGTATTTGACAAATATGTACTTAGTGTCAAATATATTCTGAGTTCTGTGCCTGATACTGGGAATTCTGAGGACAACAAAACAGATTCTGTGTTAGTCTCCATGGCACATAATAGAATACAAATATGTCTGGGCACTCCACAAAGTCAAATGTGTTTAATTTTCAACTCAGAACCAAGAGCCAAATGTTGGTTGGATGCTACACACTCTTAACTCATGCGGATGAGATAATAACACTTCAAACTCTGTCTACCTTGCCTAACGCGCCAAACCTTGCCCAACAAAAGAACAGACACACAGGGCTAAAGATGGATTTAGGAATTTGAGTATAAAAGTGGAAATAGCCTTTAAGGTTTCCTATTTACTAACTATCTACAGGCAAACATAATTAGCAAATGCTATCTAGGAAAAAGTGAAAATAATATTATTTACCCCTTTATTAAAACATCTAGCCATGGGAGAGAATGTAATGAGTAGAGCCCCCAGTGGCATCTCCAGTACCATAATACCACTGGTTGACTTTATCCACGGAGCTTGCTCAGGGTTAGTGTGTATTTGTCATGTGATCTGTACAATTCTATTCCATGAGTATTTTTTCTTGCCTCTAAAAGTCACAGTTTTTTTGTTTGTTTGTTTTGTTTTGTTTTTAAACATTTAAAAACCTATGTAAAATCATGTAACAGAATATGGGGGTTTCCATAACCCTCACTTAACAACACTTCAGCCTTTCAGAGTGTCCACCAACCAAAACTCAATTCAAAGGCAAAATGGTTGCATAGTATTCTGGGCAGTGTGCACCATGTTTCGTAGAGAGACTTTACTGCATTTACTGAACATTCAGCAAACTTCCTCTACATGTTACATTCCACCATGCCTTGCCTTTTCAACAAATAACTTGAAATGTTACATCTTAGATAGGAGGTCTGTTATGAACGCCAGTGTTTTACCTAACACACAAGTTTCTGCTCTTTAAGAAATATGTTGATCTTTCTTTTAGAAATATAAGGATTGAATCAAGAAAATAAAAACTCCTAATACTTACCTTCCTTCCTTCTTCAGAATGTAAACCTTGCCTTTATAAATGTTTAGATTGTTTTGTGTTCAAGTGTTTGATTGGAAAAGTAGCTCCTTGGCTTCTTGACTTGAGCTTCATTATAAAAATTCCTTAAATCTATTTTAGTTTGAAATCAAGACAGAATTTCCATCAATATCTGAGATGTTCCTAGAGATACTTCTGGCCCTTTGTAACTTATATTTTGTAAAGAAGTGCTTCAGAAATGATAATCTTAGAATGAAGCCATTAATAACCCCAAAAGGTGCTGAGAACATGCTTTCTCCTGCAGTGTTAAATACTTAACTCAGACTCAAGTCTTTATGTAAACAAAACCCAGAAAATTCATCCTATTTTATTCAAATTTCTGTATTATCTTTAATAAATGCCAAAACATATGTATACCAAACATGTTCTTTACAATTATTTTAATGATTTTAACAATAAATATGTACCTATCTCACACTGCCATGTTCCTGGATCACCCAAAGATTTCTCTGGAAAAGGGGGGGACTTATGAATGGAAAAAGTTAAGAAATCTCATTATGATTCAGAAAACTGATCAAAAACTTGCAGCCCAGAAGGAGGATGGGCCCAAACTTTATATCTGACTTCAAAGACTTTTATTGAAATCACCAGAAAGGAAGGGAGTGAAGACAGAAAAAAGCACAATAATCAAAGAGTTTGGACTCCCACAGAGACCTTGAACCTACACTCTGTGGGATGTTTTAAATTTTAGGTTATGGAAAATTTTCATTCTCCAATACTGATTTTGTGAAGTACTTCAATATATTGGTGAGTTTAAAAGAATAAACATAAAACTCTTAATATAATCATCTGTTCTCTTTCTTGATATTTGCACTGGATCTTGGGATTGATCTAGAATCAATATTTGAAAGTCACTTTCTTTCATAAGCTATGCTTATAGTGAAAAGTTTTGAAAAGAGTGGTAAATAAGCAGTTTTTAAAGTAAATGCCTTCAAATGTATTATTACAATATGTGTGTGTGTTTGTGTGTGTGTGTGTGTGTGTATGACTGGGTGTGTATTTGTGTGAGTGTGAGTGTGCATACTCCCATGTATGTGTCCACACAAATGTGTATGTTGAGTATCCATGGCAGACCTGTGGAGGTCAGAAGAAACTTTTGGGTATCAATTCTCTCTTCCAAATGTTATGAGCATTCTGTGGATCAAACTCTGGTGTCAAGCACTTTTACCTGCTAGCCTTGTGTGAGTTCATTCACATATTCAATTTTAAAATGATTTAGTAGGTACCAAGAAAGGTGACTTCCAGTTTCTAAATGAAAGAGCACCAATCCAGTCGTTCTTGTGATATGGATGTGTGGTGTCCCCCTCCACGCCTCATGTATTGAAGGTATGCTTGGTCCCCAACACTAGGAACAGAGGTGAGTGTTTTAGGAAGTGGTTGGGTCACAAGGGCACTGGTCTAAACAATAATTAACCCATTATTAGATAAACATTTGAATGGACTATGTGGAGGTGGCAGAAGGTGGGGACTGATTCAAAGAATCAGGTGATCAGTCTTTCAAAGGAGGTATTTTATCTCTGCTTCTACCTCTCAGTACTTCTCTACTTCTCTCTTAAGAGATGAGCAGAATCCTCTGTCCTATTCTTCAGATGTTTTAATCTCATTTAAGAAAAATGGCAAGGAAGCTAACTGGAAAGGAATTGAAACTTTGCTTGCAGTCCCTAACCATCTTTTATGTACAGTAAGTAACATTGCATTTGTATGTCAGTAAATATGAGTTCAACCTTTGTGAAGAAAATTCTTTCAGATGCTTGAAGATATAGACCTGCAGTTAATAACACATGATATTGCTGCAGAAGACCCAAATTCTATTTCAAGCAACAAGGTTAGGACACTCAGAACCACTTATAAATCGTCTGATATTTTTGGTCTCTGAGGGAGCATGCACTCAAGGACACAGGCGCACAAGCACAAGTCCACGCACACAAATTAAGAAATAAAATATAGTGCAACACTAATTAACACTTATTTAGAATAGAATAAACTGATATTATAATATCGGGAAATTATAAATAGAAAAATCAACTTATAAACATTATATAGAGATGCTACATTGCATGTATAGATGTATATACATGTACTACATATATGTTTATGTATATATATATATATGTGTGTGTGTGTGTGTGTGTGTGTGTGTGTCCAAGCCACTAATTCTATCCATTGCCATTTTCTCAAAGATGTAGTAACTAACACATTAGCTTAGTGAAAATTATATTTTTCTGTAGGTGTATTTTTCTGTAGGTACACTTAGAATCCAGTTTAATTTGAAGGATGAATCAATAAACACTGTTAGTTCTCAATATCAATAGGAAAAAGGTGAAATGACTTAGTTTCTTTTAAGATTATAAAGGTTATTATTATGATTCTTAGTCTTATAACCACATGCTATGCTTTGGTTTTAACCCATGCTCTATGATCCAGACATAACCAATCATTCTATCGAATCCAATGACGTACTTAGAATTAAGTTTTTTGTTTTCAGTTAATCAAAAGCTTCACTCTGTTGTTTTTAATTTTCAGTGATTTAATAAGACTCAGCTTGATCTTAAACCCCTTTCCTAATCTCATTTAAGCACTCTGTGTCTTACTACAAAAGTGTCATCATGACAATATAAAAACCCTATGGAGGTATCAAAAACCTCTCAGTGACCTGGAAATATATTTAAAAGTGATCAACCTCATTATGCAGCACTGAAAAAATGATCATTCTTTCTATAAGGACACACTGGATAAAAGAAGTCTCGCTGTACATCACATATTCCATATGCATAGTGGTAAAATTCAAGAAGATGAAGGGTTTCTGGGCAAGCATGCCCCAGAATGCTAACAGAATGCCCTCTGCATTAAGCCATTCTAGCCTTTGCCCTTGCATTGAATCCAATCCAAAGTATTCAAATAGGACCAGCCCTGGGGGTAATGGGAGAGTGTATGAAAGTGTATTTACAGAAAATAAAGCTTTATTTAGTATATTCCATCGAGAAGTACAATGTCCTGTGAAGAGAGAAGGTGTACACTTTCCTTTGTGGTTATTCTTGTTATATTATTCTAAACCATTGCTTGGCTGTGAAAGTAGAAATTATTTTTCTGGTGATATCTGCCCAATACACTTGGTTTGCTAGCATTATAGGGATGGGCTGACCTTTGATGGGCAAGGAAGATGAGTGTGACAAAGCCCTCAAGGCAGGGGAAGGAGGTCCATTACTCCCTTATGATGTTGGCCTGCCCAGCTTACCTCCCACTGTGCTTTGGTCTTTTCCTTTACTTTTCCTGATATCCACTCATTCTCTTCCTGCATTTTACAACCTAATTTTTAAAAAGAACAAACAATATGAGCATCGAGAGTAAAAAATACCAACTATTGCAAAGGAAAAACAATCCATCATTCCAAAAGTTTCACCTGTGTTGGTTTAGATACAATATATTTCTCTTTCTGATGCTTCCCCAATCAATGGAGGGAGAAGAGGGACATGGAGGGAGCTGGAAATGAAGATGTGGAAGACAGAGTCCTAATCAACAAAGCAAGTACTTTTATAACCCATGTTGAAATTATTTCTCTACTTTACCTTTCATCTTGTTCATATTTTCCTGAAGGCCTTAAAACCTACATTTTCTTTTCTAATGTTACAAATCATAGACAGGCACCATCCCTAACCTGTAGGTTTATACTAAGCCCTTGGTGGTAGGGCAAGAAACAGCATTACCAGGTGAAGCACGTATTTCGTGATTTGGGTGGATGATTCTCTTATTATATCATTCACAACTATTTCCTCCCATCAAAATTGATATGTCATATGCCTGCTAAAATTCTAGATATCTTTTCATTAATTCCAACATATATTTCACTAACATTCATTTTATTATGGGGTCTATTGTTAAATTGTGGTGAGGTGGAAAATACTTCTGAGTCTTTTAAATTTCTGTGTTCATCACTCCTTTGGGGAAGCGAACAATACATTGCCTATTTTGTAACAGCTCTTCTAGGGTGACATTAGGGTGGACCCACCCAGGAAAATGATAATGGTTTAAACTAGATCAAATGATAATGGTCTAACCAAGAGCAAATAATAACTGTCTAACCGAGGTTCCAGAATCAGACAGCTTGATTAGATTCCAGCTTCTGACATTCTTTAACTGTAAGACTTTGGGTAAATTAATTTCTCTGTATCTTAGTCTTCCCATGGAGATGGCATGACCAAGACCCGTGTTGGGTTTTAAAAAGTTGATGTAAAATACTAATACACAGTAGATATGTAAATTTTTCCCGGTACTTTTAATTTGATAATTGTTCACCCGTGTTTTACTTCCTTTTTTCTGGATATGAATATATCCTGCAAATAAACAACTTTGGGTCTAGAGTTCCGATTTCTACAATATTTTTCTTTTAATATAAGAGCAATTACAATCTTAGTTGTCAATCCCTATCTTCTCAGCAAATAGATAGCCAAACCCAGTATTTAATGTGTGGAGTCAAAATAGTTTTAGAAATAGAATATTGTGACCTTAGTCCAGTGCTTGGCTATAAATATCTGCATCTGTCTCAGTTGTCTGGCAATAGAACCTCTTAGAGAACAGTCATACTATGTTCCTATTTGCATGCACAACACAACAACAGTAACAGTGTCACAATTTGGTACCTGCCCATGTGATGAATCCCAATTTGTTACTGTCACTGGTTAGCCATTCCCTCACTCTGCAGTTTTGTTCCTGCAGTTGTTTGACAAGACAAAAAGGGGATCTGAAATTTTGAAAGTGGGTTGGTGTTTCCATGCCTCTACCAGGGACCTATTTAGTTACTGGAGGTGGTCTTTAGGTATCACTATTGGGCATTTCAGCTAAGGACACCCTCATTGTGTCCTGGGGTCCTTCTACATCCTGGAACTCTGGGACATTCTAGAGGTTACTCCCAACCCATAACCCCAAACATCCTCACAGTTTCATATTTTTATTCACTCTCCGAGTCCTCTGGGCTTCACTCTTATTTCCCCTTCAGAGATGATCCTGCCCGCTTTGCCCTTCTTCCTCCTCTTTTCTACCCAGTCCCCTCTCTCCATCTGTTCCCCTTCATATTTTTGTTCTCCCTTCTAAATGGGACTGAAGTATTCTCACTTGGGTTTTCCTTCTTAATAAGCTTCATAAGGTCTGTGGATTGTATCATGGGTATTCTGTAATTTAAGGCTATCAGTATAGTATGTACTATCCATGTCCTTAGGGTCTTCGTTTCCTCAGGATATTTTCTATTTCCATCAATTTGTCTGCAAAATTCATGAGGTCCTCATTTTTAATGGCTGAAAAGTATTCTATTGTGCAAATTGACCATATTTTCTTTATCAGTTCTTCAGTTTAGAGATAGCGGGATTGCTTCCAGTTTCTAACTATTAGAAATAAGGCTTCTAAAAACATAATAAAGCCCATGTCCTTTGTGATATGGTAGACTATCATTTTGGTATATACCCAAAAGCAATATAGTTGTATCTTCAGGTAGAACTACTTTCAATTTTCTGAAGAACTATCTGATTGAATTCCAGAGAGGTTACAGCAGTTTGGAATCTCACCAGAAATGGGGCAGTATTTCTCTTTCCCACATCCTCAAAAGCAGGTACTGTCAATTGAGTTTTTGATATTAACTGTACTGTGTGGTATGAGTTGGAATATTGAGGTATTTTATATTTACATTTCCATGGCGATTAAAATGTTGGATACTTGGTTTTTTATCCTGTTATATTTAATTGGATATTTTATGTGTTTACATTTCAAATATTATCCCCTCTCCCCCTGTTTAGCCCCCCATTCTCCCTCCTCCTGCTTTTTTGAAGATGCTACCACTCACACCTCATTACCATGGCATTCCCCTAAACTAGAGAAACAAGCTTTCACAGGACCAAGGGTTTCTTCACTTATTAATGCAAGACAATGCCATCTTTTGCTACATATGTGAATGGAGCCATTGGTCCCTCCGTGTGTACTCAATGGTTGTTGTTTTAGTCTCTGGGAGTTGTGTGTGTGTGTGTGTGTGTGTGTATGTGTGTGTGTGTGTGTGTGTGTGTGTGTGTGTGTGATTGGTTGGTTGATATTGTTGTTCTTCTCATGTGGTTGTTTTCTCTAGCTCTTCCATTGGGGTCCCTGTACTCAGTCTGATGGTTGGCTGCAAGCATTTTTATCTGTATTGGTAAGGCTCTGGCAGAGCCTCTCAGGAGACATCCATATCAGGCTCCTGTCAGCAAGCACTTCTTGGCATCAGCAGTAGTGACTGGGTATAGTAGATGCATATGGGATGGATACCCTTGAGGGGTAGTCTCTGAATGACTCTTTGTTCAGTCTCTGTTCCACTCTCTGTCCCTATATTTCCTCCTGTGAATATTTTGTTCTCTCTTCTAAGAAGGATGAAAGCATTCACATTTTGGTATTCCTTCTTCTTGAGCTTTATATGGTCTGTAAATCGTTTCGTAGATATTCCAAAATTTTGGGATAGTATCCACTTATCAGTGAGTACATACTATGCGTGTTCTTTTGTGGCTGGGTTATTCCACTCAGGTTGTATTTCCTCCCTAGCCAAGTTATCATTGAATGCAGAGTTTATCAATATCTATGGGTATGTCTGTTTTCTGTTGGTTTTGTTGTTGTTGAAGTTGAGCTTTAGTCCTTGTTGATCTGATGGAATGCAAGAAATCATTTCAATCTTCTTGCATCTTTTGAGTCTTATTTTGTGTCTATTGGAAGAAGGTTCCATGAGGTGCTTAGAAGGCTTAATCTTTTGTTTTGGGGTGAAATGTTCTGTAGATACTTATTAATTTTATTTGGTACATAGCATCTTTTAGTTTAAATGTTTCTGTTTAGTTTCTGTTTAGATGAACTATTATTGTGTGAGGGTGGATGTATGTTTTGTGCTAATATATATATATATATATATATATATATATATATATTTTTTTTTTTTTTTTTTTTTTTACTTGTGTAGGTGTCTTTGTGTTTAGGCATAGATATTCTGAATTGAGATGTACTCTTGGAGGATTTTTCTTTTACTGAATATTTGGTGTCCTACCCCACATCTCTTGATTACTTTTGGTTAAAAGTCTACTTTATTTGGTATTAGAGTGTACACTCCAGCTTGTTTTTTTGGAACCATTTGCTTCAAAAACTGTTCTAGACTTTACTCTGTGGTACTGTTTTTTGTTGCTGAGATTTTTTTATTGTTATTACTATTATTTCTTTTTTCTTTTCTTTTCCTTTCTTTTCTTTTTTACACTGAAGATTTTTTTCTCCTCCTAGTCTACCCTCTGACTGCTCAACAACTCATAACTCTTGCCTCATCTCCCAGGTCTCCACAAGGATGTACCAACCCCACCAGAACTCTAAACTCAGAGTCCTCCAGTCTCTTGAAGGTTAGGCAATTTTTTGAAATAACCCAGACCCAGCAGTTCTCTGCTGTATATGTGTTGGGGGCTTTATATCAGTTGGTGTATGCTGTCTGGTTGGCAATTCATTGTCTGAGAGATCTTGAGGGTCCAGATTAATTGAGACTGCTGGTCATCCTACATTGTTGCTCTCCTCCTGAGCTTCTTCCAACTTTTCCCAGATTTTCAGAGAGCAGTCATGACAGTTCTTTTGTTGTATGCACACTATAGCCTCAGTAATAGTGTAAGAACTTTAGGCATCCCGTTAAGTTGGATCCAACTTTAGGCCTGCAGCTTGACCTTCTTTTCCTCAGTATTTTCTCCATTTCCATCCCTGGTGTTTATTTACAGAGGACCAATTACGGGTCAGAATTTTGACTGTCAGATAAAAATTCCATCCGACACTTGCTGCCCTGTCTTTCTGATGGATATGAGCTGTACAAGTTCCCTCTACCCAGTATAGGTTATTTCATCTAGAGTCCCTCCCTTTGAGACCTAAGGGTCTCTCACCTCCCAGGGCCCTGGTATATTCTGGAGGGTCCTCTTAACCTTGAACCTCCTGAGTTTGCCTATTTCCATTTTTTCTGCTGGTCCTTGTGGTTTTAGTTTTTTTCCCATATCCAATACCAAATCATGTTCTCCTCCCCCACCTCAGTGCACTTTCACTCCCAGGTCCATCCCCACCTCTGTGTAAGTGTGTGGTTTTATTTCTGGGTCATCAGTCTTATTCTATTCATCAACCTCTCTGTCTCTGTATCAATACCACACAGTTTTTATCACTATTTCTCTGTAGTAGAGCTTGAAGGCAGGGATAGTAATTCCCCCAGCCATTCTTTTATTGTTGAGAATTGTTTTTACTATTCTGAATTGGTTTTTGTTGTTGTTGTTGTTGTTATTTTGTTTTATTTTGTTTGTTTGATTGCCTTTCCAAATGAATTTGAGAATTATTCTTTCCATGTCTTTAAATAATTGTGCTGAGATTTTGATGGGGATCGCACTGAATCTGTAGATCAGCTTTGGTAGAATGGCCATTTTTATTACTTTGATATTGCAAATCTATGAGCATGGGACATCTCTCCATTTTTTGAGATCATCTTTGGTTTATTTCTTGAGAGACTTGAAATCATTTTCATACAATTATTTTACTTGTTTGGTTAGAGTTACCACAAGATTTTTTATACTATTTGTGATTATTGTGGAGGTAGGTGTTTATCTAATTTCTTTCTCAGCCTGTTTATCATTTAGTAAAGGAAGACTACACATTTTTTGATTAATTTTATATCTGTCTCTGTATCAATACCACACACATTTCTGAAGTTGTTTATCATCTGGAGCAGTTTCCTGATGTAATTTTGGGGGTAGCTTATATATGCTATCCTATTATCTGCAAATAGTGATACCTTTATTTCTTCTTTGAGAATTTGTAGCAGTCTCATTATAAATGGGGACAAGACAAGAATGCCCACATCTATCCAATATAGTTCTGAAAGTGCTAGCTAGAACAATAAGACAACAAAAGGAGAGTGATGTCTGTTTCTTGGATGGTGCAAAATGATGTATTCTGTTTACATATGCAGTCTTTTAGCCTATTTATTTTTATTGGTGAATTAAGACTGCTGATGTTGAGAAATGTTTATGATGGATGACTATTTGTTCCTGTTATTTTGTTATTGTAGGTGGTACTATGTGTGTATGGTTCTTTACTTTTGCCTTTGCTGTGAGATGATTAATTTCATATGTTTTATGGGTCTACTTACTCTTCTTTTGTTTGAGTTTTTTTTTTTTTTTTTTTTAGTATCCTATGTAGGGCTGGGTTAGCAGAAAAATTTTATTTAAATTTAGTTTGTCATGAACTATCTTGCTTTTTTGATCTATGATGATTAAAAGTTTTGCTGGTTGTGGTAGTCTGGGTTGGTATCTGTGGCCTCTTATGGTCTGCAAGATCTAAGATCTTCTGGCTTTAAGAGTCTCTGTTGAGAAGTCAGGTATAATTCTGATATGCCTGTATTTATATGTTACTTAGTCCCTTTACCTTACAGTTTTTAATAGTTTTCATTAATCTGTATACTTAGTCTTTTGATGACTATTGGTAGGAAGATTTTCTTTTCTGATCTAATCAATTTAGTTTTTGTAGGCTTCTGTTGAGTTAATGGTTATCCATTTTTTAGGTTAGGGTGGTTTTCTTCTATGATTTTCATGAAGATGTTTTCTGGCCCTTTAGACTGGGAATCTTCACTCTCTTCTATTTCTATGATTCTTAGGTTTGGTCTTCTCATTGTGTGCCAATTTTCTTTCATGCTTTGACTAATCTATCACTATCTTCTATTTTCTATTCTACATCTGAGCTTCTCCCCCATCTCTTGTGTCCTGTTGGTGGTGCTTGCATCTGTAGTTTCTGTTGTCTTTATAGATTTTCTGCCTCCAGGGTTACCTCCAAGTTTGATTTCTTTATTGTTTCTTTTTTCATTTTTAGGTCTTGGTCACTTTTGTTCAATTCCTTTACCTGCTTGTATTTTCCTGTATTTCTTTAAGGGATTTGTTTTCTATTTAAATGCATCTACCTATTTGCCTGTGCTTTTCCTGAATTTCTTTAAGGGAATTATTTATATCCTCCTTAAAGGTTTCTATTATACAGCAGTCCTACTGTATCCCTGGGTAGGACATACTTTCTGGTTATGCAGGGATTGGCTGTAGGCTCTGGAAACAGGCACACTGATCTGCCATGATTGCAGATAGAGGCCAAGACCTGAAGGGCAATTAGGCTCCAGTGGGGCAGGATATATCCAATGCCAGCTCTAATCCCAGATGGTACAAATATCACCTGTGTCTCTGTTTAAGGTAGAGCTGTGGAGACAGAAAAAATGCATGCCCTAGTGATTAATATTATGTAACTGCAACAAAACTTCAAAAAGTAAAATCACTGCATGGTATCACTGTTTCCTGAGTCCTGTATCACACCAGTAACATTAATGTTTACAGCACCTAGAACTTGCTTCTGTGCAATTTAGAACAAATGGATCTATGTACCTGATTTTCAAATGCCCTATCAGACAATTCTGATGACTTACATTATATAAGCTGAAAAGTAAGAGTTCCAATTTATAAGATCCAGGGAATAAGAAATACCTCTAAATATGTATAATCAGTCTTAGGCGTTACTAGAATTAGAAAATGTCCTTTGTCTATGATATAATACTTTCTTCATCTCTGTGGCGGTCACTCATAACTAACTGCTTGATATATATATATATATATATATATATATATATATATATATATATATAGATAGATAGATAGATAGATATATCCATATATATATATATATATATATATATATATATATATATACATATATATCCTTTATGAAAAGAGAAAGGATGGGAATGATAGAAAGAAGAAGGGAGAAAGATAAAGAGAGAGTGGTAGGTGAAAAAAGAGGAAAATAGAAAGGAGGAGAGGAGAAGAATGGAAAGACTGGGGAGAGAGAAAGAGAAACAAACAGCTTCAGGGCAGTGGGTTGGGGGGCAGGGTGTCAGTCACATCCACTGCTGCCATTACTGACAATAGATTATGAGTTCTATTTTTCTTATGATAATTTGATTTGAATTTTTTCTTACTAAAGAAAGTGACCTAAATATTTCATAATCATCCCTACCAGTGATTAAGAGACACAAGAGTATAAACCCGAGAAACTCAATAAGTATGCACTTAGCATAGAAATAGTTTGTCTTGACAGTCCAAAGATGGAACAGACTGATTAGTACTGATCAGTACCCTGCAGGTAGAAAGGCCAAGTACCGGTGCTCACAGGGTAAGCTAGTATGAAAGCAGTGTGCCAGACTGTTTGTGTTTCCTGAGCACAGAGTAAGTCACTTCTGTCAGCTTTCAGCTCTAGTCTTAGCAATAAGCATCTCAGCATCAGACACAGTGACCACAGTCTACAGGTAACCAGAGACCTACAAGAACACCTGAATGCAGAACAAGGCTGGAGAGGAGAGGCGATATAAAGGAGCAGTTTTCTTGGAAAACTGATCAATTTTCTACCTTAGAATAATCCAGTCTTCCCAGCATTGTGTCTAGGGCACAGAAAGAAGGCAGAATTTGTTCTTTTAAGTAAATGTTAGTTTTACCGTCTAGAAGAAAGTTTTCAATGTCTAGGCACATCCCTACTGAGCACATTTACGCTTAGACAGAGATTCCCCTGGGTTCTCAAAGGAAGTTTTGAAATAGAAAAATCCTGCTCAAGAAAAATATATATTGGATGTGAATGAAAGGAGTGAGAAGCAACAGAGAAAAGATGAGATTGTAGAATAAGAAAGAAGTGAACTGAGAGCTGAGACCAGCATTACCAATTGATGGCCTTAAATGCATTGAGGGCAATGGGAAATATATGATGTGTTAGCTAAGTGACTCTTAAAAATGAAGCTGGCTCATATGTAATTCCCATTGCTACAGTGCATTAATTATTTATAAATGTCATTCTCTGTGATGATTGGGGTGTGAACTCTCCTCTCCTCACTTATCTCTATCAAGAGTGGTATTAAGAGAGTGACCTAGGGTACATCAGCACTGCGAAAATAGGAAGACAACTCTGTAGGTACACACAGAGAGAGGGAAACAATTCAAATGCGCCAATAACAGACAAGGTGAGAATGAAGGTGTATATTCATAAAACCTTAGAGGGAATATTATACTTCCTCAAGAAGGAGACAGATATTGAAATTAATTTAATTTGAATATCAAAGAACAGAAGCTGTTATACCTACAACATGGCTGGAATTCAGTAGTTACTTCCCTGTGACCTACTTTTAAGCACATAAAAAAGGTAGCAAATATACTAGCTTTTTAAAGTAAAAATTCATCCTGAATACTATACATCTCTCAAGTATTGCCAAGAGCAACTAGTGATTCTATGTTCATGAAGATATCTTGATGAATCTATACTATTGGCCTTTTTTAAATGGTAAAAATGTATATTACTAATACATCGACTGTTGCCTGAGGGGAGAAACGATAATCTACATACAATGTGGTCATGGTAAAATTTTCTGGGTAGTAGTTCTGAAAGATCTAACAAAATGCTTGAAAATATGAGCTTTATCAAAACAAAAATAAACAATCCATCTCATCAAGGGGTTAGTATAAGACACTCACTATGAAAATATCTATCATAATGAATTGCTTGACAAAGTGTTATCACACTCATACAACAAATAATATAAAGAAACACTTAATCAAAGCTTTCATAAGAGTGTTGAATGGGTGAGAACTTGTTATATACAGTGTGAATATTAATCTATAATGTATATTAACATTTTTATTTTATAAAATCATGCGTGTATTAACTTCCATGCTGTTTTCTGTAGCAGTTGTATGAATTCCAGCATCCAGAGCATGGAGGAGAACTTCCGTGTATCCTGTGGGTAGAGTTTGGGTTGACATTAGTATTTGTGATCTTGAAGCTCTCAAATATGGATGGGTATGTGCCTGAGGCTTGCAAGGCAAGTTCTAGTTGGCATGATTCTTGTGAGTTTGGCAGCCTTATTATAGAGCTGCAGGGCATAGATGAGAATTCTACTCCCAAGAAATAAGCTAGAGTGATTCTTGGGAATTTTGTATTAATATGTATAAATCTGCCTGCCCTGAGCTGAGATGTCCTTTATTAGTTCTAGTCTGACTAGCTCAGGTATCATTGAGGATTGGAGGCAATGATACCTGTGTTTCTTGTGCCCCCAGCCACAGCCAGGGTCTTTTCCAGGTCCCAAATACAGAGCCAAAATAAAGTCAGAGCTTTGCTACAGAAGCTATATTTCCAAAGAGGTAGGCTTGGAAGGCGACCTTCCCCAGTTCCCATAGAACACCTGAGAGTAGAATGTAGGCTTATGGCTAGAGTGGCCACTCATACAGAATCTGCAGTAAAATGCTTTTGACCCCCTTAGGCATAGCCCATTGCTTAGCTTTTTATAATGTCAGTGGGCTTTCTAGGCATGTGGCACCTAGCAGAGGGTTGCTGTACCAGCTTAGAGTCTGGGAGCTAGAGAGGCTCCTTCAATGTCAGGTCCTTCTATGGCCCAACCAGATCCCAAATTGGATTGAAATCTAGTGAAAACTGCAGAAAAGCCCTGTGGGCGGACTGTCGATGGCTGGCATTTTTGTTTTATTTATTTATTTTTTTCCTAACAGTATATGGGTAACCCTGCAGGGGAGATGGTTAGAAGCTGTTTCCTCTTTTTGCTTTCTTCTGAGCTGTCCTTTTCATTCTTCATACAGTTCGAGGTTCCTGTCACTTTCTTATTGATTTCCAAAGTTCTCCCTCAATCGTTTCCATAGCAAGATTTTTTCTTTGTTGCCTTAGCTGTTTTCAGTGACAAGTCATCTCGTAGGGCACCTCTATTCTGCTCTTGGCTTTCATCCACCTGAGGTAATTGCTATTAAAATGCATAGATTTATACATATTTATAGACAAATTTAAATATATGAATATAGTGAATTTAAAGTATAAATTGAAATGCCGTTTCTCTGTGACTTTTTGTCTCAATATTGTTTTTTTCTTGCCCATTATACCTGTTCATAAGTATATATATTGTGAAAGGCATGCAAATTGTTTTATTTTCTAGATGCGGTAGAATTTGTTTAGTTATCTACCACTATAGATTAGTTGTTTTAGGTGAGATTATTCCAATACTGTCATTAGTATCTGTCCTTTGTACAAATGTCAGTACTTAATTTACTTGAGCCTGTGCGCGGTTTAGGGACACTCTTAAGAAAGATTTTTTTATTTATCCTTCCCTTATTCATGTATGCAGGATGGATGCTTCTTGAGTTGATTCGGAGTATTTATTTTGATGAAGCCTTTCTATCTCATAATTAAGAGAATTTGATGTTCACTTAAAAATTCATGGAACAAAACAGAACAGAACTCAGTGTTACACACTCTTGACAAACATTAGTACTCCTTTACAAATTTATGAGGTGGAGTCCAACTTCTAAATGACTTCAGTATTTTCTCTATTTTAAAAGCATCTAACTTCCCTCATCTAGTATATATTATCAAAGTTTCACCTTATAAATGCCCTTTAATATGTTAGCATTTTATAAATGTAAGATCATGGTTCTAGAGTGCTGCGATGATGCCTCATTTGGTTGTTTGCCATGCAAGAATGAGATCCTGTATCCAGATACTGAAGACCATATAAGAAACAGGGAATAGGGGTGTGTATCTATGGTCTCAAACGCTGGACAAAGACATATCAGTCACTAGTTCTCAATAGCAACCCAGTCTAGTTTCATTGGTGAGTTCTAGATTGCACAAAACTCCTGTTTTAATAATAATAATAATAATAATAATAATAATAATAGTAAGTGGGAAGCAATGAAGTAAGACAACTTATGTTCATCTCAAACCTCTTCAGACACAAGTGTACAGGCCCTAAAATTATGTACATGACATGCACATGGGGGTGCATGAACACACACACACACATATACACACACATACACACACACATACACACACACATATAATATCCCTCTAATATTGGTCTAATAATGATGTAAAATATCCAGCTTCATCAATTGGTTGCCTTAATATGGTCATGCATGGAAAATAAAATATTGTTGGTTAAAAACTCTTCCTTGAATTATATTTCACTTTTCCTGCATGGAAATCTTAAAGATACAATATTAATTGGGTCTCAAAATTTTGTACAATTTTTCCATAAGCTCTTTGGAAATGTATATATTTAGCAAGACATTAGTCTCACATATTTCTTAAATGTATATTATTTTAATTTATGAATATGGGAATTTTATTTTAAGGTATGTCTGTGCACCATATGTATTCCTGGTATTTGTAGAAGTCAGAAGTGGATGTTGGATATCCTGCCATATTGGTCATTGTTGTGGTTCATGGATGTCACAGATAGGTTGAACTATTGATTGTTTCCATGCTTCTGAGTTCCATGTCCTTAGGTATCTCATGTCTTTAGTAATAGGGAGTTATCTTCAGCCTCTGACAGGCAAACCAAAGGCAACAGACACGATCTATACTGTTTGGGGAGTTACTTGAATTCTTCTGACCTACAACCCCACAAAAAGTTTTTTCATGTCTAGTACTTGGTTTTCTGCTAGAGTCTATGTCCCTGTGGGGATTATTGTGAACCAAAATGGCATAGCTTCATTAATTCATACATATACTAGTCTATGTATTACCTGTAATTTGTGTACCTATACAATTAAATAATTTCTTGAAGTTTTAATCAAACAACCACAGTCACACTTGTCCTTCTTCCATCCTCCCTTATCCCCAGTTAGAGTGCCCTCAATATTGATCCCATTCTCTCCCACATATGTCAGGTTCTCATCTCTACACCTGTTTTCTTTTAACCTCTTACTTGCTAATATTTTTATGACCTCTGTGTTGTGAAGGCTAAACTCTAATTCACCAGTCTCTTGCATTAGCCTTCTAAGTAGGATGCTAATGTATGGTTTTCATTGTTTATTTATTACTACTTATATATTTATAGTATAGTACTAGTGATTTCTTTTTACTGGTTTGTACCCTTTAGTAATTTGTCTTCAGAAAATGCAATATTTTTTTTGTTTATTCATCAATTTGACCTTACTCCATCAAAGGGAATACTCTGGAACTGATACAGTTTTCTTCTCTCTTATAGTCATTATTTTTAGAAACTACCCTCACAGCATTCATCATAACTGTGTTTATTTCCATGTAGATAAAATGCTCTGTCTTCACTGCTCCCCTTCCCCTCTTAAAGTTTTCTAAATTTGTGGAATTCTGAGCTGTAACCAAAATCATGGGTGTAGTAGGCATTTCTGTGTTACAATTAGGCTACAAGACTAGGGATCCAAGGAATGCAATATGAAGGATTGAAAGAAAATGGGCCCAAAGGCTGATAGGGTATGGCACTATTAGCTGGTGTGGCCTAGTTGGACTGGGTGTGTCGACTTGATGGGAAATTGTCTTTGCTCACTTCCTGATACCTGCTGAACTGGGTGAAGAACTCTCAGCCTCCACACCAGCACCATATCTGCCTGCACACTGCCATGTTTCCATACATGATCATAATAAACTAAATCTTTGGAAGTGTAAACCAAACCAAAATACTGTTTTTCTTTATAGTAGTATCCATGGTCATGGGGTTTCTTCTTCTCTACCTATCCATTTTTATGCCCATTTAAAAAATAAATAAGACTAATCTGTGCTGTTCACATATTATTGGATTTATGATCTTCAAAGGAGTGGTATAGACTTATGAGGGGCTATATCCTTAAAGGAAACTGTCCTTGTCCCATCACCTAATACTTTTAACTACCTTAGTAGCTTAGGGTAAGATTGTGTGCCCTGATTCCAACTACTTTTCAGAATTTGACCTGGCCTGGGTTTGCACAGTTTTTTTAGATGTTGTTACAATTACTATGAGTTTGTATGTCTAGCTGCCATGTAATATGTCCTTCTACTGCCTCTGATTCTACACTATTTTCATTCCTAACTTCCAGAATAATCTTTGTGTCTTGGGGTAGGAAAGAGAATTGTGTGTGTGTATGTGTGTGTGTGTGTGTGTGTGTGAGTGTATGTGTGTGTGTGTTAGAGCTTATAGTTCTGCATTATTATTCTCTACACTGTGGCCAGTTGTGGGTCATTATGTTAATCGTCATCTATCATAAATAGAAACGTTATGAATAAAGGATGAGAGATGCATTGATGCATGGACATAAGAACAAATCATTAGAAGTCATTTTGATACTGTATAATTATGTGAATTTAGCAGCATAATAATAGTATACTCTTAACTAGGGTTTATGACCTGTCTAGCCAAAAATTCTTTGCCAAGTAATATCCCAAGTATGTGCTTCATTTTGAGGTGAGAGACATAAATCCAACAGAAAGTGGTTAGTTACTCCTGTGATGTTTGTGCCAGTTGTACCAATGGGTGTGCCTTGTCAGGCCAGTCATTATGGTAGACTGATGATTACTTTTATCCTCTGATGATATGTATAGTACATTCCAGGACTACGGAAGCTAGCAAGCTGGGGTGAACTTCCCAGGTTTGCACCAGCTTGACGTCACCATGTTCTATGACTCAAGTATGAGCTGAAATCACCAATAGAGTTTATTGTCAAGTCTTTGAGGGAAAAAAAAAAGCAATGGTAATCAAAGCCATTGATCATTTATGGGATCTCAGTGGCCAACAACTCTAAAAGTTGAAACTTATAAGTAGAACTGGAGTTTTGTTTGGTTATCTCTGTTGTATACTGGAGGAACTGTTTCTAGCCTATTGATTAACTCAGTTGCAATTTTAAAGTAGGTTTTCAGATGCCTCTCTTTAAAAGTGTTAGGTGTTACTTATCCCTCCCAATACTCTTTCCTCTACTCTCCAACCCTCAGTTTAGATCAACCTCATTTTAATCTTTTATATTTACTTATTTTCTGTTAAAGTTTGTTCTTGTTCTGTGTATTATAACACTAAATTCTGCCCCTCCCAAGGCATGATTGCCCCCAGGGAATGAGCGAATCTACACATAGACACGAATAATGCTATATAATCTTGTACCCCAAGTTATCACTGATTGGTGAAAAAATATGCCTACAGAAAACAGCTAGGCACAGAAGAGAGGCAGAATTGGGTTACAGAACTTGGGGTCAGAGAAGAGACAATGGTGAGGAGGAAACTAAGGAGGAGGAAGAGGAGAAACAGGAAGAGGTGGAGAAGAAAAAGAAAGGTAAAGAGAAGTTGCTATGGGCTAGGTGAGTTATCAAAACATGGTCATGAGGACATTGATATCAAAAATAAGAGCTGCCCAGATGGAACATAGAAAGTTATAACTTGGAGCTATTGATGTGAGAAGTAGACATAATAACATAGAAGATACATATCTACCCAGATTTAGTGTTAGTTGATTAATTAATTATATAAAAGCTGGGTCCATGTTCTTCCTCCCAGCACCATGTTCACAGAATTAAGACTCAGACTCAAAATATGCTTACAAATCCCTTGGTAATGTTACTAGGCTCTTCTCTGACTACATCATAAGTTGGATAACCTAAGTATTTTAACATATATTTTGGCACATGTCTGGTTATCTGTGCTCAGGTACCATGTATCCATCTCTTTACCTTATTTTCTATTCTACCTCCTGGATGCCCCCTCGCTGCCCCTTCTATTTAATACCAAACCAAAAGGCCATAGGACTTTTGAGTGACAAGTGATGGACCCAACAATACACAAGATAGTCTTTCTATAATTTCCTCTCTCCCCTTTATATCAGTGCATTCCCTTCCTTCTTTCTGCAAACTCTCTGCTTCACAATGTACTGACATCTACAGTTATTGGGAGGCCAGAGAGGGAACTGGATCCCCTCTTCATTTTCCCTCTCTCCATTACTACAAATGAAACATACGCATATGAATAATGAAAGATAAAATGCAGATGAGAGAAAATATGTGGTTTGTCTTTCCTGGTCTGTTTTATATCACTCATAATAATTACTTTCACCTTTCTCACTCTTTCGCTCTCAAATATCACAATATTCTTTTCTTAATAGTATATTATTCCATACTAAGTTATACCCCATTTTTATTTTCTAGTCACCAGTTGACAGGCATGTAACCTGTTTTCAATTCCCGAATATCATGAGTAAAGCAGCATTGAAAACGGAAACACAAACATCTCTAAAGCACCTAAATATCTAAGAGTATGATATCTGGAACTTAGGGTATATTCTTGGCTTTGTGGGGAGCCTCCACACTGCTTTCTATAGTAGTTCTACCAATTTACAACTCCACCAACAACGAGAAAGTGTTCTTCTTCCCTTCAGATCTTCACCAGCATGTGTAATTATTTGTTGTTGTTTTTAAAATTTTATTGAAATTAAATGTTGGACTGGAGAGAGAATAAATTTTAATAAGTTTTAATTTGTATTTCACTGTTTGTTAAGGATGTTGAATATTATTTAAGTAGTTTCTGTTTAACCATTTTTCTTCATCTTTGGATGGATTTATTTTTAACTTTATTTTCCATTTTATAAAAAATTTTGTTTAGGTTTGCTGTTGTTAACATTTATTGTTATTTTAATACATTGTTGTTTTCAGTGTTATTTCAGTGTTGATATTTTAGATACTAACCCACTGTCAAATAATTTTTCTCATACTGTGGGCTCCATCTTTTATGTAATGATGCTACTATTTGATGTAGAATATTTTGTTTTATGAGGACCCATGATTGTTGGTCTTGATACTTGTGCTAGTGGGATGGTCTGAAGAAATTGATTTTCTGGGGCAATGTGTTCACACATATTTCCTACTTTCTCCTTTATCAGAATTAGGTTTTATGTTGTAGATGTTGATCGATTTGTGAGTGTTCACTTTAATTCTTCTGCATGTAGCTATCTGATTTGAACAGCATTATTTGTGGAAGACACATTTTTTTCTGCAATGTGTGTGTGTGTGTGTGTGTGTGTGTGTGTTTGTGTGTGTGTGTGTGTGTGTGTTTGTGTGTATTTGCTTCTTTTTGAAAAAAATAATTTTACTATATGGTTTGGGCTTATGTGTGGGTTCTCAATTTAATTCCTCTAATCAATGAGTCAGATTTTATGTGGCTGATATATTGTTTTCATTACTAAAACTAGCAGCCTTATTCATAATAGACAAAAGCTGGAAAGAACCCAAATGTCCTTCAGTAGATGAATGGATACAGAAATTGTGGTACATTTGCACAATGGAGTACTACTCAGCTATTAGAAAGAATGACTTTATGAAATTCCAAGGCAAACACTCAATTGAGGGTTATCGAGTGGCTGAAAATCATCTAAGGAAGTGCTCAACATCCCTAGTCATCAGGGAAATGCAAATCAAAACAACCCTGAGATTCTATATCACAATAGCCTGAAAGGCTAAGATCAAAAACTCAGATAACAGCAGATGCTGGCGAGGATGTGGAGAAAAAGGAACACTTCTCCACTGTTGGTGGGGTTGTAAGCTGGTACAACAACTCTGGAAATCAGTCTGGCAGTTCCTCATAAAATTGTACATAGTACTACCTGAAGACACAGTTATTCCACTTCTGGGCATATACCCCAGAGAAGGTCCAACATACAATAAGGACACATACACCACAATATTCATAGCAGCCCTATTTAAAATAGCCAGAAGCTGGAAAGAACCCAGATGTCCTTCAGTAGATGAATGGATACAAAAATTGTGGTGTATTTACACAATGGAGTACTACTCAGCTATAAGAACTAATGACTTTATGAAATTCCTAGGAATTTCTATTGATCAATCAGATGGATGGATGGATAGATAGATAGATAGATAGATAGATAGATAGATAGATAGATAGATAGATAGTCAGACAGACAGACAAAATTAGAAATAGTAGTGCCTCTAAGGGCTTTTCCCCGTTCATTTCAGTCCTTTTGCATCTATCTCAATTTTTTTCAAAATAAGACTTGGTTTTTAAGAATAATATGTGAACCTTGAATGGATTACTTTTATAGTTTGTTTTTCACAGAGCAGACTTAATTTAGAAGACCTCATTCTTCTCTTTGAAGATGAACAGCACTATAAATTATATTTGATGATTAATGCCTTCACCTTTATCAGATTTCATTTCTCAAATGTGAATTATGAGGGTAACATTGTATTGTATATGTATCCTAAAAGCACATACATATGAAAGTAAGAAATATTTTAATATTTTACACTATTTTTGTACACGAGAAGAGGAATTTTAGTTGAAGGTAAATATTCACAATTTCTCTGATGAAGCCATAATATCCTGGACCTGTATCAAATTTTTTCAAATTATTAAAATTGCTTTGATACCTATTGTCATTGCAATTTGAGGAACTGCTTATAGGTAAGAGGGCATGATCTTTCCCATTTGAGGGAGGTCACCAGACAGCTTAAGAACAGGAAGTGCTTGTAGCTTGTCTTCCTGCAAGTAGACTACGGATACAGATTTTTCAGAATACAATCTGTCTATGGTTCTGCTTTTGAGTTGACTTTCTCTGAAATGCTTAACTTATGTTTTAAAATGATACCAGAGATTCAATTTTACAGACATCACTAAGCATTTATAGAATGAGATACAATTAAAACCCATATGTAAATCTATGCCACAGTCCCTCAGCTTTCCTACCACATATTTAGAAACTTAAAACAGTGTGCAGGAACTCTATATACTGGGATTCTATATTAATATCATGAAAAAAGCAATGACATTTGCGAGTTATATAGATAATGAATAACATTTTAATGTTGTGATTTTATATTAGGACACTCATATCTTCAACTGACAAACTGATGAGTAAGTCTACTGAAGAAATGATTTCATTCATTTAAAAACATAGAAATTATACCCAAGCAAAATATTACATAGAATACGGGCATTGAACAAGGAACATCATGCTAAGTGGCTCACACCTCTACCTACAAACCATCTTGCAACTACCACCTAAAATACAGTGCCAAAGTATTCTAGTAGCACTTAAAAATATAGAAAATGTAAAGTCAAACTGAAGTATCTAATTTAAAATAAAGAAATCTGATTAATGAATACACATGCACAGAACATTCATAGTAAGAAATAATGAAGATTCCAAAATAATGCCACTGTTTTACTAAGAAGTTGGTATACATTAGTAGAAATTGCTCAAATCGGAGTAAACTGTGCAACAGCATAAAAAGAGTATTCTGTGTGCTTTAAGCTTGTGTCTCCCAACTATATTTTATTATCCTCAGCTGATGTATCAAGAAATTGATTACTTACACAGTAATCTCTCATTAAGGTTTCCAGCTTTAAATAAAAAGAGGAAGCTTTCTTATTTATCCAAATTTACATATCCAAGAATTAAGGCATTGCAAGTCAAGTCATTAAAGAAGATGGTCCACAAGATGAAAACTATAAGCTTTGCAGTTTGTAGCAGTGAATGCCTGAGAGAGAAGATTAAAGTGTGAACTCTACCCCACAGATAAATTAGGAGAAGGGTCAACTTTATTTTCAAATTGATAATTACCCAGATGAAGTTTATAAGGCATCAATTTAGTAGATATATTTATATTGTAAGTTAGATATTGACACTTTGGATTATCAAAAGTGTGGAAAGGTAATTATGGGTTTGTTAATAAATTAATAGGCCACAATTACAGTAAATATATATCAAATCATTACTTCAGTAAATTCTGGAGGTTTTGCTTTTTTTCTTTTTTTTCCAACTTTTCAAATTACTGTCTACATCTAGAGGAAAATGTTTTACAAAATAAAAGGAAAACAAGATGCTCCTAGACAAAAAATTAATATTGCAAAATTAACTGAATAATTGAGGGAGAGTTATTTTTATGCTGATGAATTCATTCACTTTAGTAAAATCTGACCATGTTCAGATTAACTCCAAAAAGAGATGGAAGAAAGGTTTAAAATAAAAAGCTGATACTCCCATTAAGGAACAGGAGGTGGGAATCATAAGACAGAGGAAGAAATGCAGGCAGATGGGAAGTCAATTAATGCTCAGATTCATTGTAGCATGATAAAAGAAGCTAGGATGGGAAGTTTTATTCAGTGTCTGATTCCAGATTGTGAGGAAATCTTCTAGCTGTAACTGCTCTTCAGGTGATTTGTTGCCCATAATGAGATGATTATATTTAGGCTAGAAGTTCAAGGCAGAATAAATCATTGCTCTACAGTTAATCAGTGAGATAATCATTCATGGAAGATTTCACAAGGAGAGGTTGAAAACATATCTCACAGAATATTAAGAAACTATATAGATGGAGAAGTTTGATTTACTTTAAAAATAAGTCTGTTGACAATATGGCTCTCACATCTGTAACAGTAAAAGGATACATTTACGAAAAATTATGTTGATCCTTCAGCCAACCTTCAAAAACATACTTCACTGAAGTGAGTGTTTCATGGAGAAATAACTCCGTTATAAAGAATCTGTACAAAATAACATAACTCTTTATTCTAAAATCTATATTAAAAGATAATATTCCCTGGACATGATGTGACAGGTCAATATGGGCCAAATTAGATGGGGCTAGTTTCTTCATGTTTTGAACATTTAAGTACCTATTTTATCCAAGTTTACCAAATTTCCAACAAGTTTTCCAGTGCTTTTGTTCCTTTGTCCTACTATGTAACAGTTCTATTTCCAAAAAGTTTTCCATTCTGATTTTTACCTTTGAATCTTCCAAAGCTGAGTACCCCAGGTTTGGTCCAACCTTGATGCAATAGTGGGTAGGATCGGAAGCTTCAAGATGTAAATAGTCTGTGAACATAGGTTCATAATCCCCACCAAGAAAACATCACCAGTACTCAGAGAGGCAAGGAGTTTCACACTGCCATACTCCCTTGTCTTGATCTGCTTTGAGAAATTCATAGATACTGTACAACCAATCATAGGCTGAAACATTTAAGGTGTAGAGCCAAAATACACCTCTTCTGTTTATAATTTGACTATCTCAGGTATAATTATATTATTACCTATCAGGTACATTACATATATACATATGCATATACATATACTATGCGCGCGCGCGCGCACACACACACACACACACACAATCTCAGGCATTAGTTTAAGTGACATGAAGCTGATGAACAAAAACCCAAATAAGGTGCTTGCTCCCTCAGTTTACATTTTGAACAAAAAATGGGATTTAAACATGTTATTAAAATAAGAGTTTTTTATTTTATTATTGTGGTGTATGTGTGTGTGTGTGTGTGTGTGTGTGTGTGTGTGTGTGTGTTTACTAGGTGTGTGAAGGTAGCCACAGAAATGAGAAGAGAATGTAAGACCACCAGAGCTGGAGAAACAGGAAGTTCTGAACTGCTCAACCTTAATTATGGAAGCAAAATAAGATGCCAGAGATTCAAACAATCCTATTAAACATGAGGTACAGAGCTAATCAAAAAATTCTCAGTTGAGGATTATCGAATGGCTGAGAAGCATCTAAGAAAGTGCTCAACATTTAATGCAAATCAAAACAACCCTGAGATTCCACCTCACACCTGTCTGAATGGCTAAGATCAAAAACTCAGATGACAGCAGATGCTGGAGACAATGTGGAGAAAGAGGAACACTCCTCCACTGTTGGTGGAGTTGTAAGCTGGTACAACCTCTCTGGAAATCCGTTTGGCGGTTCTTCAGAAAATTGGACATAGTCCTACCTAAAGACCCAGTTATTCCACTTCTGGGCATATACCGCAGAGAAACTTCAACATACAATAAGGACACATGCACCAAGATGCTCATAGCAGCCCTATTTATAATAGCCAGAAGCTGGAAACAACCCAGATGTTCTTTAGTAGATGAATGGATACAAAAATTCATTTGTACTTACACAATGGAGTACTACTCAGCTATTAGAAACAATGACTTTATGAAATTCCTAGGAAAATAGTTGAATCTAGAGAATATCATCCTGAGTGAGGTAACCCACTCACATAAAAACAGACATAATATGCACTCACCGATAATTGGATACTAGCCCCAGAATGCTCTGAATACCCCAGAAACAACTCACAAGCCATATGAAGCTCAAGAAGAACAAAGTCCAAAAAGTGGAAGCCTCAGTCCTTCTTAGGAAAAAATATAAGTGTATAGCACCCTCTCAGAGTGTGATATATCTGTACCTTAAATCATTAATAATTCAAGAGCTAGGAATATAGCCTTGTGGCAATTTTTGGTATTCAAAGATCATTATGCTTAATTTATACTCACCAAGAAAACTGACTGTTTCCATGTTACGTTCTGTCCTACATGTACTTTATTCTTATGGTAACTAGTGAGATTTCAATGCATGCTATCAAACCTCTAAAATAATTAAGTACTGACAAAAATATATTCATATAGTGTTATACCAAAATCCTTTTAAAAATCTATACATATATCTCTCTTTTTTAAATAAAGCTGTAAGAAAAAATAAGATATTCTAAAAGAGTAGCAAGTAAACACTCTTACCTGCTGACCCACATTGTCAACCCTCAAAGTGACCATTTTAAAGGAAATATGGTATTATAACCTAGAGTGTCTTATCTTAGTGAAGTAGAGTCTTTTAATAATTATGTATTTCAATATCTAATTACAGGGGAAATTAAATACAAACTGTGCCATCGAGAATGTCTGAGAAAAGTACATTCATGGTATAGATCCTTAGGCAAGGAGGAAACCTCAGGGATGTGTCAGAATTTAAGGTTTGGGTGCCTGGGAAGGTAGCATATGCCTTTAATTCTAGCCCTTGTAAGGCAGGAACAGGTGGATTTCTGTGACTTCAAGGTCAACATGGTCTATATGGAAAGTCCTTGTCTCAAAAAAAAGTTTATATATAAAATCAAAATAAAAATCTAAACTACTTGTAAAATGGATTTTTCTAAAAATAGCATATTATCCCTATGGAAGTCATCACACTAAATATTTATACCTACTTACTGGCAAAAACCAAATAATAACAATATTCTTTTATGTTCTCCTTCATTAAAACAAAATCAAAACCAGTCTTAATCTTGACACAATTACATTCAGTCTCAAAGACCACATTAAACTCTGAAAATCAGTGACTGCCTTCTTTATTGTTTTAACTCATCTGTTGAGGATATAACACATTTTAAAACATGGGTTTTGTTTTTCCAACTTTGTTGTATTGGCTTTGATCTTAAACGGTATCTTCTGGAAATAAAATTCTACTGCTGAACTCAAAAAGGTTATGTCTCTACCTCCACCTACCATCTCAGGAAGATCTAATTTCTATACTGATTACATGGTGGTACTACTCATGAAATTCATAGAAGCTTGATATGACCCAAATTTCCTATGTAAGGAATAAATGATGTTATCACTTGTAGGCTTAGATTTAAAAAAGAAAAACAAAACTACTTTTTATAAGGGTTCTCAAATGCTTCCACCCCCTTCTTCTAGCCCACTGTCCAAAGGTAAGGGGAAAAAGTGAATAAGAAAAGGGGAGGCAGACCTGGTTAGAAGTAATTTCCTTTAGTAGCTTTAGTAGTTACACAACATACTCTATTGTGTAAATACCATATTTTCTGCATCCATTCCTCTGCTGAAGGACATTTGGGTTGTTTCCAGTGTCTGGCTATTATAAATAAGGCTCGAGGAAGCAAAAGTGTTTGTAGACCTCTTCAGTTGGCTCCGCGTTAAAGTCCCCGCAGACTATGAGGGGGATCTTGGCTCCCTGTGTGATGTTCTGCAGGTTGTGGAGGAGGTCACAGCCCTGGGCTGAGCAGAACCGTTCCCAGCCAGTGCGTGCTTTTAGGTGGGTGACAGCAATACAGAACTGTCGCCCAGATTCCTTGCACTCCAGGGTCTGTGCAAAGGCCACCCGATTGGTTTTTAGGGTCATGGCTGTCAGCCTAATATTGGCGCTGTTGATGAGCTTGAATTGGCTTTGGAGAAAAATAAGGTACAGGCATCTGGACCATTGTTGTGCTCCACGTCCAGACATGGTGACCAGGGCTTGGGACAAAAAGTGCCCTGATAGTCCAGTCTACTAAGGAGTGGTTTCTCCAGCCTCAATATCAACAGCACCTACAAGCGCTGAGTCCCGACCGACAGTCAGAGCCTTCGTACACAACCTGAAAGATCCGGACTTCAGGCGAGTGTCGCCACACGCCGGACTACATCTGGTACTCCAGACATGCTCTGAGTGTCACGTCCGCTCTGGACCTACTCACTGAAGAACAAATCGGGCCTAACCGCCTCCCCTCCTTCCATTACCCTTCAGACCACCTGTCACTCGTGTGTGACTTCGGCTTTAACGAGGAGCCCGATGAACTTTTATAAACACTATCGTTTTAATCACAAGAGCCTTAACCAGCGATGTTTTGGGCAACAGAGGATAGGAAGTGACCTGGAAAAGGACACCCAGTTTCGGCTACTTACTCTCCGTCATAAGGATGCCCCGTGAAAAATCGCTCTCAGTCTTTCCAGTTAAAACCTGCATTGAAAAGGTGTTTGCCCTCCAGTTTGAGCTTGTTTCCTGTGTACCATCCTCTACTGTTTAGGGGCACTGGTAGCATAGGCTTTCCTGTTTGTTAATTGAGAGTATCATAAAAAAACCCAGCTTGTGAGATGTAGGAAGTTTTGTAGACATCATTTTAAGTTATTTATCTGTGGGATTTTTAAATATCAGTGGGAAATGCATGGTAATATTTATTTTTTTGTATCTTCATGTAAAATTAAGTGGATTATCTAGCATTGTGGACATTTTAGAAACATGCAGGTACAGACTTGATTCCTTAAAACTTAAAAATGTTTTTATTTGCTGATCTGACAGAATGTACGCTAAGGAACTATTGAGTCCTAGGGGACATGTGACTTTATATGTACACTCTTCACAAATAATCCATTTGCTATGCCTTCAGTGTTTCCATTGTGTTTTATACAGTTCACTGATGTTCAGTTGTTTAGTTTCCACTGTAGTCACTGTTCTGTATATGTGCCTTTCCTGTTGTGACAACACTGGTAGACATATAAAGATTATTCCAATCACTTCTAGAATGTGCTTTTTACAAGTAGTTTAGGAACCGTTCTGGAACAGTTGCTAAGAATATTAGTGAGAAATCCTATCAAGATGCCAAATGTGATCCCAACACTCAAACTGAGACAAGAGCATGTCTTGGAGGCCAGCTTGGGGTGCATATCAAGACCCGATCTTGAAAACATCTCAAAGACAGCCAAATGATTGGGTTCAAATTTTCTAGAAAAATGTATGAGTCAAAAAGATAACCTACAGTGTTCTCTTCCAATTGTTGAAGCTTCTTCCAAACAAAATAGCCTATCAGTGGTAAGATGGTAAATATCTTAATCTATGAGTTCTAAATATTGCTTAAGATTAATAAATGGACTTACAAAAAACAAATAAATAAATAAGGCTGCTATGAACATGGTGGAGCATGTGTCGTTGTTACATGGTGGAGCATCTTTTGGGTATATACCCAGGAGTGGTATAGCTGCTTCCTCAGGTAGAACTATTTCAAATTTTCTGATGAACTACCAGACTGATTTCCAGAGTGGTTGTACCAGTTTACAACCCCACCAACAGTGAAGAAGTGTTCCTCTTTCTCCAAGTCCTACTCAGAAGGGGGTAGAAAATAATCTCCCTCCCAGAGAGGGATCTGGGAGGGAGGGGGGAAGGGAAAAGGGGGGTAATTCTGATATGGGAGGAGATGGTGGAGAAGTACAGATGTCAGGAATTTAAAAGTAAGTGTGTAGTAGTGAGGGAGGGGGAACTAGAAATAGCCACTAGAACGTCCCAGATGCCAAGGACCCCAGAGATTCCCAGAACCCAACAGGGAGGACATTAGTGGAAATACTGACCATAGGGGAGATAGAAACTGTAGAGACCGAATTCACAGGATAGGCATGGTCCCCAGTTGAGAGATGGGATCACTCACCCACCTGAAAAATATTACTCCAGAATTCATCCCATCAAAAGGTAATGTAGGGACAGAGAATGGAGCAGAAACTAAAGAAAAGGCCATCCAGAGAGTGTTCCATCTATGGATCCATCTCTGCAGACACCATACCCAGACACTATTGCTGATGCCAAGAAATACTTAATGACAGGAGCAGGGTATAGTTGTCTCCTGAGAGGCTCTGCCAGAATTGAACTAATAAAGATACAGATGTTCAGAGCCAAACATTAAACTGATTTCAGGAACTCCAATGGAGAAGTGAGGGCATGGACTGTAGAAGCTGAAGGGGTTCGGAACCCTATAGGAAGAACAATACTAACAAATCAGACCCACAACCACACCAGAGCTTTCAGGGACTAAACCACCAAGTAAAGAGTACATGGGGGTGGGGGAGACCCAGGGCTCCAGCTGGATATGTAGCAGAGGATTGCCTTATCTGGGCTTGTGGAGGTTTGATGACCCAGGGAAATGCTAGGGCCTTGAGGCAGGAGTGGATGGGAGAGTGGGGAGCACCCTTCTAGAAGCAGGGGAGGAGGTAGGAGATGGGGACTTGTGGAGGAGAAACTGGGAAAAGAAATAACATTTGAAATGTAAATAAATAAAATAACCAATAACAATAAAAAAAAGAAGTAACTTCTTGTGGCAATTTCAGTCTCTGTTGTAAGGATACCGGAAGTCCAGTTCAGTAACGTCAGGATAGCAAACAGAATCAGCAGCAGTGGCAGGATCTAGCAGAAAACACCTGACCTCTGTCTCCAAATCCACATAAGTCAGCAGCAGCAGAAATGTCAGGCAAAGTTCTCTGTGGTGCCTATTTCAATGAAGTGAAGATGAGTAAAGATGAAGACTTGAAACCAATGAAGCATTGCCAAGCTAGATATGAAAGCACACCATCACTGTGCATTGAGCTACTTAGGCATTTTCCAAGCATCATGTGTCCTCCCATGGGTCTTGCCTTAGCAAAACATCATGTGACTCTGGATCATCTGACATATCCAGAAACTTCTAGTTTGATTACTTACAATACAGCAAGCAAGACTAGCATAGGTGAATTTTTTTGTCTATTATCCCTGGTCATAATGGCATGTATGTTACACATATATGTGAATGAATTGGAACTGAGAATACGAAGCTAAGGAAATCTTTATCTTTTATGGCAATCAAGGGCAGTGCTTTGGACCTGCTGTAACATATCACCATTTGTTTATCACTGTCCTGAGAACTGAGCCAGCGGGACTGTAAATCAAGTCACAGTGCAGTATTTAATTGAGCATTGAATTCATGCAGTGACTTTTTCCTTGTCCTAGAATGGCTGAAGAAGAAATGATCTGTCCTAGGACCCTTTTATAAGGACAACAATATCTTTCACAAGGAATCAACCATCATTTTCTAGTCAACTCCACCATCACTGTGGTGATTACTATCTCAGGATATGAACTTATTTATGGGTTATGAGAAAGCAAGAGTTCTGTTGTCTTGGCAATAGATAACATCATCAATCAGGGTACCACCTGGATTTTTATCAGATCAGCAACAGCTCTAATAACCTAAATAAGATCGTCAAGTCATTTAGATGAAGCCATCTTGATTGTGTTAGATATTTTTTATTTGTTCTTAAATTTAGTTTACAAGTATTTTATTGAAAACATTTCAATCATATGTTAACACATAATATTGATCTATAATTTTCTTTTTGTATGGCCTTTGCATGATTTTGGTACTAGGATAATAATGAATTTATAATAAAAATTAGGCAATGTTTCTTTAGGTTTTTTCCTTTGTTTTGCTCTTTGTTTTATTTTATTTTAGATAATAATTTGAGGAGTGTTAGTATTAGTTCTTCTTTGAAGGTCTGGTAGAATTCTACATTAAATACATCTTGCCCTGGGCCTTTGCGGATTGGAAAATATGTTTGTTACTTCTTCTATTTCATTAGAGACTATGTGCCTGTTTTAGTTAATTATTTCATCTTGATTTAAATTTGGTGACTTATTTGAAAAAATCATTTATTTCTCTTGAGTTTCCATGTTTGGTAGGGTAAGTGGACCTGTGGTCTCCAGAGGGATATTGTTCCTGGGTGTTCATCTTTCTGGGTAGGCTGTGAGTTCCAAAGGCAGTACCCAGTCCTGATGCAACTGAGCCTGTTCAAACCTTGGGCTGGAAGTGTCTGTTTTCAGGCAGTACTGCCCCTGGATCCTGAGAGTTCTGGGCAGCCTCTCCCAGGATAGACAGTGGGGAAGGAATGTGGACTTTCCGTTAAGCTCAGGAGTGGAAGCCCTTCTGCAGTTCTTTCAGGTGCCTAGTAACCTGTGGCACCTGATTGCTTTATGGGCAGGCTATGAGTTCAGAGGACAATGGGCCGGCTCTAGCTCTGGGTGCAGATGGAGGCCCATGGGCTCCATAGGGAGAGTGTTTCTGAATCTTCCCTGGGTGCTCAGTTTTCTTAGGGCAGGTTGCAAGTCCTGATGGCAGTGTGTGTGCCCGATCTGTCTGTGATTCTAGGCCAAAAGATTCTGCTTGCTTCATAATATTTGTAGGTATATTTACAACACTCCTGGACAGGCTGCATTCCTAGAATTAATTGTAGTTTTTATGTTTGTGTGTATGTATGTTTTTGTATTGTTTTGTTTCCTTTTCTTTTGGTTTTTGTCTTACTGATTTTAGTTTCAGTTTGCTTATCCATTTTGATTTTTATTTTCTGCTTATTGGAGAGGGAGGAAGAGAGGGTGACTGAAGTGATGTTGGGTAGGTAGGTGTACGATGGTGGGTCCAGCCTATCACTGAGTGAGAGGAAAGAGTAGGCAGGGGAAGGTGGGGTAGTCTAGAAGGGAGACAGGAGGACGAGAAGGGGGGGGGGAGAAGAGGAGAATCAAGATGAAGCCAGATTAGGGGGATCTAGACCCAGGTGGTCTTAATTGGCAATAGGTCAATTTGTCTTACCTAGGTGGGCTGTTTATATCTTTGTCAACTGGTTGTGAGCTTATTGTGTGGTTGGACTGGGGATTGAGGATTTAATATATAAGTCTAATTGTTAAATTACAAGTTTAAGGAACTTTTTTTTCTTTTTCTTTTTCTTTTTTTTTTTTTTTTTTTTTTTGTTCTTTTTTAACTTTTTTTTATTGGATGCTCTGTATTTACACTCTGTATTTACATTTGAAATGTTATACCTTTACCCCACCCCACTCCCATCATCCCTCCCCCTCCATTTGCCTTCACAAAGGCACACTCCCTTCGGATCCCCCCTCTCCACCCCATTACCTTGGCATTCCTCTACATTGGGAAACTTGCCTTCTCTGGAAGAAAAGCCTCTTCTGACATTGATGCCACACACTGCTATCTTCAGCTACATACAAAATTGGACCAATATCTCTCAAAGTGCACACACAGGTTGGTGTTTTACTCCATGGGAGTTTTGGAGGGTTTGGTGGGTTGAGAATGCTGTTATCTTCCCATGAGGTTGCAACCACTTTCAGCTCCTTAGGTTCTTTTTTTAGCAACCTCATTGGGATCCCAGAATTCAGACCAATGGTTGGCTGTGAGCATACTCAGCTGTATTTATATGACTCTAACATAGTCCCTGAGGGGCATCTCTGTCTGGTTCCTGCCAGTAAGTACATTTTGGGATAAGATACAGTGCTTGGATTTGGTATGCGTATGTGGTGGATCCCCAGGTGAGGCAGCTTCTGAGTGATCTTTTCTTCAATATCTGTTTCTTTATTTGACCTTGCATTTACTCCCATGAGTGTTTTGTTCTCTTTTCTAAGAAGGACTGAGGTGCCCCATTTTGGCTTCCCATTTTGGGCTTTCTTCTTTTTGAGCTTCATAATGCCTGATAATTGTTTCTTGAGTATTGGGTATTCAGAGCTTTCTGGGACTAGTATCAGCTTATCAGTGAGTGCATACCATGTGTGTTCTTTTGTGACTGGGTTACCTCACTCAGGAAGATACTCTCTAGTTCCATCCATTTGCCTATGAATTTCATGAAGTCATTTTTTCTAATAGGTGAGTAGTACCTCATCTTGTAAATGTACCACACTTTTTGTATCCATTCATTTGTTGATGGACATCTGGCTTCCTTTCAGCTTCTGGCTTTTATAAATAAAGCTGCTATAAACATGTTGGAGCCTGTGTCCTTGTTTTATGTTGAAGCATCTTGGGGGTATATACCCAGGAGTGGAATAGCTGGGTTTCAGGTATTACTATGTCCAGTTTCATGAGGAACTGACAAACTGATTTTCAGAGTGGTTGTACCAGTTTACAACCCCACCAAGCATGGAGGAGTATTCTTCTTTCTCCACATTCTCATCAGGATCAGCTGTCACCTGAGTTTTTTATCTTAGCTATTATAACTGCTGTGAGGTGGAATCTCAGGGTTGTTTTGATTTGCATTTTCCTGATGATTAGGGATGTTGAGCATTTCTTTAGGTGCTTCTCAACCATTAAATATTCCTCAGTTGAGAATTATTTGTTTAGCTTGGTACCAAATTTTTAATAGGATTATTTGATTTTCTATAGCCTACCTTCCTGAGTTCCTTGCATATATTGGATACTAGCCCTCTATCAGATGTAGAATTGGTAAAGATTCTTTCCCAATCTGTAGGCTGCTATTTGTCTTAACAGGGTCCTTAGCCTTACAGAAGCTTTGTAATTTTATGAGGTCTCATTTGTGGATTATTTATCTTAGAGCATAAGTCACTGGTGTTCTGTTCAAGAATATTTACCCTGTGCCTATGTGTTCTAAGCTCTTCCCCACTTTCTGTTCTAATAGTTTCACTATACCTGGTTTCATGTGGAGATCTTTGATCCACTTGGACTTGAGCTTTGTACAAGGAGATAGGAAAGGATTGATTTGCATTCTTCTGCATGCTGACTACCAGTTGAACCAACACAATTTGTTGAAGAGGCTGTCCTTTTACCATTTAATGTTTTTATCTCCTTTGTCAAAGATCAAGTGACCATAGGTGTGTGAGTTCATTTCTAGGTCCTCAGTTCTATTCCTTTGAACTATCTGCCTATCTCTGTACCAGTACCATGCACTTTTTTTTTTAAAAAATCACAATTGATTTGTAATATCACTTGAGATCAGGGATGGTGATTTTCCCAGAAGTGATTTTATTCTTTTTTTTTTAAGTAAGTGTCTTTTTTTAATTGAAAAGCTAACATCCCCCTTCCCAAACCCAACTGGGTAGTAAACTAAATCTCTAGGCAACATATTAAAAGCTGAAAAGATTAAGAAAAAAAACACACAAAACAAGGCCTCAGATCCAATTAAGAGAACCCAGCTGCACACGAGCTTACCAGCAGCATAGAGGTCAGAAGACATCTGAACGGTTAACTTCAAGTTGCCTTGTTCCAGTTTCCAATTCGTGAACAAATGTTTTGTTAATTCTATTTCAGCACACTTTTCCTAAGTTGTTTTATTTACAATGCCAACTTTGAAAGGCTCACTGAAGCTAACTGGACAATGAACTAGAGGCAGAAATCACTTTACAGAACTACAGAAAGAGGGAAAGCCCAAAATGCCACTTTCCACAGAGAACCCATAGTTTGCTTTTATTCAGAGTAATGGGGGGGAAAGGAATCTTCTGCTCATAGAAGAAACTCGGCCACAGGTCTGATCTGTACTGAAACTACACATGCAGTGAGGACAAGGCTATGTTTGTCTAATGATCTCTAATATTAACAATTATAAACAGAGCAGTGTAACTAGCATTTAGAACAACCCTTCTAGTGTTACAGTGACAGGCACAGAATTCACTTCTCTTCACACCTGGGCCTCTTCCTCTTCAGTAAAGTCATTTTTGATATTGAAGGTTTTACAAATCTCCTCAGGAGTTTTCTCCTTAATCATATTGGCCACAGTCTTACAGGTGACATCAAGCAAACCTTTAATGTCTAAGTAGTTTGCAGCCAGAATAAGTTGAAAAAGTGTTCCTTGGTCAACTTTCAGGAATTCTTGGCCCCAAACAGGAATATCATCTGTCTGCTTCTCTTTGTTTTCATCATCCTCAGGAGTAGGAGGGTCATCCTTGTGGTGGGTGCACCATTAATGACCTTTTTTAGAATTGCTGCATTAACATTTGGTAAAGGAACAGGATCATCATCTCCCTCATCATCCATTCCCAAATCTTCCAGCATGATCTTGATGGTCACAGATTGTTTGGCAATTTCTACATCAACTTCAAATATCTCTCCATCAGAACTCTGCAGCTTTATCGTAGGCATGGTGCTCGGTCTCAAGACCGCAGGCCCGAGGCTGACATGCAAAGCTCACAAGCGAACAGAAGTATCAAGAACAAGGCCACTGTGATTTTATTCTTGATAATAGATTTCGCTACTGTAGGTTTTTTGTTATTCCAGTTGAATTTGCAAATTTCTTTTTCCCACTCTATGAAAAATTGAGTTGGAATTTTAATGAGGATTGCATTGAATTTGTAGATTACTTTTGGCAAGATGGACATTTTTACAATGTTGATCCTACCAATCCATGAAATGGGAAATCTTTCCATCTTCTGAGATCTTCTTCAATTTCCTTCTTTAGAGCCTTGAATTTCTTGTCATACAGATCCTTCACTTGCTTGGTTAGGGTCACCCCAGGGTATTTTATAGTCTTTGTGACTATTGTGAAGGGTGTCATTTCCCTAATTTCTTTCTCAGCCTGTTTATCCATTGCATAGAGGAAGATGGTTGATTTGTTTGAGTTAATTTTATAGCCTGCCACTTTCTTTGCTGAAGTTGTTTATTAATTGTAAAAGTTCTCTCGTGGAATTTTTGGGGTCACTTAAGTATACTATTATATCATCTGCAAATAGTGATATTTGGACTTCTTTTTTTCCAATGTGAAATTTTGATTTTTTTTTCTTGTCTAATTGCTCTGGCCAGGACATCTAGTACTATATTGAATAGGTAGGAGGACAGTGGGCAGCCTTGTCTAGTCCCTGATTTTAGTGAGATTGCTTCAAGTTTCTCTCTGTTTAGTTTGATGATGGCTAATGGTTTGCTGTATATTGCTTTTACTATGTTTATGTATGGGTCTTGGACTCCTGATATTTCCAACTTTTATCATGAAGGGGTGTTGAATTTTATCAAATGTTTTCTCAGCATCTAGTAACATGATCATGTGTTTTTTTTTTTCCTTTAGTTTGTTTATATGGTGGATTACGGTGATAGATTTCTGTATGTTGAACCATCCCTGTATCCCTGGAATAAGGCCTACTTGGTCATTGTCGGTGATTGTTTTGATCAGTTTGCAAGAATTTTATTGAGTCCTTTTGCATTGATGTTCATGAAAAAAAATGGTTTGTAGGTCTCTTTCTTTGCAGTGTTTTTGTGTGATTTAGGTATGAGCATAATTGTGGCTTTGAAGCATGAGTTGGGTAGTGTTCATTCTGTTTCTATTTTGTGAAATAGTTTGGAGAGTACTGGTATTAGGTCTTCTATAGAAATCTGATAGAATTCTCCACTAAACCCATCTGGTCCTGGGCCCTTTTTTGGTTGGGAGATTTTTGATATCTGTTTCTACTTCTTTAAATGTTATAGGACTGTTTAAATGGTTTATCTGATCCTCATTTAAATGTAGTATTTGGTATCTGTCTAGAAATTTATCTGTTTCCTTTAGATTTTCCAGTTTTTTTGAGTATAGGCTTTTGTAGTGGGATCTGATAATTTCTTAAATTTCCTCAGTTTCTGTTGTTATGTCTCCCCTTTCATTTCTGGTTTTGTTAATTTGGGTACTCTCTCTTTTCCCTCTAGTTAGTCTTTCTAAGGGTTTATAAATCTTGTTGATTTTCTCAAAAAAACAAAAAACAAAACAAAACAGCTCTTGGTTTTGTTAATTTTTTGTATTTTTTGTCTCTATTTGGTTGATTTCTGCTCTGAGTTTCATTATTTCTTGCAATCTACTCCTCTTGGGTGCATCTGCTTCTTTTTGTTCTAGTGCTTTCAACTGTGATGTCAAGCTGCTAGTATATGCTCTCTCCAGTTTCTTTTTGGAGGCATTCAGAGCTATGAGTTTTCTTCTCAGTACTATTTTCATTGCATCCCATAAGTATGGGTATGTAGTGGTGTCATTTTCTATAAATTCTCAAAAATTCTTGATTTCTGTCTTTCTTCCTTAAACATGTTATCATTGAGCAGAACATTGTTCAGCTTCCATATGTATGTGGACTTTTTTTTTTTTTTTTTTTTTTTTTTTTTTTTGTTATTGAAGACAAGCCTTAGTTCATGGTGATCTGATAGGATGTATGGGAGTATTTCGTTCTTCTTGTATCTGTTGAGGCCTGTTTTGTGACTGACTATATGGTCAATTTTGGAGAAGGTACTGTGAGGTGCTGAGAAGAAAGTATATTCTTTTGCTTTTGGATGAAATGTCCTATAGATGTCTTTTAATTCCATTTGGTTCGTAAGCTCTGTTAGTTTTGCTGTGTCTTTGTTCAGTTCTGTCTCCATGATCTGTCCACTGATGAAAGGACCCAATCCCAGAGTGCACCACACTAGCTGTCCTCCAGGAGCTCCAGGTTCTCCCTCTCAGGACAGCCTGAAGGGTGTGTTGCAAGCTCCCTGTAGGCTCAGTTGGAAGAGCACTTGCAAGGCTGTTGCAGGGTTTCAGCTGTGTGTGGGCGTGTCTCAAGTCTTGATCGCAGTCATCTGGCTCTCTCACTGGGTCAGAGAGGACTGATGCTACAATTCTCCCTATCTGCTCCGGAGATCACCAGGTGTTCCCTCTCTGGACAGCCAGTGAGGGTGTGTGGCAGGCTTAGGGCTTACAGTGGGCTCAGTTCAGCAGTGTACAGCCAGGTCCTGAGTCTTGATGATGATCACTCTGCTCTCTCCCTGGGCTGGAAAGGACCCGATCCCAGAATGCACCATGCTCTCCGGCCTCCAGGTGCTCCAGGCTGTCACTCCTGGGTCAGCAGTGGGCTCAGGGGAGAGAGCGCTTGCAAGGCTTCTCTGCAGGCTCAGCCATGCGCAGGTGGATCCTGAGTCTTGATGGTTGATTTTACCAGGTTAAATTGAACCTGAACCGTGTGTGAAAGCAATGGCTGAGCAGCTACGGGAGTGTGCCGGTCTGGCTCTGTTTCCTGCACAGAGTGAGAACACATGGGACCTGCTAACCACTGATCCGTTTTATTTTTACTGCTACAGGCAGGGAAATAGGAAGAATCTGGAAGGAGTGGGTGAGTGTAATATATGTGGACAACTACATTTCATGTAATGTGTCTTAATAAAAAGCATTTTTAAAGCAGCTTTCATTCTCACAATATGAAAGACACAAAAGAGAGCAAGAAACCTATCACATTAAGCTGTCTTTACTACCTGTCTTATCAAGCATAACACAACAATAAAGAACAAATATAAGAGAGAAGTCTTGGTAAAGGAAAAGAATAAAATAAAACAAATTGACGCCCTGCTCAGACCACCCTAGCCTTGTTGGTCTGGTTTCTTTCTTTTTTTTTTTTTTTTCCATATTTTTAACTCAAAGTATTTTCTCATTTCTACTCACTACTGATTCATGTGTCTTATTGGAGTGTCTACTAAGTGTCTTTCTGCCTTTGAAGTCTATGGTCTGAGTCCATATCAAATCTTATAGAACACCTTATTTACCTGTCTGCACATTCTGGTACTGTATCCTCTCCTAGACTCCCATTCTAACCTCAGTCTTCACTACATTTCTTCAAGAAAACTTCCCATAATATGAAATGTATGTGTGTATGGTTGTTCTCTGTCTGACCTCTTACTGGGCTCTTAGCTACAGCCTGAAAGAAATGATGACTTGTTTGCTTTTGTATCTCCAGCACTTGTGTTGAACAGCACAACCTCAGTCAATACCTCGTGAGGAATGAGAGAATAAACATGGTTTAGTAATTCATCTGTGCGTCTAGCAACAGAGACGAACAAACTTATAAAATTAATCATAGTAAAAGCAGTCTTTTGTGTGGAACTGAGAGATAATGAGAAGTTGGAGGCAGTTTCTAAATTAAATCTTTTGGAATGTGGCCTAGGCTTTTTAATGACAGCACCGTTCCTGCATTCAGTCTGACTTGGTATACTGCATTTAGTTCAGTGTGATCCATTCAAAGGATTACTAATTTTAAAATAGGAGAAAGTCCAAAATAAATTGGGTCTTGTGTGGGCTCTTGTTGAGTCCTGGGTTTTCTTCTTTCCTGACTAACAGTGATAGACATAAGCTGACTGCTGATGCCTCTCCTTCTCTGCCCCTTCCTCTACTTCTTTTTCAGTCCTCCCTCTTCCTTCTTCTTTCTTGGGGCAACACCCCACTAAACATACCAGGTTCAAATGAAATTAAGTTACTGTATACCTCAGCCAGGTCTTGAACTCAAAAGTAACTCTTTTACTTCAGTCTCCAGAATAGCAAGATCACAAGCATACACCAATGTGCATGACTCATAGGTAAAGACTAACTGACTCATTTTAGTTTTCTTTTCTTTTTTTGTCTGTGAAATAAAGGAGAAGTGATTACTAGGGCATTTACTGCAGTTTTAATATTGTCTGCATATTTGTCATTTAACTTCTGGTATATTGTCCAAAACTTGATTCACTAAAGGCATTAGGCAATAAAAAAGAAGGAATGTAAATCAAGCAATTTTCTATATATTCAATTATTTTATTCATCAATATTATTGGATATAGTTACATTCAAGCACTTGAATACATTTTGTTGTCATCACTTATTATATATGACCTACCTATCTTACCCCAGATCCTTTCGTGGTTGTTGGGGAGAAATAATGAACAGAACTGACATAGTTTCTGGTGTCTTAGGAGGTGCTATAATATGCTACCCACATCCATGCTGTATTGAGAAATTATTCAGCCTTTGTCTGTAGTTTCATTTGTACCCATGGTCCCTATGAAGGTTAGTCTTTTTATTCAGTTATAAAGAAGCTGGGATACTCACCTTATAAGGGGAAAAGGTTAATTGATAGTCATGGATAAGTATATTTTGTTAAAGGCTACATGGACGCAACCGTGTATGAAAGCAAAGTAGTCCAAGGAAGGAACATACTATAGAAGTGCCCAGTTTACTTCATGTTTGGAGGAGGCAAAAAGACAAAATGCCTGGGTCCCAATATTTTTCTTTTATGCTTCCTTGTTTGGATAAAATTAGCATTGCAAACTGACATGACACAAATACCCCAAACATGACTTGTTTGAGTTGGTTATCATAAGGAATGTCGATTGCTTGATACAAAGTTGTACAACAGTGAACAGCATCGTTCATCTGAAGGCACCATTCCTTCCCTTTACCGCTGCTTATCATAGTCCTGTTTTATATCGCTCAGAGTCTACACATAAAAATAAAAACTTGCATTCAGACTACAACCAAGCAGTCAAGATGATGACAGACACAGACAAGACCAGATCCAAAAGAAATTGTCCTGTTGTGTAAATAACTATTAATTCACCAAAACTGAGTATGTGGAACAGTCAACTAGCAACTTGCAGAATGTTGAGTACAATGATTTGGTTGTGACATAGCCTTGTGGGTCATAGGTTTAAATACTTGGGCCTAGACGGTCGTATTGTTTTGAGAGACTGTGGAACCTTTGGGAGATTAGACCTAGATAGATAAAAGTAGATGATTATAGTGTGGTTCATTGAGGTTTACAATCTGGCTCCAGTTTAATCCCCAACTCGAAGCTCCCTAACTGTTGCTGATCTCATACAAGCAGCTCCCTCACTGCCCTGTTGTTACTGCTCTGAGGCAATTCTGTCACCATGAGTCCCTCCTGCCATGATGATATAGTGAGCCTAAGCAAGTTTCTCCTTTCCTTAAAAGGAGAGGCTTCTGGTTGGGTATTTTGTCAAAATGATGAGCATAAAAGTAACTCAGAACAGTTCAACCAGAAAGTCATTGCTATGACTACCTAACCGTAACCTTCCTAGAGATGTTACAGGCTGTTACACAGAAAGTGATTAAAGATCCATCCTGGTAAGCATGTATGTTGTGTTTTCATAAAATGGTGGCAGTGGTGTAGGCATAAGGAAGTGCCTCTGCAGTCCCTGCTAAAGTATCACCCCCCCCCCCTCGGACAATCAAGCCATGCCACAGGAAGGCTAGTATAAAAGGAAGTTTATTTGGGACCTGGAGGAGTGGTTGGAGGAGAGAGAGAGAGAGAGAGAGAGAGAGAGAGAGAGAGAGAGAGAGAGAGAGAGAGAGAGAGAAAGTCTTATCTTATATGGGAGCCAGGCTGCTATGAAATAATGTGTGGAGTCTAGAGAAACTGCTAACATTGTGGAAGGCCAGAATGCCAACTGAAATGCAGATAGTGAAGTTCTGGATCATGAAAAGTATGTGGACTGTTTTGGGGCTAGAAGTGATCCTGTATTCTCAGCAAGAATCAAACTGCATTCTGCCTGTGTGCCGAGTGCAAGTTAATTTGAATGTAATGGACTAATCGCTTGATGGAGAAACTTTTGAGGTACTCCCTTTATGCTGTGGAAATTGCTTGCCATTCTTAGCTATGCTACATCAAGAGAAAGTCATAAGTAGAGTAGGGAGGGGAAAAAAGGTACAAGTTGGTGAGCAGAAAGTCAATGGAAAAAGTTAAAGTCGTAAAAAAGTTTTCAGACAAGCCATCTACAAATGTTAAGGAAATTAGCACAATTAAAGTGAAGCCTGTGCACTTTGCACTGGCGTAATCACACAGGTGTCTTCAGGACACGACCTCACTCAATGATAGTTCCTGCTTACAGAAATCAAAGTTCACTTGAAGAGGGAACTGAACTTAGAATGAACCTAAGGGAGTTCCTTGCTTGAACACAACTAAAGAAAGTTCTTTCCTAGATGTAGCTGCCAAGAAATACAGAATCCATTTATAAGCATTGTAGAAAGGATTCAGATTGCATTTTGAGCTGGCAGCAGACTTTGGAGCATCCTCTTCCTACTGCTCAATCTGCAATGCAAATTCAAGGAGGAGGCTGGTCAGGGAGACTCTCAGGGTAATTACAGAAAGGAAGTGTGGTAGAGTTTAATTTCCTGCAATGAAATTCTGAGATCTCAAGTCAGAAAATGTAAAGGTGTGCAGGCTAAGTTTGAGTTGGAATAGGGATCCCAGGACACTGAAAGAGCCAGTAATGAGCTAGCATCCAAAGAAGTCTGTATAAAAAAAGCATGGAATGGGGCTACCCTAAGGAAGAGACCAGACGTAGTTCAGGCAGGAGAGTAGGGAAGGCAGGGCTACCTAAGCTCACTGGAGCCCAAAAGATGCCTCCATGAGTCTATGTACTGTAAGAAAGTGTAGCTCAGGGATTAATGTTTATTTTGTTGTGCTTTTTTTTTTTTTTTTTTTTTTGGCCTGTTCTTTCCTTGAAATATTTACTCTGTCCTGTTGAACACAAAAAGTATGTGATTTGTGTTTGTTTTTATCTCACATTTAAGAAATTGCCTTGTGTCTATGTGGAGACTGAAGTATTGAATCATGTTAGATCTACAAGCATATGGGTATGTTTAAAGTATGCCCGAAGCATCTGACATTAAGAAATAGTCAGGAGCCTGTGGTTGCTGGGAAAAGAAGCTAAGTTTTAAATGTAAACTGTCACCCTGAGGCTACTGTGTACAAACATTTGGCATGAAGCCAGTGGTGTAGTTTTGGAACTTGTAGGGTCTTTGAAAACTGAGGTCTACTTGGAGAGGGTAAGAAACTGAGTGCAGAGGTTTATGAACCAAATCAGTTCCATGTCTGTCTATGAGTGACATAACCGGATTGTTCCCTTTCCTGCTGCCACAGGCACGAGCTTGAGTTGATGATATAACTTTGCTGCCACAATGCAGCCTATCTCCTGAAGCTGTGAGCCACAATGAACTTACCCTTTGCTAAGATCTTTTCTTGTCAAGTACTTAATTACGTGATGAGAAAGGAGCATGGCTGTTATAGACAGGGACCAGACAATGGGAGTGCAGAGAAGAGATACAGAGACTGACAGCATCCAGGAAGATTCAGTCACAAACAACAACTCTGAATCCAAAGGCATTAGCTTTAATACAATCTTTTTATGAGGATGCCCCAATGACAGAAAATCTTCTCAGGAAGCCACACCTCCTATTAGGTTCACCTCTTACAGAGTTCACCACCAACCTTGAGTGACTGACCAAGCCTTTGGTAAACAATGTAATTCTAAAGCACACCATAGGGTCATCATTCTAGCCATATCTTTCCTAGACCATACACACGTTTTAGGAGATGTAGATCAAGATTCACATTGAATTTACCACCAGATAAGTGAGAATTATGAAATATCTATTTCTTATGACTTAATACTTTCATCAAACCGAACCAACAACAAGCCTTAATCAACTTAAGTTGAAAATGATATTGGCAGTTTTGTCTGAGTCAATAATTAAATTATTTAAGTAAAATAATGTTGTAACCATTTGTGTTTCTTGTTGAACTGACAAAGCCCAAAGAAATATTGCTATCTTTGGCTTCAGATTGTTTAAAAGAGTAACGAAATATCTTCACTTAATATATGATGATTAAGGTATAAGGGCTCTGTACAAGGAGAGTTAGGGAACATATGAGAATGAGATTGTCAATCACTTAAGAATTGGATGTGAAATGGTTTAGATTCCATGGGTTTATAGTGTGAACCATGATTATTAAGAGCAAAGTACACTTAACTATCTACATATTCATTTAATTTTCTAATTTAGATTAATAAGGCTTTTTAGTTACTCAGAGATTAAATCAGTGCCTTGCATCTTCTTAGTAAGTTTATATGGTATAAAGACTTCATTTTCAAGCCCAAACTATGAAAAATATGTTTATTAGAACCACAGTATATACATTTTCAACTTTCTGGCAGTTTTGTTTTCCATCCTCAAGTTCACAGAAAAAGACCAACAGTAAAAAGACTTCAAAAAATAATGTCGGAGTAAATGTCTACTTTTTCCCATGGTTATCCCACAGTACATGCCTGACCCTTACCCATTGGATCCACAGTAGACTATCTGCATCCAAACACACTTGACCCAAAACACAGGGATGTCATATGGTTCAGACAAGTAACTTCAATTTCTCAGGCAATTGCTTCTTTCTACAGGATGAGTAGGTGAATCAAAGTGGGGCTCCTTTTTTCACTAGATGGACAGACAGTGACAGATGGGTTTGTGTTCAGGTAATTCTGACTTTATAAATGAAAGGAGCATGGTTGTGGTAGACATGGGGAAGCAGAGACTGACAGTATTCAGGAAGATTCAATCTATCAAGCCTGAGTCACTTCTGTTCATTCTGAAGGCTCTTCTATATCAAGTAACTCTGATACCAAGAATCATCATCAGCGCTGGATTACATCTTTTCTATTGTATTTTAACTGAAAGAATCTTGACGAAAGGAGGATGAAAATTCATGAAAATATCATAATGGTAAGAGTGAAGATGAGGAAAAATTTAATTTCAGACCCCTATGGAATAAGAAAATGAATAGATAGACTCCACATGGGTACCATTGGAAGAAAGGGCTTATTAATTTTCCCTAAAGAAAGAAATATTAGTAGTATCAAGAAATGTGATGTTGAATCCACTAAAAACGAAGCCGTGTCAAAAGAACAATTATGTAACATAATTAACTAATTAAAATGAATAATTAGTTAGGTTTTTCCTAATTACAGAGAAAATTTTTCTACTAATATTTTATAAACACTTTGTGTTTAATTATTGTACATAGTGAAGATGAAGAAATTCTCTTTTACAGTTTTAGGGTATAAGTCCTAACACCTACATGGTGGCTCAAGACTATCTGTAAACTACAGTTCCAGAGGATCCAATGCCTTCTTCTGGTTTTCTCAGGTACCATTCATGCACAGGATTTGTCTACATACATGTAGAAAAAATGCCTATACCTAAAATAAAATATAAAGGCAATGGGTCTGTGGAAACAGTATGAGTCATGTAAGATAGAAAAGAAATCTGAGAAACACAGGCCAGATTATATGAAGTCATTGTACTATATTAAATTATTGAAATGTATCAAATAAGCCTCTTGAGTTGTGTTTCCTCCTTCACCCTATTTAGAAGGGTTGTATTTGCTATGGCCAAATAATTTTATTTCATTGTATATTCTATAACCATTTAAAAAAATAAAACAAGGCGTCAAAATGTAATTCTATTTATACTCATACTTTATACTATAACTATATTATTTTTATTTTATGGGGAGAATGAAGAAAGGGAAAATAGTAAGAGTTGATTCTTTACCTTGTCAGTCCCTTCCTGGGAGGAAAATTTTTCTGGATTTGATTCAGCATTTAAGGCTTTGTGCTATACTTATCAAAGGTTGTCAAACTACCTTCATAGGCACTAGAGGATGCAATTCTAAGGGCAGCAGACATGGCCAGGTATCCATTTGGCCACTGTCAACAATGTATTATGGCATCTCATATTGGGGTTACTATAGTCACATGTTTATGTGAGAGAATTTGAAAGTAACCTCTGTCAGAAACTGACAAACATCTGTGTAATATTTTAGTTCAAGTTATAGTTTCACTTGGGTACAACTGTTGACTTATTACTAAATGTGAAAGAAAAAATAGAGACTGCTATACTCTTCCATTAAATGGAAAATATAATAAAACTTATGCTATGTTTTGAAGCAACCTGAAACAATTTCAGCGTGGCTCTGGCACCATGTGGAAACCTTTAAGTGAAAGTGTTTATGAGAATGCACTGCCATTACCATTCTCTGTAACACGTTCGGGGGACATATAGAATTTAAGCGTTTATTTTTATCTGTTCTCTCTCTTTGTGTGTGTGTGTGTGTGTGTGTGTGTGTGTGTGTGTGTGTGTATGTGTGCGCGCGCGCACAGGTGTGCATGTGCGAGCATATAAGTGTGTGTATGTATGTGTGATATCAGACAACAACTTGCAGAAGTCAGCTCCCTGGTAATATGTACTTTGAAAATTGAAGTCAGTTCATCAGGATTACACACAAGTAACTTTAGGTTTATTTGCTTATTTGGTATTTAATTTTTATATAATTTATTTGAATCATATTCTTTTTTGTTCTCCTCTCCAACTTCTCCTGGATTCCCCATCCTTACCTTCCCAACCCCATGCTCTTGCCTCTCTTTCTCTTTCCCTCGCTAAAGAAAAGGTTATAAACAAAAACAAAAGCCTAAACAGACTATTATTGCAGAACATGAAAACATCTTTTGTAGATGTCAAAGCAAAACATTACAAGTTTGTGGCTTTCTTTATTTGGCTACTTAGTTCTTCCTTTTCTTCATGGTTTGAGTTCTCAGCAATAGGATTTGTCATTAAATAAATACTTAAGATTCACTCATGATGCAGGCTTGAATCTGATTTTTCACAACTCTTTGATTCATAAGTGATGAACTGGTATAATTTTAAGTTAAATTAAAGTTAAAATAAAGTTTGTGGCTTTCTTTATTTTGCTACTTAGTTCTTCCTTTTCTTCATGGTTTGAGTTCTCAGCAATAGGATTTGTCATTAAATAAATACTTAAGATTCACTCATGATGCAGGTTTGAATCTGATTTTTCACAACTCTTTGATTCATAAGTGATGAACTGGTATAATTTTAAGTTAATGTTTCTTCATTTAAATGTCTTGATATATTGTTTATTAAGGAGGGTTACAGAAACATATTGCACTAATAACTGCAAACTGAACTTTTATGAACCCAGCATTCTCCCAATGCAGAGGTTTTCTCCATTTCCCAAATACTACTTTCTCCACAGTTGATGGGATTTTTTTTGTTTGGCCCCAGCAGAGGGTACAAAATATTAAACCTTGGAAGCATCACAGAAATGGGTAAACTTGAAAACCCTGAGAAATGGAGGCAAAAAGAATTCCTAACTGCTCAAGGCGTTGGACTTGATTATGAAGAAGAGGAATGGCAAAGCCCAAATGCTCTGAGAAATGGGCCTGGTTCTCAGAAATCATGAGAAACTAGTTCCCCTAGGAAAATTATGACATCAGAGCAATGTATTCATGAAATAACTATTAATTAAAAACAATTAATGATAAAAAATCAAATAACATTATTTATCTACTAGATATAATTATAATTAAATTAAATTAGTGTAAGTAAATACCTGTGCAAAGTGTGCAGAGCACAACAACATTTCAGAAGTCCACGCAAATATAAGATTTGTATCTAAGTACAGAAAAGAGAAAACATACCTGGCATTAATTCAGGAAATCTTCAAATATGATTCAGTATAAAACCCTTTTTACCTATTTTGGATGTAAGCCACAAGCATCTTAGACATAGGTAAGTATCCTGATATGGTGGGTTGAAATACTAGTCCCAATTCATTCCTGCCTATAGCTACTCTTTTGGTCTGAAGATTTTTCTGTTTTCTTTGTAGAACCAATGTATAATCTCACCTATACCTTTGAATTTGTTCTTCAGCATTTTGCTTTGGTCTTTCTGTCTTTTGTTTTCTTCTTCCCTACCCACAGCTAAATGCTAATATCATGACAGAAGCACAGGCTTCAGATGTGTTTATGTAGGAAGATTTGCTTCTTGGGACCTCTGCCATCACAGTGTGAAAAAACTATCCTGAGTAATTGCTGTATCATCAGCCAGATTCTCAGCGTCAACACAAGTAGAACAGACTGAGCCAAATTCAACAAGGAGCAACGCCCAATCAGAACCACACTTGAAGCTTTGCTCTCTAACCAAGCACAGCTAGATCAACTCTACCACGAATATGTGATTATGAATAAATGACTTTTGCAAAGCCAAAATTTCTAGGAACATTTTTTATAAACTAACATTATATTTATCATTTAAAAATAAAATAGAATATTCCCACCCCTCTGTACTAACCATTCTTTCACCAGAACAATCTGCAATTGAATATTATTAGTTAATATTATTCATCTTTCAATGATTTAACACAAAAAAATAAATGTTGTCCCTGAATCTGTGATCAAAGCAGTGCAGATACAAAGTGAATTACATAATAGTTCTTACGTTGTGAAGGACTTCGGAAGTAAGATATATACACTAGTAAATGCCACTGCTGTGGAAAGCTCCATCTGGAAGTTACTGGGTGTCACTGAGAACTATTTCTCATCCCTTAAACTCTGTGCAGGTTCATGCAAGTCAAAGTGAAGTGAGAATTTCATCACCCACCTTAGTTTAAGATATCAAGATACACAGTTGAGAAGGCTGAATTCTTTTTACACTTAAATTAAATTAAATTTTTGGCACAGACATTTTCAACAAAAGAAAAGTTCATGACAGTTCAACAAGAACGAATTATTTTCTTCTTCATGCCTCAGATGCCTGCCCTGGGATTTTACTAAATCCAGTGATAGGTGAAGCCAAATATGTCTTCTCAGTGCAGTATCAGAAGGGTTAAACAAGTACAAAATAGAAATATTCTACAGATGTGATTGTACAAACCAGATATGAACTCTATACATTTATCAAAGATGACAATGAAAGCCTGAACAGAAACTTAAATTTAAAGCCACATGGAGTGAGCCCTTTTGAGAAACCCAGAACCTCTTAGAGAAGCAGGAGAAGGTATTCTGACAGGTTTTTTAAAAATAACAGAGATGGGGCTGGAGAGGCAGCCAAGCAGTTAATGATTCCTGCTATTCTTTCCCAAGGCTGAAATTCTGTTCCCAGCACTGGCCTGTGGTCCTTCACAACCACACAAGTTCCAGCTTCATGTGATCTCAAGCCCTCAATGGCCTTTGCAGACACTCAGCTACAGATGTGGCCTGAGACACCTATAAACAAACACATAAGTAAATATAAAACCAATCTTGCAAAAAGTCAGAAGAGTGAAGTTATAAGTGCTTAGTAAGGAAGAACAAGCTAGGAATAGAGGGTATTAAAATTTCAGCTTTAGCTGTGGTGCATTTTTAGCATTATTTCTTACCAAGCTAATATGAACAACAAAATTCAGAAAATCAATGGCTTTTGGAAAAGTTTAAAAGTAAGACAATTGTATGAAAATACTAATTAATTTAACATGTTTCATAGACACTTGACTTGGTCCTCTAATCCTTCCTGCCTCAGGTGTCCTTCAGGATGATAGTTTGGAATATGACAGGGAACAAAAAAAAAAAAAAAAAAAAAAAAAAAAAAAAAAAACAAACAAATCCAAAACAAAATGGATTGAATCTTATTTGCATTGGAAACGCATTTAGAAACCTGACACCTAAGGTTTTCCTCAAAACTGGCAGTACTGACTGCAGTGCTAGCAATGCTGTTCATGGAGATAAAAGCACAAAATATAACCTCAGCCTCTGTAGAATCAAGGACTTTTCATCTTGGACTCTGTCAGTTGCAAAGGGCAGGTTTCCACATCAATCCCCATTGCCAATTATAGGAATACAGAAAGGGCCAAGGTATCCTGGATACATGGAACTTAGCAGGAAACTTTACTAAAGCACTAGAGAAATATATCTCCTGCTGATTGTCCTAACCATAGTGGGATCTGCTCACTTCCCAAGGTGCTTGTGCATGTTTCTGTCTACTTACCACTTGATAGCAGCATGGTCCTACCACCTATGTAAAACACCAAAAAAGGACAATGGCTATAACATGCTTTGCTTGGCACTATGATTTCCATATAATAACTCATATCTGTTGGGAGCATCATTAATTGCACATGTGATACACCTCTGTTCAAACTCCTTTTTAAGTGTATATTTTATGTTATCCTATGAGTAGTAGGGTTTCTTAAATGTCCTTCTTCTACCCTTACTTTTGGGTAACTATCCCTGAACCCATATTTGGTTCTTACTCTTGATATTCATCGCCCTAAGCCTTTATCTCCCTTTATTCTTCTGCCCATTCTTTGATACCTAAGGTGCTCTCTGTTTTGGTATTATATTTTAATATGTCTTACAAGTGTTCAAATTCTCTTATACTTTGTTAACGCACACTTTGTTTTGCTTAACCTTTACTCTGCCCTCTCATTTTTCCATTCCCATAACTATACTACCTGCATGGACCTCTCCACCTACCTCCAATAGGCCCTTTCTCTACTTTCTGTTCATCAACATTCCACTATGCCCTTTATCTCAATGATGATTATGCCGATGCTGGGAATTGTCCCTCCTGTTATCTCAGGTAAAACAGGAGTAAAGCACAACAGTAAAGAAAATAAATCCTGAAGCATTTGACGATCAGTGTTCTGCCGATTGACACTGGCTCCTCATTGCTGTGATCTATTATGAGCTAATGCCATAAATACATGACACGGGGTGCTAAAGACTCTCCCAGGGTGGCTTTATCTGAAAGTCTCTACTTTCCTGGTGATACTGATCCTATCTATCCTCAGACCGATATTTTTGGAGCACAGATCTTAAAGAAATGAAGGGATGACAAATCTTATTTCTTCTGTTCTCCTCTATTGCATACTCATGGGAAAGAGACATGAAACTAAGTCCAAGGATTCTTCTGAGGCAAGTATTTATTATTGCATCCTGTTTTCTATTGAGAGGATCTAAAGAGTAACAGAACTATATGTCGATAAGAATGGTTTTTGTATAACCCTGTGATGGAGGTTGAACATACATCATACTGAGATATATTTGTATTTAACCACTGCACCCTTGTGAAGGTCTGAAGAGCTTAATTAAAACAGGAGGCCTCAGGGGTTGGAAGCTCTAAGTTATCATCTGTACTTTGGGATGTTCAATATGTCATTGAACTTATATTGAATATATGATAAAGCATTTCAGAGAAGCCAAAACCTGTGAAACCCTGGGGCAAATTTAAGCCTTCCCGTAAGAGAGGTCAAGTCTCTGCTGAGTCAACCATTTTGGGGAATGAGACTTCATTTCAAGATGGAGTTTTGACAAAGAACTGATAGCAAGGTTTACTCAAAATCTTAAATGAGCAACTACAATCTCAGGAAGGTATTGCTTTAATTAGAATTACTATTGATGTGCTGAAGTACCATGACAAAAAGCAACTGTCACTTACAGTTCTATATAATAACTCATCATCAAAAGCAGTAAGGACAGAAACTCATAAAAGGCAGAAACATGGAAGTAGGAGCTGATGTAGAGGCTGTGGAGGGCGGTGGGGGTTCTTACTGGCTTGTTCGCCATTGCTTGCACAGCTTTCTTTTTTTTTATAGAATCCAGGACCACCAGCTCAGGAATGAAACTGTCCGCCCCGGGCTGCCCCTTTCCCTGTAGTCCCCTGCTTAAGAAAATACCATACAGCTGGATCTCATGGAGGCATTTTCTCAACTGAAGATCCCTCAGCACAGGAACTAAGCATCCTCATATTGGAATCAAAAGCCTTGGTTTCCACTCATGTCCAGAACCTTCCCCATTACATCTCATGTCACCTCATATCAGGGGTGATTAAACAGATTATCTTGTCTTGTTTTTCCTATTAATTTTATCCCCTAGTATATAGAAAAAGGAAAAGAAAAAAAGAAAAAAAAAACTTATGCTGTAGCTTCTCATGTTAGTAGGTTCAGGGGCTTTAGAACTTTTCCTGTGACAATAACAATCCACATAATTCAGGTGCAGTTGGCTCCATGATTTAGGTGAGGCATGGAATAGTGGCAGACGACCATTGCATTGAGTCACAGCCTCATCTCTCCTTGCCAGAAGAGAATAGTTTAAGTACAGGAGAATCTAAGATAGACTGATGGTAGTCTTTGGGCATCTTTCATCCTAACTTCTGTTTGAACTGTTGAGGGGAAATCTCTGTCAGATAGAATGGAGGCTTAGAGAATGTAAGTCTGGAAGAGCTTGGCGTCACCAGTAGAAAGTAGGTAGCTGATAATGAATTCTGTACAAAGGAAGAAAAGAGGAGGTTTCATGGGAGGATTTGAAGCTCTGAATATAGAGTGTTTGAAATTAATGTCAACTCTGGGTTTTACATTTCTATGATAAATAGGTTTTCCTTTCTGTTTGAGTATCTATTATTTGATATCAAAGGCTCGGTAACCTTGAGTACTAATGAGAGAAACCAGAGTATAGAGTTGAACTTGTACTTAATTTAGAATGTAGCAGAAAGTTTTTGAACTGAAGATGTGGAGTGGAGTATGAGAGAGGTGACAGGCTGTGAAATGAATTTGCTGTAAGTCAATTGCAGTTTACTTTAAAAAAAACAAAAGAGGAAGACAGAGTAGCATATGAGTGGATAATAAGAAAGTTAAATGGGCAAATAAAAGAATTTTCTCTGGATATAAATTGGATATTGATTGAAGTACATAGATGTCTTCTGATTCATTTTTTATAGCTTGGTTATGCAGATAGGGGAAGAATGTTCGGGAGGAAACTATGTCACATAACTAGAGGTGTACAGTTTGTAGTACGTATCTATGAGATAATTTTGAATTGCATGGTTTTCTGAATAGAGGATCAATCCCATTTAATGCTAATTCAAAAGGACAGCAGTGCTTTCCAAGTATCTAATCTACCAAATTTGCAACAGATGCAGGGGGTTGGAGTCTTGAACGGATTCTGTTTAGCAAGCAGATAAGGAGAAGTAAGAAAAAAGAGACAGTTTTCCTCCTTCCCTGGTTTTAATATCTAGAATACTTCTAACTCATTGAAGTCCGTATGCCTGCACACTCTTATGGTTCAAGGTCAACTATTTCATTCTCAAATCTGAGGTAGTCTAACCATGTGGTTTTCAAGTTTCTCACAAGCCACCAATCACAAACATCAGCCAGTCCTTCCCCACCGGTCTCATCAGTAAACAGATGTGTTTTGAAGAAATGTTTGAAGAAATCTTCCAGCTAACTGTGGATCTCAGTTTTCCAGCATAAAGAAAAAAAATAACATAATCTAGTCTTTAAAAGATATTTGTATTTAAATCTACATTTAATTGGGGACAAGGGATAAATGATACATGAAATATGATAGAAACGTCTCTAGGTTGAAAACACACACACGCTCTCTTTACCCCTTCTCCTTTGCTTTATAGATCATTCATTTGCTTTCAGAAGTGGGTTTTGTCTTTGCATTGATGGGTCTCAGTTACTGATGAGCGTTCCTATGACTACTATTCATTACTTGCTACAGCTAAACCTCCCGTGAGGTGTGAATATTTATAAAGACTGTTCCTGTTTTCGATTGGCTCCCATCCTGGTATCCTTATTAAGAATGAGGTTTACCAGAGATTTGTGCACTTGGTAAGAAGGGCAGCATACGAATGTGGGGTAGAGTTGAAGTGTTTTCAACAAAAGCAGCACCTGGGAGTATTAAAAACTTGAAAATCTTGTATAACCCTTAGGCTTCATTCTTGTAACGTATGCCAGGTTTGAGATTCTGCCATTCCTTGCTCAAAGTTAATGATCTAAATTACAATGCAAGAACACTAGTTTTTAAAATTAGGAGTCTAGAGGAAAGTAGATCAACATTAAGAAAGAGATATATTTATAACCTCTAAGGGTCCATCACAAATATCAAATTAGTTCTACAAAACTGATCACTTATAAAATGTGTGGTATAGAAAGTATTCTTCAAGAAGTATACAACAAAATAAATAATGGTACTAGTTCAATAAATAATTCAGATAAGTGTTGAACATCTGTGTAGTTATACTTTTATCAATGATATAACAATTGCCTGAAACTTATTAATAAACAGTACATATGGATGAAGTTTTTGACAGTGTCTGGTACATAATCTATGTAACAACCAACAGGAAATTTATGACACTAGTCAAAGGAAGAACTCGGCTAAATGGAAATGTAACTATATACTTAGCTGGCATATGTATGTCTACTTCATATAAAAAAAAAAGATTTATCTTGAATAAATACAAATTTTGATGTAATAACTAAAAGTTAAATGAGAAGAGTTTTAAAGAAAAAAATCAAAGCCCCTATTAGCTGAACTGTCTTCAGCCTTTAGTCACTCCACCCTTTTCGTTCCTTATCATTAGAACAAACTTTAAACATAACTCCTGAACATGGAGTAAAGATGGCATTAAATTTGAAAGTGTGATTATATGATGGCATTGCCCAAGGGATTGACAGCTATAGATCCCGCCCAGTTCCACAGAGATGTAAATTCATAGATGAACCCAGCTTGTTTTAAAGCTATGCTTCCACTGCCATTAGATGATTTTTATGTGTGCCTTTGAACTTGTGGCTTATCAATGAATTCAATTGGTCCACCAGTGAGTGCTTCCAAATAATTTTCTCAAAGGCCCCTGGCCAAAGACTTTGGTACTATATATGAGATTGTGTCAAATGCTGGGTGGGTAAACCTGACATTCCAGAAAAAAAAAAGAAGAATTCTATTTTAAGAAATAAATGCTAAGTGACTGGGGTTTCTTATTTTTATCCCTTTTTATTTTTTTTTTAAATCCTTTCTTCCTTCACTATTGATTTGAAAATTATGATATGGAAGAACTTTGACAGATCCAGGAGCACACAGATCTTTTTCTCTGCTTAATCTTCAGTAAGATAAAGAGAAGAGTGAGTGAGAGTTGGGGATAGAGAAGAGAGAAACAAAGTGACAGACTCAGAGAGACAGACAGAGACAGAGAGAAAGACAGAAAGTGACAGAGAGAAAGAGAGTGACAGAGACACAGAGAGAAACAAAGAGAGTGCGTGAGAGAGAGAGAGAGGGGGGAGAGGAGAGAGAGAGGAGAGAGAGAGAGATAGAGAGGAGAGAGAGAGGAGAGAAAGAGAGAGAGGGAAGGAGGGATGGAGGGAGGGAGGGAGGGAGAGAGAAAGAGAGGGAGAGAGAGAGAGAGAGAGAGAGAGAGAGAGAGAGAGAGAGAGAGAGAGAGAGAGAGAGAGAGATGTAGAATGTGAGTACCAGATTACATACTGAATTAGCTCAGTCCACCCTTGCCGTTCCTTATCATCAGAAAAAAAAATTGCACACACATAGAATATTTAAGAGATTAAATTATTCAATTTACACTGGCTTTGTGCATCAAAAGGATGCATGAGAAAACATATGGAAATAATAATCATTTTTAATTGGTCTTAGAAAGACAAAAGTGCAAATAAAAAACATAATTCAAGTGACTATGAAAGAGATTATTGAAGACAGGGAAAAGGCATATATATATTCTGTCCTGCATACAAAACTGTTTTGATTGACAGTTTCATGTTCATCAAACCCATTTTCATCCTTCCTCCCGCCTTCTTTTATAACATTTTTCTCTCAACAAGTTTCCCCACCAATATTTATGTTTTCTGTCTTTTTGTGTGTTCCACTGAGTTTAGTAAGAGACACTTGCTGAGATGTGGGAGGGAGGTGCATGAACAAGGGCAATTTCTCTGCTGCTACATTACTCAAGAAAATGGCACAACCTTTTCTGCCCCAGCATGAGGTGCCACTCGTCTCTCTGAGAGGAATGAGGAGTCATGGACTCCTTCCCGTTTTGTGTTGCAATGTTAATGTGCACATTCTTGGGCTGGCCTTGTGCAGACAACCACCGATTCAGTACAACCATAAGTGCAGCACTTGGTTCTGACTTGCGACACGGTCTTTTCTGATTTACGATTCCTCATTTTCACTTTGCACAAGACACCTTATACAGCCAACCACAGTATGCATATGTCTGCAGTATATTGGCTTTCAGTGGGGAGGCAAACTTTCCTTTCAGTTATTTAAGGAGTAGCCCCAAGTAAATTTGTCTAGAGTATGTCATAGTAGAAATATACTGACAATGAATTGCGTTTATTTGGGGGGCTAGAAGTCTGTCAGAAAGCTCATGTGTTTACATACATATGGGTCTGCTTTTAAGGTTTCCTCACATTCATCACATACTTCGTCCACTGGAGTCATTTCCATGGTTTCCATGGCAATCATCTATTCTGGAATCATCGCTGGAAGCAGTGTGACAACATCAGAACTTTATTACTAGGTTGTCTGTTCGTAAGTAAGCTGTACTTTCACATAATATCCTGGTGATGGAGATGGTTTACATAATAGTTTGAGGGTTCCTGTGTGACTTGACACCCTCATACTCATATTAAACATGGCTTGCAGTTTAGGGCCATTTTATATTTACTGAAGACCTTAAAGAAGGAGACTATTTTATGTCAAACTACACCCAGGACCCATCAGTTTGGAAAAAAAAAATTCAAGAAAAAGGGAACTTCTGTACTAGGGAGGTGTCACAATGACTAAAACCACTTGTTTTTCAAGCATGAGTAGCTGAAATAAAATCTCACATAAAATACTGGGTAGGAATGCACATGCCTATAGCTCTCATGGTGGTGGTAGTGATGGTGATGATGATGATGATGATGATGGTAGTGGGGGTAATAATGAAGGCGGTGGTGTGTGTGTGTGTGTGTGTGTGTGTGTGTCTGTCTGTCTGTCTGTCTGTCTGTCTGTCTGTCTGTGTCTGTGCATGTGTCCGTGTCTAATGTCCAGAAAGAGGAGCATAGCTAGAGCTTCCTATCTGTTTGTGTAGCTTCCCTTTCGATGAGAGACCTTGTCTTGAAGAAAATAGTTGAGAGTGATATGACAAATATCTCATGCCCTGCTCTAGCTTGTTCATAAGAGCACAACCACACACATGTGTGAACATATACATATCACAGGGACATGGCCACGGTGGGAGGGATGGACAGGGGAGGAGAGAGGAAGGCGAAAGAAGAGAAGAGAGAGATAGAGTTAGTCCAACTATTAGTTTTCTGATTTAAAAAATGGTGCATTTGTAGCTATTCTATATCCTGAAATACTTGAAGAAGTGACCCACCCACACTATATTTTGTAGAGGAGATAGGAACTGTGAGTAAACAAAGGTTTGGAGCAGCTCACAAAAACATTCAAATCCAGAAACAATGGTTCAGATTGTGGTGTCAAAGTGGGTATTTTGAATTTTCCCATCTTAATGAGACTGTTCAGGCATGAAAAAGGGATATCATGGGCTAAATTATTTATTTTGGTGTAGTCTGTAAAAGTGCTATTCATTTAGAACCACAGGACAGGTCAGCTAGATGGGTAAATAAGAATGAAGCAGGGGCTGGGGGAGGACAGTTTTACTTACTGTAAATTGAGTCTCATCCCTGGATTAACTAGGAAGTGCACCATTCATTTCTCGTGTCTGCCATAACCACTAATTACAAACTCTGCTGCTTGAAACAACAGTGATTTATCCTGCCAGTTAAGAAGCCTGGGGGCCTAGAATCAAGGTATCTGCAGGGTTGACTGCTCAGGATGAGAAATCATCCTATGACCCCTAAGTTCTGATAGATTCCACAAATCTGCCCAGTGCCAATAGCCTTCATTCAGCCTCCATGGTCACATGTCTTCCGTTTCTGCACATTAAATCTTTCTTTAAATCTCTGTTTAGTGGCTTTTATTTTATGAGAATGCCACTAGACTTGGATCTACTGTAATCTAGTACAAATGATTACAACTTAACTTAATAAAGTACGGGTGGAAAAAACTTGTTTGCAATTAAAGTCACATTCAAATGCATGTGGGACTATGATTTTAATATGTCTCTTGTGGTAGAAACTAGTTAGCCATGCCACAAAAGTTTTTCTTGTGCAAATAAATACACAGGCTCTCTATTAGGAATGAAAGGGAAGAGTCCTCCTACCTCAGCTTTGCCTGGAGATGCTGAAGTCAGCAGTGTGAGTTGAAGCCCTTGTTTCTATGTAAGGGTTTCCTTGTATCTTCTGGTGATTTGAATGTGTAGTAAAATCTAAATGAGGTAAAGATTCTAGTTAGCTGTTTCTCAAAAAAGAACATTTAGCATACAAAATGTCTGTTCCAGTGAGGAAAAAAATTTCTTCTTTCATCATGTTGGCCAAAATGAAAAGAAAAATGTCAAAAGCCAGCGATCTAAATGTATTACATATATTCAAAAGGAATTTTTGAAATCCAGCTAAGCCTTGTGAATGCTTTGAATAAGTCTGTGAGAACCATTATTATCACAGCTCTGACCAACTTCAGGAGGAAGCAAATGTTCATTTTGCTTTGGCAAGTTCAAGTTAGGCACATAAAGTACCTCATCTGAATAGTTATTTTTAAATAGTGGCTGTAGATCTTACTTGTTTCTAACAGTGTCTGAAATGACAACTGTCTACCACTGTGTGGATCAGAGGAAGTCTTGAGATGTTGACATGAGTGTGGCCATGTCAAGAACCCCCAGTGTCTCAGATGCATGGGAGTGGAAAACCCTTACCTGAGTGGGAGTCAGATGAACAGATCCTCCCTCTGGTCTCAGTGACAACACTGACAGTACATGTGAGAACACATATGACTGTCAGTCACAGCTCCCTCCCCCAGGTGACTTTAACCAGAAATTTCTGGCATACAAAGATCTCCTACTCAGAATTGCTGGACCTGTCTCTGGTTCAGATGTACATCTTAAACCCACCTTCTCAATTCAGACTAATAAAATAAACCCTGAGATTCCCAGACACCACTGGTGCCCTCCATCAGTCTGAGAACTTAGCTGTCTGCTTTCAGCCTTCCCATTTCTGTCTCTGCATGTTATTTCTTCATTCTCCTGTAGCTCCACTTAGGTAAATTCCTGAAGCATTACAGAAGGCTGCACACAGCAACGAGAAAATTGATTCCTTCAAATATTCTAACTCTGGCCACTCATCTTAAGCTTGTCTTAAGTTATTACAGAGAAGTCAGTTCAGTAGCAGTAAACTGGAAAAGTAGAAGGCACCATTTTAGCTCCTTTTAAGAATTAAAAATAAATAACTTATTTGCTACAAATCTCTCCTAATGTCGAAGACATTCTACTTCATGATCCTGGGAATCTAAAGAGATAAATGAACTCAATGAAAACTCAGTCTTTTTATTTTTTGATTTTTTTATTTTGTTTTTCTGTTACAAGTTATTTTACTTTGAGTTTGATTGGGACACTAGTAAACATTCAATGTTTATGTCCTAAACACATATATTGAATGCCTGTCCAATAATATGATAGTCTTAGGAAGTATTACTTGAAGTACAAAAAAAAATTGTGCTTCCTATAATACCCATGAAATAATGCAAACTCAAATGTTAGTCACCAGTCTGATGTCATTTAGAAGTGATGGTATTTTAAGATTTGATGCCTACTGGAGGTTTTAGATCATTTTGGACACGACCCTGAAAGGGATTATGGAACCCTGCAATATCTTTAACTCTCTTCTGTGTCTTACCCACAGACTGAGTTACTCGTTTCAACTATATGCACTGAAACATGTTTCACCAGGCTGGAAAGCAGTGGGACCACGCAGTGATTAATAGACCCAAACCCCACACACTGTGAAAGAAGACTAACCATTTCCTGTGTATAAGTTGACCATCACAACCCACCTTTTACAGTCCTGGGATGCTGACTCATTTAGGGGGCATCCTCACTAATTAGTGCCTTTGCTATAAGGAACCACAGAGATTGCGCTCTTAATTTCTGTTTCCTGACTCACAAGGATACAACCAGACTCCAGTGATTATAGGATCCAAATGAGGCACACATAAGGCTCCAACTCCCTTGCTCCTTCCAAGTGTACCATCCATCATCTGGCTATACCCCCCAGCCACATGATTTGGATCCTATATTCTTTTTAAAGTCACTTTAAAGCTAATATTAGCTGTTCTTATATAAAGATCTAGTGTTTCATTTTCCTTTTTTCTCAAAATACCCTGAGAAGAACTTTCTTTTACATTTAATTTTAGATAAAAACTCCTTTGTCTCAACATATTAGATAAGATATATTTGGCTGCATAAAATAGTTAAAGTTATACATAGAAGAGAAGGCTAATCTAAAAAAAGCCAGACATTTGGTATTATCATCACAATAACAATGTGAGCAAATTAAGATAAGATATACGGAAGGAGTACTTTATTTCAACATACTAAGATTAGAAAACAACTATATTTAATGGGAGAATGTCGGTTTTGCAGTGAACATTCTAAGTAAATAAATAAATGAGTACTTATGAAGTGCCACAACCATATCCTTTTCATTATGTTTTATTGACAAGTTAGTACTCTATACAATGTATTGTGATCATACAAAACCCTCTCATAGTCCCTCTTATCTCACTCACTCTAAACCTCCTCTTCTTCCCACATTTATTTCCTATTATTTTTCCTCATTTGTGAGTAGAAATTCCCACGGCTTTAATTAGGGTTCCTTACATAATCATGAATGAGGGTTATCTAGTTGAGTAAATACATGACCGGAGAAAATAACTTTCTCTCCTTAGGCAGGTATTAGCCATCATTAGTTCCTCCTGAACCTCTCTCTTATCTGTGATGGAGAATTGTTGGACTCATTCCCATGCAGGGAGGCAAACAGCTGGTGTGAGCATGGCCTAGCAGTGTCCAGGATACTCAGGTTTACAATGCTCTTGCACAACCTCCAGCTCTTACGGTATTTCTTACCCCTCCTCTATGATGTTCCTTGAGCTTTTCAGGTAGAAGTAGAAACAGCAGTATATACCCAATAATGGATACTCAATAGATATTTAATCTCACCTCTTTCACCAGGGCTGGCTTAATCACTCCTCACGACAAAAAGCAGCTTCTCTGAGCAGGGCTGAATCAGGGCTAACCAGTGGACAGCAACACACATATTTAAAAGACAGTTTGAATACACATCTATTTAAGATGGAAGACAAAATCCTCTTAAACTTGGGTTGATATCCACACTAATGAGAAACCCTAGCATCAAGGCAAAGATGGCAGCTTGTATGTACTATTTTGGAAGAGTGAGTTTCTAGATAAATTAGTTCACTTTTTGTACCTTAGCATATTTATCTTCAGAAGGTTAGCAAGAGTAGTTTCAGGCTGAAGTGGCTATGAGGATGCTTGACTGCCCTCAGTGAGCAGTTTGTACAGCTCCAGACACACTGGAAACTGAACATTTACTGAAAACCCATTACGTGTTTGCACAGTTTGCTTGGAACTCTGCATTGAGCAGTAAACAGAGCCTTTGGGAAGCTTACAATTCAGCAAAGGAAATGCGTAAACAACAGAGTAAGTCCTGTTACATCATAGTGATCTGCAGGATAGTATCAGGAGGACCACAGAGAGGTAAAAACATCAAAAGATACCTTTAGAATAAATTAAAGGAGTTGGTGTCTGAGTTTTCGTTATTACAATAGTGTCCAAAATGAGTCGTAGTGTCTGGTAGAGTATGTTATCTATAGGCACATAAACACACATATCAGAATCCTCCCCCTCTTCCTCCCCACCCCCTCTCTCCCTGAGAAATCCAGAGGACTTGCTTCAAAAGAGAAAACCAGTGTCCATTAAGACATTCAAGGCAAAACTTAATGGAGAGGTTATTTTTACTATTTCTGTAACAACCTGACTTCCTTACTCTAACTTGAGCAAACAGGCAAGCAAACAAAAACAAACACTCCACTCAGAGCCACTCAAGCCTGCAGTGTACAGTGACTATTCCCCAGTGAAGCACCCGAACAGCAGCTAGAATGTAGAAAGCAAAGATAGGAGGCACCCGGGTCTTGTCTTTGCAACCCAGGAGAAACTCCACCCCACCTTCAAAGAAACAGATGTGTTTGTCAGTAGGTGACTGGGTTCCAGTTTGTTCTCTTGCCTAAGTATTCCAGTCTCTGGGTTTCATAGATATTTTTCTTCATTTCTTTTTGTTACACAGCAAACAAGGAAACAAACAAGTAGTGTGTGCTATCAATGTCATGAAGTAGTTTCTATCTTTCCACACAGATGGCGCATCTTAACAATGGGAAGATGATCTCGCAACTAAAGAGCTTTGATATAAACAGTACCCTAGGAAAAGGAAGTTATTATTCTTAGTTATAATGCCCTAAAAAAGAGGATTTTTTTCCATCTAAATGGCTGCTGAAACTTAACTGCAGAATTGCTTATAATGCTACAATCAGTGGAGGCCAAATTCAATAAAAACTCCATCCGGCATTCACACTGAGAAGATCCACATGTGCCTTTAACTTTTTTTTTTTTTTTTAAATTTCCTGGGCTTCCGTCCCAGAAATTGAATGGGAATTTTATTTAAACCTGCTCTTGTGTATCAACTTTTGGTAAATATCAGCTTTTCAGTTGACTCACATTATGCTTTACATTCTAAGCAAAGGGAGGATTTGAAATGAGGAGCCTGTCTGTATATGCATATATTTATCTACCTTTTACCCGTGCTGCAGGGGAACTGGGGTTCACGCTCAGTGTTTGTCATGGGTCATGCAAAACTTAGGATGCCCCTGCCTCCTTCTGCTGTAACCATAACATTCAAAAGTCTATTAACCCCCTTGGCAGTACGAATCAGCTTTTAGCAGCACAGGCGACATGAACTGAGATGGGAAGCAATTAGTGATGTGGAGAGGGACAGGCAGGGTAAGTGTGTGGAAATCTCTTGGTCTAATTTTAAGGATCTTTTCTGCTGTCTGTCTCGCTGCTGTTTTAGTGCCTTGGGCCAGCCTGCTCCCCACTGCCACAGGTCTTTTCATTCCCATTAGACAGGACATAGAGGTGTGTTAGACACAAAATGCATTATGGAGATGCATTAAAGGAGGAGCCACGTCTGTGATGGATGTGGACATGACAGTAATTGTACCTGCTAGTTGCAAGCCATGGGATAATATGCATGTACAGGTTTTCTCTGATTCTTCCAGAACACACCAGCCTTGTCCAATAAAACATTTTGTCACACTCAGGGGCTTTGCCAACATGTTCTCAGATTGCAAGCAAAGAGATTATTTACAATAACCTATAACAACCGCTCGGACTGTAAGCCTCCCTTCCTTGTCTGATTTAATTTTTGTTGTTGTTGTTGTTGTTTGCTAAGTAGGAAGACCCTAAGGAGTCCAGATTCATCCAATTTAATTCTTATGGGACAAAGCACATTAGCTTTATTTATAGCATTGTCTCTATAGTTGCCTCCCCCACACCTTTCAAACATAAATAACTCCACTTTTATTGATATTATTATTATTATTATTATTATTATTATTGTTATTATTATTATTATTATTATTATTATTGTAATAAATTGGGCACAATATTCTGATAGTAAGAGAAATGGCCAAAACAATAGAACTTTGGGATTGTATCCGAGGCTGCTGTCTGTTGCTAGGGTGAGAGGCCTTAACCACTGACACACTTTAGGAATAGGGCTGACTCACCTGCACCTATAGTGAAGCCCTTTGCTTTTATCTTGGCAATGCAGGGGACCAGCAAGCCAGTGGGGAGCCGTGTTTTGTACCATTCATGACAAAATGGGTTAGAAACTCTTTTGAAACCCCTCAAACCTTTCTAGGAGTTCAAATTTCTTTCTGAATTTCAGGCAACTGATGACTGTCTCTTGGGAGAAAGTAAAAAAGAGTGAAATTCTACGCCCCCAGAAGGGAATTTTCCCCTTGATGTCTGACTTGCTGAGGGAGCTGTCCCGTTGCACTCTTGCTTGTTCTGTCTGTATTCCCAGAACAGACCGGGAGACAGGAGTCAGAGCTGCAAACACTTCAGCCTAAATTTAACTACGGTGACTATAATTTGTTTAATATAAAGAGAAAACAACTTGATAATAAAATAAAGAAAACAATATAAAAGATTTATAAAAATAGTTCCACTTCTATATCACTAAGCAGTAAACTAGGTCCTGGACATCTCATTATTGTGAATACATTCAGTGTGTGTGTGTGTGTGTGTGTGTGTGTCTGTGTGTGTGTGTGTGTCTGTGTGTGCTTGCGTGCGAGTAAATGGAGAAGCCCAAAAAGTATCCACCCACTTCAATTTAAAAAAATCGTTCTTCTCTAGTGTGTGTTGGTGTTGAACACACTAGACCTGATCTTCCTGTCCCCATCTCAGGCCACCATGTGGAAAACAATGTTATGTCTTGGAACTTAATTGATGCCAATGCTACTAAATGACTCTGCCCAGTGGTTGCTACAGTGTATGTAAGTGTGTGTGTGTGTGTGTTTGTGCGTGTATGTGTGTGTGTAGAGAGAGATGATAGAAAGAAAGAAAGAAAGATAGATAGATAGATAGATAGATAGATAGATAGATAGATAGATAGATATGCAATGTCCACTCTTTTCATTGGTCATTCCTCGGATGACTGATAGCGGTATGATCCAATTGTTTTAGATGACCAAAAAAAAGTTCTATTTGAGCAGATTTTTGGTTGAGCTAGGAGTTGAGCTCAAAGACTTAGGATTTCAGTAAGTTTATACTCACACTCAGATCATCCAATCCAGTTCTATCTCTGTGTACTTACAGAAATAAAAGTGACCAGACTGATTTAACTGATTCCTTGTAAAAACTAAATTGGGATTAGTTTCATGACAAACTCACTGAAATCTTAGCAAATTGATTTCTTTCTAGCACAGTCACGAAACAAGAATAAAGTTAGGGTTGGTCTGGGGACTGTATGTGTTGAAATCTTGTAAGCATCACAGTCGGCTAGGAGTGTCTGTGACTCCTTCCTTCCTCCCATCAATTTATCTATCCATCATCTATCTATAGCAGACTCTTGATAATTATATTTTAATGATAAAGGTGGAAACTTTGTTCACTTGTGTGAGCTCAGCAGCAAGAGGATTCTTTAGAACTAGAATCCCTGTCCTTAAAAAATTGTGCTACCTAGATGCCAGCTGCGAAGCAGGAGGCCACCCAGCGGTGGCTCTCTGACCGCCAACCATTCAGCTCCGCCTGGTCCCTGCTGTGGCTGGAGGGCTGCAAGCCCTCACAGGGAGCTGGGGACAGAGAGCTAGGGCTCCAGCAGGGACCCGTGGCAGCGTGGAGGCGCAGGGGGTGGGTGGTGGTGCGAGTAGCGTGAGGCACAGTACCCTGTTGGCTGTGACTCCGCGCTCCCCGCCCCTTTCTCCCACCCTCTGCCCCCTCCTTTTCCCCCTCCTTTCAGTGCTCCAACAACAGTCGGAGCTGAGCCTGAGCCGCACAGGAGCAGGCAGCGCACCTTCGGCGCCTGCAGCAGCCACAGCAGCCTGGCGCGCGGTGGCGCCGGCGGCGGCGGGCGGGCGGGCGGGCGCCGCGGGTCCGGCGTGGAACTGAGCGGAACCTTTCAGAAGAGCGCGGACGGGGGCGCTGCGGCGAAGGCGGCGGCTCGCAAGAGCGCGCACGGCAGCCCCCCGGGCTAGCCAGCGGCGGCGGCAGGTCGGGCCGGCGGGGCGAGTGCCTTTCAAGCTGGTGCAGCTAGGTAGGTCCGGGTTGTCCGCTTGCTCTGTATAGTCGTGGCTGTGGGATGAATCACCTGCCTGGGAAACTTTACCCACTGGCCTTAATGCTCCTCGACCGCGAAAGTTTGTTTGCTTGGAAGATAAATGCACCTGATGGGTCTAGAGTAAAAGATGCTTCTGGGAAGGGTTTGCCGGGGTACGTGATTTCCCCAATCTGGGGCTAGGATCAATTTGAGAATGAGAAGCCTGCTCTGACTGAGAAGCTGAAAATATGCAACCGATTCCCTTTTAGGAGAAGCCAGTTTGACTAGTGAAAGTTGAAGGATGTAAAAAAAAAAAAAAAAAAAAAAAAAAAAAAAAAAAAAAAAAAGTTGTGAGCCCTAGGGATGCTGAGAGAGAATCCCAGGTCATGGTTTCAGGTTAAGAGATTCATTTTCTGTCTGAAGCTGTTGTCCTGACTCACAGATCTGAGCCAGCCTGGATGTAGGATATGCCTGTTAGCACCTAAGTTTTTCCAGCTGCGTTTTCTTTTTGCTCAGAAATGGGCAGCCTTAAGCAGAATCTCTTGTAGTTTTCCTCTGCTACACTGTAGTTCTCCTTGCCTTAACTTAAGAGCTTGCGGGGATCTGGCTAACCTTATGTTCTCAGGATCCCTGCAGTCCTCACACAGAATATTTGAAGCAGGAAATCGGGAAGTGCCAACCTGGGAAGCCAGGGTCAGAGTATTGGCACTTTCAAGATGGATTGTTCCTTACTTCCAATTGCATGAAATGCATGGCTTCTGGGCTCTGTTTGTGTATAGCTTTCCTGCTCCGCAAGGGCTCACCAATCCTAAGGTGGGAACAGACAGCCCACAGAAAGGAAAGGGGTTGACAGTTTCCTAACCCCGAATATGTGCAGAAGCAGAGATACAGAACGAATCAGCCTGCACTATGTGTGGTGCGCGAAGGTGGCCAGAAACCCCAGCTCATATGGGGAGTAGGTCATCCCCCTAATATTTTTGGAATGATTAAGCAAGAATAACGAAACACACATGCACAGTACAGGAGGATGTGTGTCGTGATTTCTGTCTACCCCCACATAGATGACTATCACAGAGGTGAGAAAAACATTCTGATCTGTAAATAGATTAAAACTGGGAAGAAATAAGAACACCGACTCAAGAGTCACTGTTCAGAGATTGAAAGGAGGAGTAATTAATTACCTTTCAAAGAGCTTTTATATTTCAGTAGCAAGTCAGACTTGTTTCATAGTTTTTGCAGCAATAGCGCTGTTTACTTGCCCTAACTTGACTTTGCCTGAATACTGGTGGGTGGGTTTAACCCTTTGTGTTGTGATTCCTTTCACGAGGGAAGAAGCCTGCAGGTTAACATCCCCATGTCTTAGTGTAACCTTTGTAGAATGCCTAATATTTGAATGTTCTTGTGTATGCTCATAAAAGATATTTGTTGGGATTGAGCCCATGGGAAAAGTAGAGATCTCTGTATGAACATGCTGGGTAGAGTTAGGATCTCTGGATGCTTGCTTGATCTAGGTTGAGACTCAATAATTCATGGTTTGAAGGGGGTCACTACTCTCTAGCAAATTGCTGAACACCTTTACCAGCTAATGGTGAAGTTGCATGCCAGCCTGTGTTCCTCCTGGTACAGGTGGGTAGCAGGGACTTGGAAGAGGTAATTGCTCTGCAGACTAATAGATTCGGGCAGTGACCATCTCTGACAATAGCACTCCAAAGCCTCCTGACTGTCTGGGTGTCACAACTGTCTGCCTGAAGATGTGAAGGCATTCAGTCCAGTTCTCCAGAAGGACCATAACTTTTAAATATCCTTCAGAATGCAAGTGGACAGCCCAAGTGCCTCTTAAAACAGCAACATGATATTTAATAGGACCAAAGTGCCCAGCAATTTGACGTGGAGCAGAGATTAGCTGCAGACACTAAGCTGTAGCCTGTGAGTTGCTGATTTATCTTCAATTTTTTCTCTGTCACATTTCATGTATGCCTAGTTATTACAAACTAATAGCCTCTTTACTCTGCTTGCAAAATATACATCTTTCCCATTTCTAAGTGCCCGGTCCCCCTTCACTCCTTCAGTACATAGCTGCTAGTTTTGTGTTTACTACATAATTTAAGTGTCCAACTTGAAGTTCTCATTAACTTCTAATACATTGGCTACTGAAACAGTCTATAGTTATAATTGGCTCACTCAGACTGCCAGATCTGTATATCACGGGATTGTGACAGTGCCACAGAACAGAGATGCTCTGACTGGCTCCAAATTTTCTAGCCTCTCAGTCACTATTCGGTGTTCATAGCAGCAGAAATGGGTTACTTGTATGCAGTAGGAGACAGGGAGATGGCATAGGACCTCTCTGTTGCTGTGCTTATTTCTTTGTGGTTTCTGTTTTGGTCACCTTCAGAAGTTTACAGGTAAGCTATCTGAGGTTTGCCATTTATTCTTTTATTGAAAATGAATATACCTCAGGTAGTTTAATTACACTGTTGTATAAACGTGTGTGTGTGTGTGTGTGTGTGTGTGAGTAGTAGTAGTAGTAGTAGTAGTAGTAGTAGTAGTAGTAGTAGAGTTGCTAGCCTTGATGGGTGATTTCTCTAATGCTTGGTAATCCTGCCTTAGCATCAATTTTGAAGAAAAAAAGTATAGGAATTTGGACTAACAGATGGTTTAAAAATTTCTTTGAAACTGAGTGTTAATGATTTCTAGTTTGAGATTTAGAAAGAGCACTGGTCCTAAGTGGCTTCTGTTTACAATGTCTCTCCACCCCAGCTCCTGTGTTTCTATACTCATTGGGAACATGTCTTGGAAAATTTGTTTCTGAAGAAATGTATTCCCTGGCTGAAGCTTAGTATGCCAAGTTTCAATCCATAGTACATTTTTATTGTCCTACTTTTATGTACATGTTAAAACAAGAAATAAGGGTTGGTAATAGAACTACTGGCAGAACTTTATAGCATTTCAAACAGCTCTGCTACTCAGAATGTAAATGTTTGTAGAATCATTACTGTGTAAGATGCTGCCTTGCTAAGAGTGAGGGGAAAAAAGCTCAACTGATTTATTAAACTGATAAGATAATTCAGAAGGTATGCATATTCCTCATTGCAGACATATTGACATTTGGAAAAATAGATTATATCTGTTACAGCAATTCCACTGCATTCTCTCAGGTGCTATTAACTTGGGTTGTAAATTTTGCAAATCAGGAGAACAAGTTTCTCTCATTTATTCTCTAAGTCACTTGACTTTGATTATCTTTCAGCTGCTAAGACACGAGATCCTTGCAACCACCTTACTTTACATTACTGATAAATGAGCCTGGTGATGTATTATTTTAGTAGGGTAACGATTTCTGAGGAGTGTTACTTTACTGCAGATATTCCTGCCTGAAGAAACTGGGGCAACAGTGAGCTTCAAGTCTTTGGATTGGGACTCTGAACTATTTCTCTCATTGGTGTGCCTTCATCTATTTCCACATAAATCATCGTGCTCCAGATCACCAGCTTCTCCCCCAGGGCCACTACATTAGGTTCACTGTATCTTTTCAAACCTGGCCCTCCATATCATTCTGCCCAATCGGAACATACATACATACATACATACATACATACATACATACATACATATGTACGTATATACACGCATGCATGTATACATCCATATATACATTCAAACATGTATCCATACATATTATAAATTAGTATTTTTCGATACACACTGTTTAAATTCTTTCTGATTGCACTCCAAATAAATTCAAATCTACTAAACATCATTCACAGAGCTAAGTGGAATTTAAGCAATTACATCGTGCTTTGGGAACAGGAGCCTCCTGAGTGATTTTTAGTTGCTCATGTTTCTTCACCACTTTCCCAGCTTTAGAATGGCCGTGAAGTGTTTATTCATCAACAATTGTGTGCTCAGACTTAGACCTATGAAGTTTTGATTGCTGATCACCCGTTAGCCCATGATTTCGACTCTACACAATCACCGGGGGCTCTTTTGTTATGTATCTATACATGTCAGAAATCCTCTCTGGACTCTGTATGTTTATATTCACCATAGCCTTCCTCATCACTTGGAACTATTCATATCATTGCCTGATACCCAGTGAGCGTCTTGAAAGTAGGCACTGTTTCTGTTCTATGTACTTCCTGTTACAGTATGTGACTCACACTGGTGCTTGGCAAACCCATGAGCACTGAGATTTTGGGGAGTTAAGTTTGCATCCTATGCTTGTAGCATCTCAATAACCAAAGATCTTCATAGGGTGGTTCACATTCAGCAGAAGTCTGTCATTGATCTTTGTAGTGCTCCTTCGGTCTCACTGATACCATATCTAAGTTCCATGGGATATCTGCTCTTTCAAACTCATCATGTTAAGTAGAGTTGCTTTTCAGTTTCACTTTGGTGGTTCCTTCTCTCCTTGTCTCTTGTCAGTCTTATCTATCCAGGTGTCCTCATACTCTTTCCAACTGTCTGCTTCCTTTCTCCTCTAGCTGTCAATAGAATGGAAACACACCACTCTTGTCTGTATTGTTTTGTGTTAGGCCAAGATCTAAATACCTCTTCTACCTTTGTACCTGGCACCAAAAATAAACCTGGCTAAGAGGTAATTTCCACAGACTTGTTCCCAGTCTGTCTGATCCTAGAAGCTGTATTAAGCTATGAATTCAAGTATTTGGGTCATTGGATACCTCCCTGCTGAGATGAAGAAGAAAACTGATGTTGATATAGCCTATCATCTTATGTCTTCTCTAGCTTATTCTACCCTGAACTGCCCATAGCCTTCTGGCTGCAAGGGACATCTTAAAAGTTTCCTAGAACTTAAGTCCTTTCCTGTTACTTTTTTGTATCTAAAACACATAGGACTCTAAAACATGTAGAATTTCTAGTCTGATGTACTCATAGTCCATTTGAATTCTGGTTCACCTGGCCACAGCAGAGAGCCTTTGCTTCTAGCCCTAAAATTTGGCAGGTGATGCTGATCTATTTGGTCCTCTAGTTGACTCCCTCTCCCGTAAAACCACTGAGACTTCTGCATTCAGGTATTCTTAAAATGCACTTAGTTTTAAGGAGGATGAATTATAATTTAGTATTGTAAAACTGTTTAATATCTGCCTTTTCTAATACTCTGGAGCAATACCTCCATATTGAGAATTCATTAAATATCAATGTAATCAAAGTTGGCCTTCTTTTATTGAGTTCTGCTACAGTTATATTGGGGTTGTTTGAATCATTTAGATGTTTAAGATATTTTTACTTATGAGATTTTTGAGTGATAGGTCATAGCAAATGATTTGATTAGAATTTAGAAAATATTATAGTAGTTGGTTGGTAGTGAAGGCAAAAGCAGGTAGTAGATCTCTGTTTCTCCGAGTCCAAGCCAGCCTGGTCTACAGAGTGAGTTCTAGGACAGGCAAAAGTACACAGAAAAGCCCTTTCTAACCAGAAGGAAAAAAAAGAAGAAAGAAAATACTGTGATAAATAGAATCTTCTTTAAAGTAAAAATAAAAGCTATAGATTCTATGTCCCTGATGTTGGTCTTCATATGATAAGGACCTGATTTTACTAAATTGAAGCAATTCTAGAGTCTCAAAATTCATTTTATTTTCACAAAATATGAACATCTGCAGTAAACAAGTAAATGACTGAATCACAACAAAGCAAAAGCATGTCTTGCTAAACAGTAAACAGATGATTAGGAATGAGAGTGAGGCCTTGTGAGTGTCCTTACTTAAGCAGTCATACAATCGTCCTGAACCTCACATCCTGCAGAATGGCTACCATACTTTTGTTGCCACTCCTGCATGTTTGCCTGTGCCGGAACATGTGTGTACATGTGTATAAGTGGTAACAAATCAGTGTCAGATGTCTTCCAGTTGCTTCCCTAACAGGCAGGTATAAAAGACATTTTTTTGACAGGTGTTGTCTCACTGAATCTGGATCTTACAAGTTGGGATAGACGTGATGGCCAGCAAGCTCCCAGGATCCTCCTGCCTTGCCTAACACAGTGCCGGGTTTATGCACACATTCCTCTCTGGCTGGCTTTTATGACACTGCTGAGTATCCTAACACTTTGCCCACTGTGTTGTTTCTCCAGATCTTGTTGTTTCCCTGCAGAAGCATGTCCTTGCCTTGCTGAGCTAACAGAGATTTTTCAGTCCCAAGAAGGCCTTCGAAGCATGTCAGGACAAGGCTCCTTAATCTGTATTTTAACAAAAGATTCACAATTATAAGAAAAAAGTAACATATATCAAAATGTGAGTCATATCCATTTCTCATTCAGCTTGCTCACATGGCTTTTGTTAACCAGAATATAGGCACTATTTGATTTTCAAAATTTAAAAAACCTGGGCTCATGAGAATGTGAGTAGCATTCTGTCTCGAGTAAAGATTCTCATATCTAATATTCTGATTTAAAGAACAAATATCTCAAGAGATAGCATTTTCATGTTAGCAGTCACCGTTATATATTTTTTCAAATGTCTTCTCGGTTTGGAGTAATCTATTTCCATATATCTTTTCTGTAGAAATATTTCTGGTTCTTAAATTTCATGAATTTCCTCACCTTGAAGCTGCAGGATGTAAGAGTAACCGTGGAAATGAAAACTGCAAGAATTTTATCAACCTAGAGATGACATTTGGGTGGTTCTCTGGGGTCATCAGAGAGAGAGAGAGGGAGAGAGTCTAGCTTGATTTCCCCAAACTACATTGGCAAAATTCTACAGGTAACAAACATTTGGTGATATAATCAGATCTGTGTAGGTTTTTCATGCTGCCAAAGCTAAAGTCAAACTGAATCGTCCTCTGCATGTTCTTACAGGAACAGTCGGATTTTATTTCTCACATGGAGATAGGCACTCTCCGAAATAACTTAGCACATTGCAGAAGATGGTAATGCCACTTTTCAGGCAATTAAAATCAGCCCGAACAATATAGCTAGTGATCTAATCTGATGTATGGTACTCACTTGGCCTGGCCTCGTCCCTGCATGTAAAGCAGCAGAGAGAGGCTGATTACCAGGCATCAGCCTAATTCTGGTGAATATTCGAAGGCTGTAGAATGCAGATAAGACATACTTGTTCCAGAGCGGGTTGTGCCTGACAACATTTTCTTCCCTTTGCCTACTGAGCCTCTCCATCTATAGAAACACATTTGTATGTATTAGACAGCTTAAGTCATTTTTCTTTGCTCCTCTCCGTGAATACTTGCTAGGGTTCCTTTTTCTTTTAAGTGCAGCTAAGTGAAAGCTTTGTGTATATCTGCATGGTTGTGAAATTTGAATACCAAAGATTCTCTGTCTCATTTCAATTTTTGGGCCATGTAAAGATAAGCATATTCATATTTAGTATTAATTTATTAGACTGCTCCATCATTTCTTCTGCTCAGTCATTTTGATAGTGTTTAGTGGCATTATTGGTTTTGAAAATAACAGAACCCTCAATATATAATTTTTTTTGTTTGTGTATATGTGTGTGCAATGAAACCCATCACACATGTTGAGAAGATGCTCACAAGTAGAGTGCATATTTTCATGTGATGGAGTACAAGACTTGTCTCCGTTTAACTGGACAGTATCATGATTGTTGCTGTGAGATCCTGAAACGATATCTTTTTTTTAATTTTGTAGAAATTACACTTGAGGTCTGTCTCCTGGGTCGTGACTTTTATTCTTCAAATCTTATAACGTGATAGTTTTCCTGCTCTTTTTCTTTCTACTCAGTGTTCATCTTCAGATGCCTGCCACTCCCTCTCACACACAGACTTGTGCATATACATGGGTACTCAAACAGTGCACAGGCTGGAGATAAGAATGAGCAGATGTTAATTCCAAATCATAGCATGTGTCAGGAAAGATATACAGATGTGTTTAAACCTGTCCAGACAAAAGAGTCGACTGATGGGGTGACATACTGCACCATTTAAGGATTCAAACAACCCCACGATGTTTAAAGTGAGTCAACTTCTACTTCTAATTATTTTCTGTCCCCTCCAGCTAACTCTACCCTTCCTTTTCATTTTTAGCTTTTCTTTCATTAGGGTCAAATTTTCTTAATACCTTCTATATTGACCCATGGAGGATTAGCTCTTTGAATTGTCTCCTATTGAACATATTGCCTATGCTTGTTCGTACAGCCTCTACAGTGCAGAACAATGGAAGAGCAATGTACAGTTTCCATCTTCAGGGAAGTATGTGTTCAGTAACGAATGAAGCAGCACAGCAGCTTGGTGGCAGACTGCCTATAAGGATAGGGCAGGGAGAGCATCCTCTGCCCTTTGCATGATGCTCCTTTCTGCCTGCCTGAGTGGACCCTTGGGACATTCTCACCTTTGAGTCCTAAGAGATGAGGTAGTCGGTGTTCACAGTAACTTCCTACACTGAGTTACCTCGTAAGTACCCTTGATAGTCCTTTGGTTGTCTGCCAACAGATAGTAAATAGTCAGAACCTAGTAAAGTGAGACAGCCTACTCCAGCTAAGCTGTCAGATGACTGTGCAGCCCCAGTTATGGCACAACCAGCAATCCGAGTGCTTCACTGAGCACAGCTTGCATCCAGAATCATCAGAAAATGTGTATTTACACTGCTAAGGTTTTAGGGGTATTTGAGGGAGCAGCAACATATATAACGAACATAATTTAACATAAATATACCTTCCTTTAAAGTATTATTTTATAACTTTCAGTTTTCTGAGAAACATGTATATTTATCAACAGCATGTTGATTTGAAATTGCACACATAGTAATGAATAAATTAAAGTAATTTGCATGCATAGTAGGTTACACTTTTTGTGGTAAGAATACTTAAAATCTGGTAATTTTTAAGTATATTGTGTTGTTTTATTAAAATGTTGATATATTCGACAATAGATTTCTTAAAATCATTCATCCTGTTTGATTAAAGTTGTGTCTTTGGCCAATGTCTTATTCACCTCTACTCAATGGCTGGTAACCACTCGCGACTGAGAGTTTAACATTATTTCCAACTACGTAGAAATGAGATCAGGTGGCATTTTGCTTCCTGTACCAGGTCATTCTCACTTAACATGTATATTCTCCAACTTATCAGGTACTCTAGTAATGTTTTTCATTTTAAGGCTGAATAGTATTTCTGCATGTATGTGGTGTGTGTGTGTATGTGGTTATATGTGATATTAATCAAGGAATGGACATCAAGGTTGATCCCTTATGTGTTGTTATGTCTTGTAGCCTTGAGTACTGTGAATAACATTACAGAAGATATAAGGTTGTAGATAGCTCTTCAATATACTGATTTCCTTTCACATACTTCCATGTTTCAATATATATGTATGTATACACATAACACATGCACAGCAGTGGTAGTATTTGTGTGTTTAAAAGTTATCTATACTGATTTCCACAATGGTGGAATTAATTTATGTCCCTGCCAGTGAGCAAGGCATTTCCTCCATCTTTGTCCTCACTAGCTCTACTTTTACTTAAATATCTTACACAACTTCTATGGCAAATAGCAGGATATGCTTAATTTGCAGAGTTCTGGCCTGGTTATGCTCAGCATGGTTTTCTTGCTCAATGCCTTGTGGTTTTCCCCAAATTATTTTTTTCAGATCTTTTGTTAATTTTAAGTCATAAAATTTGTTGTCTTGTTATTCAGTTCTTAACTTTCTCATGTTTTATGCATTAACCCTTGAGTCTTAAATTTACAAATCTTATTTTCATTTTGCACATGATCACTTAACTCTCTTTAAGTTTTCTTGGCTGTTAGATTTTTTTTTTTTTAATTTCCATGTATTTTATTCTTATTTGGAGTTATATAGAAATAAATGGTTGTGAAGCCCACTGTGACTGAGATTTCCTTCCAGAAGTCCTGTTAGAGTTTTGCATTTCATATCTTATGATTGATTCCTTGATTCATTTTTTATCTGTTCTTTGTGGTTACAATTGCTTTGACTCTCTGGTGCATATTTTGTGGTTTTCTATAAATGTTATGATCTAAATTCTTCTAGAAAATGTCAGTGTGCCATGTTGATCAACATTGTGTTGAATCCATGGACTATTTTACATAGTTTACTTTGTGGCACTATTGTTCTTAATATTTAATGATACTTTTCCAATCTATGTAACTGAATATTTTTCTATTTATTTATTTCTCTCATTTCAAACATGTTATATATAAATGATGTTTTTGATGGATAAATAAATATTAACTTACTTGATGCCATATCTTTTCTTATTATAAATAGTCAGCTATGGATTGGATAGCATGCAACCCAGTGAATCAGTGCATTTTAACAGCAAGGATGACCCACAGTTATGTGTAGGATCTATGTGTCTTTTGAGGATAGACATGACTCATGAGGTGGATGAATTGTACATCTGCTCTATGTGGCATTAGCTTCAGAACTCCAGGGTTAAGTTACATTTCAGTAGTGGGTGCTATCACCCTCCATCTAAAATCAATAACATTAGAGAAATGCTACTGTGCCTTGCTTGGAATACATTCTTCTGTCTGCTCATAGCCCTGACCCTCTCTGAAAATTTCTCTTTGCCTTTGGGGAACAAAAAAAAAAAAAAAACTTTCCTAGTAGGAGTGTGAGGAGGTGGGATGGAGGACAGTTTGGGGGCAAAGAGAGATTATATGTTAATGATGGCCTTTAACTAGTGATTGCTTGGACACATTCACCAGTGTTGCCTCAATCTGGACGGTCTGAATGGTCATCGAAGCTTTTGGCTGCTCTGCTAAAATTGTTTTAAAATTTAGCAGCTGCCTGTTCTCTTTGATACTTATAGTGGCTTATGGTTCTTATAGTTGTTTCTGAAAAAATAAGTGCGTTCCATTCTCAACTTTCGCTCTCCTCAACTTTCTCATTTCAGTGTTGGTCTTTGTGCAACCTATGTTAGGAAAGGCTCTCCTCTACCTTGTGCTCCTCTCGTTCCAAACTGCAGAGCTCTAAGAGGCTTAGCTAAATCATGTGGTTGCTTTAGAAGCTTTGATCAAAAATAGTTGTGTAACAGGTACATAGAGAAAATCATAGTGGGGAAGGGTAAGTGACTATTTCTAGACATTAATTAAACGCTCATAAAGTCTACTTCTGAGTCTCGTACACATGAAGTATATACTCTTAGTCACATGTACAAACAATACACTTGCCTACCTGTCCCTGTCTGTTTCATGCTTGCTGTAGGCAGAATATATGATCCTGGGTGATTTGTAGCACATAGGTTTACACATGTAAAGAATAGGTAGATAAAGCATCTACAATTTATAAACAGTTCGTGTTGCTTCAAAACATTAGAAGAAGTATTATGATGGATAAAGTTCTGTGGGAAAAATTGTTTTCATTACAGTTATGAACACAAATTGCCCATGGTATAGATTTTCTTATCTTGTCTGTTACTGTAATTTAATCACCTCTGACATTCTGTTGACCATGAAAAGAAATATGACCAAGCTCTAACTCAGGAATGGAGAGTGATCTTTTTTTAGTAATAAGAACTAAAAAGACATGTGGCTAAAAATGTAAATATAGAAAAGAAGGAAGAATTTAGGCCAATTATGCAATCTGCCATGCTGCTAAACCTCATGCACATTTACCATTATAAATGACCACTGGATATTAGTTGTGTTTTAAATTAGAGACAGGAAATATAAGATGTCTCTTTGTTGCCCATGAATGAATTACTATATTTTCATTGCTTCCTAAATGAAGGAGACATATGCAGCAAGGGAAATAAATGCTGAAAGCTCCCAGAGAGTGTGGGATCCTATTAGAACTGATGTTTACTTTCTTTTTGTATCAAATGATTTTGCTTAGCAGTAATGTGTTTATTACTTAATATAGGCAAACTGTGTCTACCACTTAATTATAGACATAGACATATGTCTGAAATCAAGTTCCCATGATTGCATAACCTTAGCCCTCCTTTGCTTTTTTTTTTTTTTTTTTTTTTTTTGTGCCACCTATAGTTATATTTAGAATCTTTTAAAATAGTGTTCTTTATGGTACTCACATTTAAATTCTCAGTTTTCTTTCTTGTATCTCTTCAGCCATTACTTCACTTTCTCTGGTAGTCTGGAGCTGGGTAGTCACTTGGCATGGATTACTGTTCTGGAAGGTTGGGATAATCTGGCTCTCAGCTGCCCTATTCATGGAGAAGATTGCCTAGATTTGCTTTGGCTACTGCATTGTGAGAATTCCACCTGGAGTCTCTTCCTGTGGTGTGTTCTGGGCTCCTTTTGTTATATAATGCCTTGGTTAATGAAGCCAGGCTTGACAGAGAGTGCCTGTGATCTGGGTGCTGAGTGGCTTCCAGGAGCAGAATAGTCCATCAACTTCTGTGGGCATGAAAACAATCAAGTCATGAATGGCATTGTGTCTAGCCAAAGAGAATTTTTAGGGGACTAGTTCCCTCAACACCAAGCTGTGAACTGACATACATGGACACCCTGTGGCCCACAGGTCACATATATCCCAGGGTAGTAATGCATGCAGCGAATATGCTTGTAGATGACATCATAACTTTTTACTTTTAGTGTATCTTCACAGAGAATGAGTTTTACAACTATTTAACCTTATTTTTAACTTACTCACTTGACGCCCCTCACTGCCTTCTCCCAGCCCCCATTTCCTACAGTCCTTCCTTCAGGCCCTCTCCCTTCTCCTCTGAGTGGTTGGAGCCCTCCTTATGTAGCTCCTCCCCAGCACTTCAAGTGTCCGTGAGACTAGGTGCTTCTTCTCCTACTGAGGGAAGACAAGGCAACTCAGCTAGAGGAGCATATCTCACACACAGGCATTTGGGATAACCATCTTTCCAGTTTCTCGGGTCTCACATGCAAACCAACTACATATCTGCTACATCTGTGTGGGAAGACCTAGGTCTAGTCTATGTATATATGTATATTCTTTGGTTGGTAGTTCAGACTCTGTGAGGCCAAGGGTTCAGGCTATTTGACTATTAGCTTCCTGTGGGGTTTTTATCCCCTTTGGGGCTTGCAGTCCTTTCTTCTATTCTTCTATAAGTGTTCACAAGCTCCACCCACTGCTTGGGTATGGGTTACTGTACCCAAGTTAGCTACTTGGTAGAGCTCCTGTCTGCAAACATAGCAGAGTACCATTAATATTGTTAGGGATTGGTGCTAGCCCATGAGATGGGTCTCAAGTTGGGTCAATTATTCCCTAAGTCTCAGTTCTACCCTGGTGCCTGCATTTATTGTAGGCAGGATAAATTTTGAGTTGAAAGTTTTGAGGGTGTGTTACTAGCTCTGTCACTCCACTGGGGTTCCTGCCTGGCTAGAGCAGGTGTCCTATCCCCAATATATCACATAAAATTTTAAAGGAGTAGGGACTTCTGCTATAATATGTACAATATTTGTATATATATATATATATATATATATATATATATATATATATATATATACATACAAATATATATTCATATATATGTGTATTAACATATAAGACCCATCAATATCATCACCAAAGTTACCTTACTTTTAAATCCTTGTATCTCCTACTCTACATCAAGGACAGCACAGGCAAGGAACCGGACTATAGCAGGACTTGTAATTAAACAAACAAATAAAAAATCAAAGAAACAAAACCCTTTATTTAGAAGTGATGTAGAATTAACATGAAGTCATTTTTCCCTACAGAAGAAATAGCCCAGTTTCCTACAGCTTTTGTTCGAACATCTTCATCTATGCCATCCTCGTCATAGGTCTCAGCTATCACAGGAGCTGCCATGTTGGTTTCTCTGGCTTTGTTCTATATTCTGTTTTGTTTGTTTGTTTGTTTGTTTCCAGCAAACCTTGGGATTGAACTGTGGGTCCTGTGCAGAGGAACCAAGTGCACAGACACTGAGCCACAGCCCAGCTCCTTATTCTATATCAACTCACTGTATTTCTATAACATAGGGGTATGGGTCTTTTTAAATATTAAACCCTTATAAAACATCAGGACATTTAAGTTGATCTTTGGGTAATGTCTATATTAGTTGATGTGGATGGTAAGGCTTCTTTGATTTAAATGCCACCATCTTCTTTGGCCTTTTCCTGGGGATCTGTTACCCACAATGTCAGAATTTCAGTAGATTTTCCTGAACAGGATCCTGTGTTCACACCTACCTAGCAGCCCCTGCTAGAATCTTCCCACTGATGTTACCAATTCAGATGAGATGGCACATCATTAAGAAAAGTCTCTGTTGTCTACCCCACATTGGTCTTACGACATGTCTGATCCTTGTGTTGAGCGGAATCGGAAGAAGATACAAGGCTTTCCCTGGAGCCGGAGCACAGGGAAGGCTCCGAGAAACATTGAGCAAAGTCTAGCAAGATGGTGCAGTAGTTAAAATCACTTGCCACACATGCATAATGACAGTTGAGTTTAATCTCTGATTCCATGGTGGAAGGAGGAGATCAACTACTGAAATTTGTCGTCCGAGCAAACTATAAATAAAGCAAACAATATGTAAGCATAATGAACAAAGGAGGGAAAATTAACCAATAATCGACTCACTATTTGTTCACAGTGTGTTCTGGTTTGGGGTCCTTGAGCTCAGAGAGTAGTTAGCCCCACTTCATGAGGACTAATTATGTACCAAATCTTGAGCTAGCCATTCTAAATGAGTGACATATACAGCTGTTTTTTTTTTTTTTTGTTGTTGTTTGTTTTGTTTTTTTTTTTTTTTTTTTTTTTGGTGATGCTGTATTAATTCAATATATTTATTTCTAGATTCTAGATTTTAGAAATAGTTTTCTGAGTTTTAAAAATTGTTATGATAGCAGTTGTGTTATTACTGCCTTTTACTTGCCTTTGCGACTATTCTAAATCATAATATTTCTCTGAGTATTAGTTACCTGTGCTTGGTACACTATGGTCCTAGTGTGCATGTCATACCTCAGTCATGCATAAATATTCATGGATTGAGTGGTTGATATCATTGTGTCACTGTATCATTATTTTATCTTACTGGCCAATGCATGATGCTTCCATTAAGAAGTGCTCTTCTTTTATAGATAAATATGCACTGCTGTAATATAGCTTATGATGGTTAATTGTCACATGCTTCTCATTGCACACTGACCCTTAGAGGAAGATACACCCTTTTTTTCTTAGATTTAAGCATATTTATCTCCCAGAACCATTTCCCAAGCATGCTGGCTGCCCCCACCCCTTGCCTATGTGATAGGAAGAAAGAAGAGAAAACAATTAATCATATTAAAAGCATGCATTCTTGGGAAAGACTAAAAGAACTAGGAGGTAAGCAACTGTTACTGGTTACTATAGTTTAGAATGTGTATTGCTTGTGGTGGGAGAAAGAAGCCAGAAGCTTGTTTTCCCTTAGGGGCTTTTGCATAAACTCAGCAGGGCATTCTAAGTCAGTTTATGTTTTAAGTTCACAATTGAATGATGTTCTTTCTGCTATTTATCTGTTTATTTTTTTTTTGGCTGTTTTTTTCTTTTTTTCTTTTTCTTGCTACATGACTAATAAAGCCATGTATTCAAAGTCAGAAGCATGGCTCTCATGGATCATTCTCCATATGGAGTGGTTGCTTATTACATTGAGGGATGTAATACAATGTGCAAATCACACAACATAAAATTCATATATACATGTAATCATTATCTATTGTACATACAGATATATAGTATCTGTATTTTATGGTTTGTAGCACTTATTTATCCTTTGGTTTTGTGTGGGGATTGGGGATTTGAGCAGGCTCTTCAGTATCTGCTCTTGTGCAACTCCTAGAGCAGACAGGCAGTGAGAAAACAGACTGTTAAAGATGCACACAGCCAGACTCTAGAGGAGGAATATCTTTAGTGTCAGTTTGGGAATAGTTATGGCTGAGACCTTCCCAGATTGCTCATTGGCATTCAACCATTCCATTTTGCTTTTCATTCTCTCATTCCATTTTGCTTTTCATTCTCTCTCTCTCTCTCTCTCTCTCTCTCTCTCTCTCTCTCTCTCTCTCTCTCTCTCTCTCTCTTTCTCTTTCTCTCTCTCAAGCTTTTGTCACAAGGGCATTCTAGAATCTGGAGAGAGGATCACAGATTCTTTGACCTACTGGAGGCCTAGCAGGGCTAACATAATTATAAACATTGTTTGACGCTTAACACTACAGTCTTCCTAAGCTCAGGAAACTGCTTAAACCTGCATATGTTTTCTGGAGGTCTCCCAGATACCTATAATAAGCACTAGAATGTGACTCCCGCTAATACCTCTGCCTTGTGATTTACTGCATGTGAACATGGCTTGTAAACCTGAAGCAATTTCTAATTTCCTAAATGCTTACCCATCCAATTTTCCTCAGCATCAGTGCGTTTATTTTTAGTATTGCAAAAGTTATTTAATTTTTACTATCAAGAACAATAAACGGGAATTAATCTTGATGAGGGAATTAGGATTAAAAAGTGTCACCTGCAAAGGTGGTTCTTAATACTGCAAGCTTGTTTCCCACATGCCCTGATGATATTTGATTGGCTTTGAGATTTCCATATGCTAAGTATGAGTCCCTGGGAAAGAAGCTCCCTGGGCTCTGGTGATACAAGCAAGCAGGAAGTCTTCTGTGTAGGCCTGTTCTAGCTGTATCTGTTTTTAAAAATAAATGCCCTGATCGATGTCATGAATAATTAAGTGAAAGGAGTTGTGGGATTTGGGGCTGTTTTCTTTTTAGTAATTGTAAATTCCATTTCACAAAGCCACAGCTCAGTAGCTAGAAAAGCAAATTCTCACTTATTTCTTATTCATATATATATATGTATGTATATTCATATATATATATATTATCGGGTATATATATGACTGATAAATGAAGCTCCAGAATGATCACTGCTTAGGGGAGACTTTTGCTTAGAGTATGACTTTTTTTTTTGTATTAAATCATGTGCAGAGGTCTATATGTATAGTCCATTCATTATTGTATAGATAGTGATTAACATCTTGAAATTGTCAGAAAATATGGTTTGCTGGTCCAGGACCTAAGCTAGTACTATGTCTGACTAGAAAACATCTTTATACCTATGATCAATATAAATTTTGATGAACAGATTTCTTACAGTCAGGTTTGTATATGAAGGTCTTATACAGCCTTGGCTTGTCTCAGATGAACTAAGAAGTCAAATATGTCCTTGCCCTCAGAGCCTCTTGCCCAGACCTCTCAAGTGCCGGGCTATCGGGTGTGTGTCCTGTGCTCAGTGTATAAGAAGTGTGGCGAGTGGAACCCATTGTGTGTGCTCAGCAATTGTTCCCAGTGAGATACTGAGCTGCAGTTCCAGCCGACACCACTTCCTGCCTTCACTAAGCTGTACACTTAGAATCCTTTATCAATGAAACAGATAGACTGTTCCTTCTTAGTGCCAGGGTAATTAGGAGTATAGGCAGAATGTGATCACATTTCAGAGGACTGCTGTTTCTACTTCTTCTTTCTCAGTGTAAAGGGGGTTCCTGCAGGTCCTTGTCTATACATGGATGTTGAAGAAGCTGAACGTCAGAGTGTAACACCAACAGCAGAAGCATACCATCTCCTGTCCAAGGGAAGCTCCATGCTCAGGTCCATTGCACCCTTGGATTTTACATTTGTTACTATACTTGAGGGCTCGTGTATGAGTTTTACTAATTGAATTTGGTTGTACACTGTAGGCATTTTTGGTTTCCATTGTTTATTACTATGTCCTAAAATACAAAATACAGTTTCAAGAAAGAAACCAGGGTGCTATGTATTTAATAGTGCAAGAGATGAATAGAATTTTAGCAAATAATCCTATCATCTGGGCATCCCATATGGCCTCTCCTGGGACATGGATAGCGGATCTCATAGTGTGTGCCTGTGCATTTCTTTTCTCTCTGAGCGTGAACTGGGGGAACAAAATGCTCTCTATGCACTGTTGTTTCTCCTCTTCCCTGTTTTCTGCATTTCACACTGTCAACATCTTTTATTCTATATACCACTCTTTTCCCACCTCCAAATCAAATTTAATTCATTGTGTTCTAGGTTACTGCATATTGTATGACTCTGTGTCTCTGTCTGTCTGTCTGTCTCTGTCTTTCTCTGTGTCTCTCTCTGTCTCTGTTTCTCTCTTCTCTGTGTGTGTTGTGTGTGTGTGTGTGCGTGTGTGTGTGTGTGTGTGTGTATGTGTTCTTTTTTGTTATAATATTGAAATTAGTGAGATATCTCTCATTGTTGACGTGGGCTTAGTCTCACAAAATCTATAATAGTAAAAGCCATAAGCTAAAATTAATATAATTCTTTGGATGGCTTCAACTGAAAAATAGTCTGGGGTGAGCTGGATTTTTTTTTCTTTTAGTTTTACACCCTTTACTCTAGATTCTTAGAAAGTCAAGCTTAGTGATATCTGTTTACTCATTTGTAGAATTAATTTGTAGACTCAAAATATCTTGTCAATTTCTCATGAAATTAAACTTAACACTGGTTCTGGCACAAGAGTGATGCTCATTGGCATTTATACTTAATCTGTGCGACTAGGAATAGTGCATTTTCTAGATTAATGAAATCAGGGCCCACTTCTCTGCAAACCTGGACTTGCTATTGTCATCTGGAATTGAAGAATGGTATGAGTTTGGAAAGGTAAAGTTGTGTGTGACAGGTCTCACCACTGTTTATTTGTTCAAAACAAGTCAACTTTGTGCAAGGACCATTTTTGGAGAGAATAGAGAGTTTCTTTTTTTCCAGCCACTGACATGAGTTGGAATTCTGGAGAGATGATTCAGCAGAATCTGAGATGGAGCCATCACAAACTCATGTATTATGTATGTCAAACCACACAAAAAGTCATTAATTAGCCACGGTGCATTATAGACTCCTGTTCATAAATTGTTCTAAAGTCAAAACAAATTTCCTAAGCTACAAAATCCTCAGTTAATTTGCTAGTCAGAATTTGTGTGACATCTTCCAGAAACAAAACAAAAACTTGACATCCAATAATGCATAAATTAGAATATTGACTAAATTTGCATATTCATTTACACTTTAACAAGTTAAGTTTATTTTAAGGATATATTTATGCTTGGAACTTACAAGGAATGCATTAACTGCTGGTTTCATGAACTAATACAAGATATCAGTTGTTGACTTAGTAAATTCCATACATCAGTATTGTGGAAACTTACCCCAAATGAATTTGCTAGGGAGAATTTACTATCAAGAAGACACATTAATCTCTCCACTTGTTTAACATTTGAGAGAAATGCTTCCTTTGGCTTCTTTAAGTGAGAATGATTGACTGCATTGTTCATTTTGATTTTCTTCTTGCAACATGATATTTAGAAGGGATATATTTTTTTCCAAGGCTCATTTGAACTCCCAGTTTCAATGAATTAGTATATCTTATCACATTTTGTGAGACAAAGAAGCAGTAACTTTGGGTGTCTTACTGTCTTCAGTCCATCAGACTGGACAGGTGTCCCATCCCTGCCTTCCTACTCCTTGTTCCCCATCTATATTCCCTGCCTTCCCTTCTGCCTCCTCAATAAGTGTCATTCCTGAAAGGCGCGCTCGGCTCCTTGACGTCATGCTCTGTGTCTGTTCTCCCTGCCTTTGTCTGAGCTCCACTGTCACTTGCTGATGCTCTCAGTCCCCATCTTCTCCTCTTTGAAGTTCATCCTGTTGGACTCTGGAATTTTTTTTTCTTTGTCTGTGACTGCACTTCCTTCTGGTTGTCTTTTATCTTCCTCCTCTTGCTCATTTCATTAAGGGTCTTCTCAGCCTGGTCTGGGCTGCTTTTTCTCTGTCTTTTCCCTCTAGGAGCATGTCCTCTGCAGTTCTGGTACTCTTGCCTCCCATCACCTCCTGCTAGCATACTTGGTTGGAGTCCTACATTGCCAACTACTGTCCACCATTGCGAAGGAATGTCTTTCCATGGAGCTGAACCTGACTCTGTCTGTATCTAAACTCACCTTTCTTTCTAAACATGGTTTATCTCACATTTCTTCATTTCTGTCGGAGGGCCATATGTATTTTCCACCAGAGAAAACAGAAACTTTAGACTCTTTTAGACTAACACTTATTTTTCTATTACCCTCCACTCCCAGTTACTTGTCAACATGAAATTTTTGGATTGATCCTGAGACATGGTCTGTCCACCTGCACACACACACACACACACACACACACACTACAATGACTGTAGCAGGTGCCTTGCCTCTACTTTTCTTATACCACCCTAGGTGGACCCATATGAATTATCATAGAAAACAACTAGCCAACTTCTTCACACTATTTTGTCATTGCAAAACTGCATCAGCTTCCTACTGTTTACTGACACATGTGAGGAATGGGGAAAGAACTGTCAAGCTGGCATGCAAGGCTTTCCACATCTCCACAAAAGTATTATACTTTTCCTGGCTCTTAGCTTGAACTCTTCTAAGTCCATGTACTCATTCTACTTTGTAAGATATGCATACATATGTGCCCATATACACACAGAGGAACATATGCACATATGGACAGACTACTACTTGAGGTAAAAAGGAAATTTAAGTCTTTTGATCCTTGAGTGTTTGGCTATGGTTTTTACAGAAACAATTTATTTACTTTATTGGATTACTAGGGCTTTGGGTGTCATTGTAATCAAGCTTGAGTTTTGTCAGCATAAGGCAACAGTCAACAAAAATGTGCCTTTCTCCTCACATTTGACATTTAAAGCCATAGTTAAGTATGTATTTCTCTATATATGTGTAGTACTACTGTGTTTGTGATAGCTGAAGACACTACCTAATGATATGGATTCCAGCTGTCAGATTTGGGGAATTTACTATGTGCTACATGGTTTTCTGAAATGCTGGACAACACATGATGACATATGAACATTGCCAATATAGACTTTCTCTGGTTGATATGGGAATTGAATACTCATGCATTAATTCGGTATAAGTATCTGTACCCTCTGGAAATTATAGATTTATTCCCATGTAGAACATTTCACTTGAAAGTCACAGGATACTGTGTTACAAGACATATAGCCTTCAAAACCTGCAGTCTGTTAGGAGACTGATACATGTTAATGAATTAATAAGGAAAAATGCCTCTCTTGTGTATGACAGTATCACTCTAAGTAGATTTGGGCTTATTGGGAATGCTCTTACATGCTTCAAATGGCAGGGAGCTTCAAGAGCCATGCTCCTGATCACCACACTGTCACCTCTGCCATGTCCTGTACATTTGCCATTTCATTTCTTAAACACTCTCTAGGGTGGGTCCTCAATCACCTGTGTTTTTCTCAGTTGCTAGAGTTTACATAAAGCTTGCTCTCTGACCTTTTATCTTCATAAGTGCCCTGCAATGTTTTAGCATCCGCATTATATTTGTGTAAGTAGATCCTTCCATACATGTAACACCCATTCCTGTCTTAGAATGTGTGATTCTAGAAGCAAATTCAACTATCTAATCAAGCTTTGTTCCATGTGCATTGGCCCTCTTCCTTGAATGATCTACAATGAATGTCACTGAATACAGTGAGACCTTGGAGTTTCACAGTGCTTATTGGATACCTTTGTGTCGTTCTCATTTCTGCTTACTTTGGTGAAATGTCAGCCAGGAGAGGCTAACTCTTTAATATTGCTGTCGCTCAATATGATTAAAGCTGATATGCTACATACTCAATATGGCTGTTGAAAACTGCCCACCCTAATTACTCAGAGACTTGTGTGGATAAGCCAGTCCTTATCCTTGAGATGGTGAGTAAAGGGAACACAGCAAAGGACACCAATGACACTTCTGCTCCCAGGAGACACAGCTTATTAACAAAATAAGTTGAAATGGTCATGATTATGATCAAAGTTTGTATAAGAAAGAAAACCAGGAATCCATGTTGTATCCAAACAGATCAGTCCTGATAGGATGCAAAGTTGACTTTTCTTTGTATCATTTTCATCTTTTTGAAGATCTGTCCTTGGATATTTGGGAGAATGACAGGAAAGAGGAAGTTCTCTATTGAATCCAATAGCTAGACAGCTCCCAGCAGGAGGCAGTTTTTGTACATAGTAATAAGGTAGGCAAAACAATAAAACCAACCACAGGCACTTCCTAATTAGATTTAAAATTTCTTAAGGAAGAACTATATGCCCCACCCCTTTTTTGAGTTTGCCTAGGAAAATATTCAGTGCTGTGCTTTGCTTTTTACAGTCATTGATAGGATAACATTTGGTGAAAATGTGTAATATATGCTAAAATATGTCATGGGTACTTTTTAAAAATGAATTTCCCGAATCTCACAACCACACTAAGAGATGAGGTTCTCTATTTACATGGACAGGATGTAAAACCAGGCTCAGAGAGATGAAGAATGAACTAGTCTCAAAACTAGAGTCCTGTAGCAGGGATGTAGCTTAGTGAGTCTAATAACTTGCCATCACCTGAATTTTATTTTATTGCATACTTACTTATTATATATTCTTAACAAGTATTGTTTCACACTGTGCAATAAGTTGCCCATGGCTAATTCAAGTTCATACACAGAAGGCATATTAATTCTGCAAGCCTAAAGAGCAAGGGATTTTTGCACAGTCTATCCAGGTAAAACATTAGCTGGTATGAACATGTCTTCACATATTTAAGGGAATATTAGTTCTGTATATGCATATGTGTATAAATTAAAGTTCTCCACCTCCTCTGATTTTATTAGTCCTTTTAGTTTTTGCTTGTTCTTCACTAAATTCTCCTCCCATGTTTATTTTGTAACTTCCCTGTCCCTCCAGAAGAAATAAGAGAGAGAGAGAGAGAGAGAGAGAGAGAGAGAGAGAGAGAGAGAGAGAGAGAGAGAGAGAGAGAGAGAGAGAGAGAGAGAATATTGCCCAAGGCTCCACAAACTCCACTTTACTCCTTGTCTCCTTCTGGTCTGGCGAGATAAGAACATTTTGTTTCCTTTTCTAGTTAGAAAACATCTAGCAGCTTGTCATAACTTGGGAGATCTTTGAGGAAATGAAGTTCTGAAGCCAAGGCAGTCGTCCCCACATTATTCCACTGGCTTGTAGTCTGCTTGATACATTGTAATTTTAACAAGAAAGTTACAAGGAAAGAATTTCTTACTGAGCCTCTGTAGAAAGGTGAAATAGAATAGAATACATTTCTCATTTGCTCTGCCATAGCTCATTTTTGACAGCTAAGAAAGCTGTTTTAGATATGTAGGAAAAAAATACTTATTTATCTGTATTTACCTGTTATTTAAATATCAATTTACATTGTTTGAAATGGCAAATTTTTAAGTGATATCAGACCCCAGTTGGCTATTCCAGCAAGTTCTATGCCAACGTTGCTGTACCATATTTTGCAGGCAAAACAGATTGTGTGAAAGGTTTTGTGACTAGGTTGGTGGCTGCATTTCCCTTTCAATAACCTGCAGATCACCTTCCCTCACTAAAGAGATTAAAACATGGGGTAAAGGCTTTGTAACTACCAGCTCAACTTCTCCGTGGTAAATGAATTGTACAGGTGTTGTCCTTAAAAATAGGACCTGATGTCAGTTAAGAGAGAGCATCTTTTTTTTCTTTTCTTTTTTTCTTTCTTTTTATTTCTTTTTTTTTTCTTTTTTGTCTTAGCATCAGCCTGATTTGTTTGGAGATTTCTATAGGACCCTTAAGTCAACAACTCAACTGAAGTCCTGGTACAGTGAGTCTTGCCTGGCTACAAGGATCACCTTCACGAATTCAAAGAAATTTCCATTGTACTATGTTTCCAGATCATCCCCCAGTGCCCCCAAATTCTAATCTTATCTCTCTGTGATGTCTCCCTCCAGGCTGTCTCTCCTCAAATCTGATCATCCAGGTCCTATCTTCACCCACACCCAATTGTCCTGAAGCCCCCAAATAGAAGTGTTCCCCTAGAACTATCCTCTGCTCTTTACCTAACCTCACTGCATCTATGGGTCGCATCTTTGTCAGCTATGCTCCTAGATGAGCAGTGTTCTTGGGGTATGGTTGAGCATCTTTGGGTATATGCTTAAAAGTAGTATCACTGAGTCATGAGGTAGATATGTTTCTACTGTTTTGATGATCTGCCATATTGATATTCATGGTTGGTGAACAAGTTTGCACTACCACTAGCAATTCCACTAGAGTTCCCCTTGCTCCACATTGTTGCCAAAATGAACTGTTATTTGTGTTAATGATCTTAGCTATTTTGATGGATATAAGATGAAATGTCAGAGGAGTTGTGATTTGCATTTTGCTGCTGGCTAAGGACATTGAATATTTCTTTGTTTCTCAAGCACTTGAGTTTCCTCTGTTGGGGATTCTGTGCTTTAAGATCTGCTCCCAATTTTAAATCACATTATTTTTTGATATCTAGTTTCATGACTTCTTTCTATATTTTGGAGATTAGTCCTCTACTGGGTATGGAATTTGTGACACTTTTCTTCTCTGTAGGCTGCCAGTTTGTACAATTGATGGTGTCTTTTTTTTTACAAAAGCTTTTCAGTTTCATCCATTCCCATTTACTAATTTTTATTGGGTATTTTATGTGTTTACATTTCAAATGTTATCCCTTTTCCTGGTTTCCCTCCCCTCTTCCCCTCCCATCTCCTTTCCCCTGGTTCTATGAGGATGCTCCCACTCCCACCCACCCACTCTCACCTCACCACCCTGGTATTCCACTACACTGGAGAAACAAGACTTCAGAGGACTAAGGGCTTCTACTGATGCCAGATAATCCCATCCTCTGCTACATTCGTGGATGGAGTCAGGGGTCACTCCATGTGTACTTGATGGTTGGTTGTTTAGTCCATTGGAGCTTTGGGGGTTCTGGTTGGTTGACATTGTTATTCTTTCTTTAGCGTTGCAAACCCCTTTAGCTCCTTCAGCCCTTTCTGTAACTCCTCCATTGGGGTCACCGTGCTTTGTAAGATGCTGCAAGCATCCTCATTAATTTTTTATCTTAGTGCCTGTGCTATGGGTATTCTGTTCAAAATGTCTTCTCACATACCAGTGCATTCACTGTTACTAGCCACTTTCTCTTTCCTCAGGCTCAGTGTATCTAGTTAAATGTTGAGGAACTTGGACTTCAAGTTTTGGGTGGGGTCACAAGTATGGATTTATTTGCATTCTTCTACATGCAAAATCCAACTTGAGTATTTCAATTTATTGAATTTATTGTCTTTCTGCCCTTAGGGTATATTTCTGAGTTCTTTATCAAAACTAGGTGTTGATTTGTGTGTGAATTTATGTCTCGGACATCAATTATACTTTATTGCTCAGTGTGTCTGTGTCTTTGCCAATATCATGCAGCTTTTGTTAATATCCCTCTGTAGTACAACTTGAAATCAGGACTGCTGAAACCTCTAGCAGTTCTTTATTATTCAGGATTATTTTAGTATCTCATGATTTCCCCACCTTATACAGTTGAGAATTGCCCTTTCATGGTTCATAAAGAACTATCTTTGAATTTTGATACAGATTTCATTGAATTTGTAGAATGCTTCTCTTGGGTGGTGATTGTTACTATTAATCCTACTGATCCATGAACATGGGGTAATCTTTTCATCTTTTGCTATCTTTCATTTCTTTCTTTAAACTATTGATTTTTTTGTTTTGTTTTAATCATACAAGTTTTTGGGTTTTTTTTTTTTTTTTTTTTTTTTTTGGCTTGGTTAGGGTAAAGGAAGTCCAAGATATTTTATACTGTTCATGGGCTACTGTGAAGGGTATTGTTCCCATTATTTATTTATTTATTTATTTATTTATTTATTTATTTATTAAAAATGTCAGTTGTATAGAGGAGAGCTAGTGATTTTTTTCCTTTTCCTTTTTAGTTAATCATGTATTCAGATACTGTGTCTATCATCTGTAGGAGTTGACTGGTGGAATTATTAGGGTCACTTATGTTGACTATCATCATCATCTTCAATAAAGATAAAGAATTATTTCTTTCCAATATGAATCTCCTTCATCTTATTCCACTGTCTTGCTGTTCTTGCAAAAACTGTGAGTAGCATATTGAAGAGATATAGGGAGCATGTGCAACCTTGTCCTGTTTCTGATTTTAATGGAATTACTTTTAGTTTCTTTCCATTTGATTAGATGTTGGTTGTAGGATTGCTGTAAATAGCCTTTTTATGTTTAGGTATGTTCTTCACATCTCTAACCTCTTCATGACATTTATCATTTATGAAAGAGTGTTGAATTTTGTTAAATATCTTTTCTGCATCTAATGAGATCATCATGTTGTTTTTTTTTTTCAGTTTGTTTATATGGTGGATTACATTGACTGCTTTTTATATATTAAACCATCCGTGCATCTCTGGGATAAAGCATATTTGATCGTGGTATGTGATCTTTTTATATATTTTTTGGAGTGGGTTTGCAAGTATTTTGTTTTCCTTTGTGCATTTTCACATCTATGTTTATAAAGGAAAATAGGTCTGTAATTCTCCTTTTCTGTTGTTGAATTGTTATGTGCTTTGGGTACACAGGTAACTGTGGCCTCATAAAATGAATACTGCAATTTTCCTTCTGTTTCTATTTTATTGAATAATCTGAGGAGCATTACTGTTAACTCTAATTTGAAAATCCGGTAGAATTTTGCCCTGGGCTATGTTTTCTTTTTTTTTTTTTTTTTCTTTTTTTCTTTTTTTTTTTTGGAGACTTCTAACGACTGCTTCTCTTTCACTAGGGTTTGTAGGTCTATTTACATTTCGTCTGTCCTTAACTTTGGTAAGTGGTACTTATGGAGAAACTTATCCATTTCTTTTAGATTTTCAAATTTTTGTGGAGTACAGAATTTTAAAGTATATCATATAATCTCCTCAGTATCTGTTGTTATGATCCCCCCTTTCTCCTTTTATTACTTTTCAAACTCTCTAACTTTGATTGTAGATAAGGTTTATCAATCTTGTTGATTTTCTAAAATAAAAAAAAACTGTTAAATGGATTCTTTGTATTCACTTTGTTTTTATTTTATTAAATTCAGCCTCCAATTTGATTATTTTTTGCCATCTACTTCTCTCAGATGTGCTTACTTCTTTTTGTTGTAGAGTTTTCAAGTTTGTTTTTAAGTTGCTAGTATAATATCTCTCCATTTTTATTTTAAATGTTGGCAGTTATTGCTATGAACCTTCCTCTCAGCACCCCGTTCATTGTGCCCTATAAATTTGGGCATGATGTATATTCATTTTCATTGAATTCTGCAAAGTCTTTGTATTTTTTTTTTCTTTGTTTATGTCTTGACCCATTTGTAGTCCAGTGGAGAATTACTCAGTTTCTAGGAGTTTGTGAGTTTTCTGCTGTTGTTGATATCTACAGTGGTCTGAAAGGTAGCAGGGACTTGTTTCAGCTTTCTTGTGTCTGTTGATACATGTGTTGTGACTGAGCATATGTTCAGTTTTGGAGAAAGTTCCATGAGGGGCTGATGAGTAGGAATGTTCTTTTGTATTTAGGTGAAATGTTCTATAAGCTTTGTTAGGTCCATTTTGCTTATTTTAGAGCCAGTAGTTCTCTGCTTAGTGTTTGTTTGGATGATCTGTCGACTGGTGACAGTGGGATATTGAAGTCCCCCACTATCAGGGTATGGGTGTCAATATGTGATTTAAGCTGTAGTAATTTTTCTTTTACAAACTTACGTGCTCTTCTGTTTGCGGCATATGTGTTAAGAATTGAAATATTCTTTTGGTGCATTTTCCTTTTGATATATATGCAGTGTTTTTCCCTGCCTCTTTTGATTAGTTTCTGTCTGAAGTCAATTTTGTTAGATATTAAATGGCAATCCAGCTTGATTTGTATGTTAATTTACTTGGAATATCATTTACCAACACTTTACCTTGAGGTAATGTCTATCCTTGATGTTGAGCAGTATATCTTGGATGAAGATAGACCCTCTTTCCACATCTACTTTGTTCATCAGTGTCTTTATACTGAGGAACTGAGACTATTGCTTCATGAGAAGGGACCCTAATGCTGTTTGTGTAGCTAAGAACCAGATAGCTGAGAGTTGTAAAACCAAGCACTACTAGTCAAATAAAAAGTATCTATAAAAAGATTGTAAATAAATTAAAAATTAAAAAAAAAAGATTGTAAGAGTTAGAGGTGGAGGAGGACATGAGGGGAACAAGGCCCTTTGAATCCACTAAGCAAGGTACATATGAGCTCACAGAGACTTGAAACAGCAAACACGGAACATACATGTCTACACCAGGTGCTCATTTTATAAATTATAAATATTAACGTAGTATTTTTATGGATTCCTGGTTGTGAGAAAGAGTGTGTCTATGCTTCTTATGCTCTTGGGACTCTTTTGCTTCTGTTGCACTAACATGTCCAATTTTGTTATAATAATTTTTGCTTAGCTTATCATATATTATCATATTTTATCTAATCACATTTGATTTTTATGTCTTTTATTAATGGGAGAAATAAAATGAGTAAGCTCAGTTAAAAGGGGGTGTTGAGGATGGACTGAGAGGAATAGAGACGGGGAAACTGTAATTAGGATATATTGTATGAGGGAAAAAATCTATTTTCAGTAAAAGGAAAAAATTAAATAGAAAAAGGTTAAAATTCTGTATAAAATACAGCAATTGTTAGTTTTAAATGATAAAGATTTTTGTAGTGTAACCCACATTTTAATTCTATGGTATGCCTTAAAGAAAACATATTCTTATTAATTAGTAATTAAATTAGTATGTAATATTTTGATATTTTGCTTGACTCCTCTCTGGCCCACCCTCTGAAAAATGTTACTATGTACAATTTTGAGTCAAATTAGAAATATAAAATTTGAATCACCTCATTGTATTCTAAAGGATGATCAATTATATTTAGATTGCTTTTTTTTCTAAATCTTGATTTCAAACTGAGAACTTAGTTGTCCAGAATGAATTGTTTAGACTTTCAAACTTCTTAGTCCCGTATTACTGACATAAAAGTCTATAATTTAGTCTTAGCCCTGGTTATCTCTCAGTACATTAAGTAATAGAAATTAGTTACCTCAACTTTGGTCCTTTGGTCCAGATACCCAATAACTGACTGGTAACTTACAAATTAATTTTGAATTCTCTCATGAACTCTAGCATGGGTTCATTTGTACATGCTCATGGTGTAACATATGGGGACTGACCATTCAGAATATGTAAACCTAATTATGGTTCATAAATATTTGGATCTAAGCTACAATGTTGTAATAAAGCCAGATGAACTATCTCTCACTTCTTTTAACAAACAAACAAACAAACAAACAAACAAAACAAAAATAAAAGCAAAAAACCAAACCAGGAGTAGAAGAAGAAGAGGAAACTGAGGAGGCAGAAGATAATCATTAAATGAGTTATCTGGTTAGGTAGATTAAAAAGAGACTAAAGTTCACTTCTGGTCTTTGACTACTCTGAAGATGAGATGCAGGATCTAGTACAAACACTTTGCATTCATCAGATTTTCGCCAACTCATTAGATTGTCTGGAAATAATTTGTAAAAAGAGACAAGACTTATATTAAACATATTAAAATCCTGGCTCTACTATTTGTTTACCTGTGAGCAGATGCCATGAGTAAGCCGAGTCTTATTGGGACTGGCTTACAGTTTCAGAGATTCGGTCCATTGTCATCAATGTGGGAGCACAACAACATTCAGGCAGGCCTGATGCAGGAGGGACTGTTCTATATCTTTATCTAAAGGTCACTAAGAGAATACTGGCTTCCAGGCAGCTAGGATGAGTGTCTAAAGGGCATGCCTACAGTGTCACACCTACTCCAACAATACCACACCTCCAAATAGTTCCACTCCTTGGGCTAGACATATTTAAACCACCACACATATTATGATAAATGTTTAAGCATTCTAGCTCTGTGCAACAGTCCATGGCTTTTGTGAGGCAGGATGACAACACCATGTTATATAGACAATGTATTAATCACTAATCCCATAGATGGTAGCACTTGGTGATATCATAGGTATCGTGCAGTTCACAGTGATGAAAATTCCTATAGTATATACCTATTGCTAAGCAGCAAATAACTCTATTAAAGGCCATGACATTTTCTTATATGCTATCTTATTTGGGTAACTGCATTTGTGCCAGGTGTAAAAGGTGAAGCCATGTAAAGTGTGATTTCATTGAAAAAAAAAAACAAGAAATATAAATTTATTACACTGCAAAAGCATATACAATTTACTTAACACATAATTGTTCTGGATTGTATAGGTTTTTATATTATTCTCACCAATAGTGACTTTGTTCATGAATTTTACATATGGCTCCCCAGTAGTGTGTAGTGCTGCATTGTGTAGGTTAGGGAGATGTACGGTCTGTTATCATATTTTTCATGGGAAAAAGCTAAGGACTTTTCTTTCCCTTACAATTGTATTTGTTAAAAAAAAGAGATACATGTACAGATTATTAAAACCATTTTAGTGTAAAAATATATGAATATATTTTTGGCAGTACTTGATTTTTTTAAAGGTTTGGTAGTATGCATTGAAATCTTACTATTTACAATGATCATAACGTATATGTAAAACAAAATGTAACATGGAAATAGTCAAAGTTTTCTTGGTGTGTAAAGATCAAACATAATAATTTTTAACTAACAAAAATTGCCACAAGGTTATCTTCTTAGCTCTTGAGTTATTAATGATTTAACGTCTAGGTTACTTCACTCTGAGAGGGTGCTATGCACATATTGTTTTTTTTCTTTTTCTAAGAAGACCAAGTCTTCCACTTTTCTTTCTTTTCTTTTCTTTCTTTCATTTTTTCTTTTCTTTCTTTCTTTTTTTTTTTTTTTTTTTTTTTTTTTTTTTTTTTTTTTTTGAGCTTCATATGGTCTGTGAGTTGTTTCTTGGATATTCTGAGCTTTCTGGGGCTAGTATTATTCTGAGACTAGTATAAGCAGCCCTATGTATAATAGCCAGAAGGTGGAAAGAATCCAGATGTCCTTCAGTAGATGAATGGATACAGAAATTGTGGTACATTTACACAATGGAGTACTACTCAGCCATCAGAAACAATGACTTTATGAAATTCCTAGAAAAATGCATGCACCTAGAGAATATCATCCTGCGTGAGGTAAACCAGTCACAAAAGAACAGACACAATATGCAGTCACTGTTAATTGGATACTAGCTCCAGAAAGCTAAGGCTTTTAAAGGATCGATTTCTGGGTAAAAATACCATGCAGGATTTAGGAGTAGAAACAGAATGGATGCCATCACTGTTATAAGCATAGAGTCTGTACTTGAAGAGAATGTGTACTCCTCTAAGTGTTAAAATTTTAAAAAAAAGTTATAAAATAAAGACTGTTTTGTACTTTAAGTTATTTTTTTCACCTTTTAGTTATTAAGTGTAATTAGAATACAACATAATGACACAGTTCTTTTTGTATATGCTTAATACATTTTGATAATTGATTACACCCAGGTAGTTCCAGACAGATTCTGCCAAGTGTTGCAGAAGAGTTCTATCCATTCAGAAATGTCCCTCTCCACCCCTTCTAGTTGATTCTGTCTTCTACTCCCAGCCACAAACAGCCACTTCAAATTCATCTTGTTAACACATTTTGTATATTTTCATCCTCCAAATGCATAGAAATGTAATGCTGTATCACATGAAGATGGACTGGTTTTGTTTATACACTTAATACATAAGAGTTAAGCATAGTGGAAGCATTCAGTATGTTAAAAATGCCAGTTTAGATTCATCAGGGTGTTACTGAATACAGCAGTTGGATTTTTTTCCCCTCTTTTCTTTCTTCTGAGGTTTCTGGAGGGTAAATTCTCTTCTGCTTTCAATAAAGCATAAAGCCTATTTGCTCTTCTGATGTCCATTTGTTTCATTCTTGAGTTTTATTTCTCTATGCCTTCTTGGATAATGTAGTTGTTTTTGGATAACCATTGAAGAGGAGGCTTTAGCTGTGCTGAGTAACCTGCAATCTAGAGACAGTATTCTTAACCACTGCCTTTAAGTCTCAAACACCAAGTTAGTCATTTATTGCAGCTGCTCCTCAAAAGGCAAAACCAATGAGGAACAGACAGCTCCTGAGCCCTGGAGCCCAAGCTCCCAGGAACTGGTTCAGACATGTAAAGGCAGGTATCTGGGCTTCAGCTGCTTCCCAGGGTCTATCTTGTCCATTCCAGGGGAAACTCCCACAATTACTATGTCCCCTGCTTTCAAACCAGCTCTGGCACTTCCTGTATTGCCTTCAGTGTTATCCAGAGTTATCCCAAAGTTTCTCTTGGGAAACAGCAAATCTTTCAGTGCACGAACCTCTGCTTTTATTTACCTTTCTGATCTTAGAAAACAAATGACAAATGAAGATTTTATAAATATCTATGCAGCAAACATTTAGTTGACATTTTTGTCTTTCTCTTGTGTAAATGCCCTTGAGCATTCTAGATCTCTTCTTACCCTCTCTGACTTATATCATGTACACACATGGACAGATGCCCACCTCTACACACACCATCCAGGTGGATACCTATATTGTTTGCATAGTTTTCTGTTCTTATCAGCATCAGCAATGTTTGGGAATGTTGGACTGTATTTTTCACCAACATTTTCAGTTGTTTCTAATTTAGCCATTATACATGAGAAAGTACATTTTTCTTCTTTAACTTGCATGACTGATGGTATTAAGCATCTTTTCCTGTGCTAATCTATCATTTATCTGCCTTCTTTGGGGAAGAGTTTGTTCAAGGCTGTTGGCCATTTTGCTTGTTATCTTTTCATCATTTACTTTTATGTCCAGCATTAAAAGGATAGTGAGAATGATTTTCCAGTGCTCTGACTTGTCTGCATATTTTTTTCACTATATTTTTATGAATGGAACTTTTTAATTTGGAGAGATTTTAATTTATCATCAATGTAAGCTTAGAAGTAACAGTTTGCTTTGTGTTTTATGATCTTGAAAATACTTTCCAGTGGATTCTTCTGAAGGCTTTTATTATTTCATATTTCATGTTTAAGTCTGATCTATGGCAGAGAAATGTTTGTGGATTGAGTATCACAGAGGTCGAAGATAATTGTTTTAGTGTATTCGTATTTTTCAGCAACAGTCAGGAATTTTTTCATTTTTCACACTACTTTTCGTCTTGATAAAAATAAAAGATCCATATAAAGGTGGTAGATTCCTGAGCTCTTCCTTTCGTTTCTTTCATTGATACCTTTAACATCTTTATACATTCCATACTGTCTTGGGTGTTGCAGATTGAAATTGATATTTCAAGGTTTCAAAATTTCTGCTTTAAAGTTGGTTTTGTCTGTTTTAAATTCTTCCAACTTGCTTGCAAAATGAAGAAGCAGCTCACCGGTTTCCTCCAAAGGGCCTAATGAAATTTCATGAAGAAGAAAAGTGTAAGAAAATTGATATGAAGGAATATATTTACGAAATTAAAGCCTTCATTCTTCCATTGTTGCATCTGCTATGTTTTTAGATTGTGCTCTTACCAATGCCATTGAAGCCAAGGGTGGGACTCTGCCACCTAGCCTAGAGTCACTTGGGAAGGAGGAACATTATTTGAGGAATTACTGAGATTAGATTGGTCTGCCTGGTATGTAATTTTTTTCCTTACCTCTGCATATTTGAGGTTTTTCATTCTGTTATGTTGTTTATAAGTTTTATTTTCTAGATTCCATTACTATGTCCAAAATCGCAAGTGACTTTTTCAAGTTAATGCCCCCCTCCCCCCGAATTCTTCAGCATTGCTATTTTAACATTCACTAATCATTTAAGTTGCAGCTTTCTTTTGTGGATTTAATGGTATTTTCAAAACCCCAATCATTTTTTGTACATAAAATTGTGGGTATTTTTTTCTTTTTCCATTTTTTTGGTTTTTTTTTTTTTTTTTTTTTGTCTGTTTGATTTTGTTTTTCTTCAGCTTGCTGTATTGAAGCTTTAGTTACAGCAGTAAAGAGGAGAGAACAGTCTTGACTTCAAGATGGTAACCCAAATTGTTTGATTTTTTTCAACATTAAAAGTGTTATGGAGCAGAAACTGAAGGATAGGTCACCCAGAGACTGCCGCACCCAGGGGTCCATCTTATATGCAGTCTCCAAACCCAGACAATATTGTGGATGCCAAGCAGTGCACGTTGCCAAGGGCCTGATGTAGCTATCTCTTGAGTGGCTCTACCAGAGCCTGAGAAAATTGATGCTTTCAAAAATCAACTACTAGACTGAGCACAGGGTCCCCAATGGAGGAATTATGAAAAGGACTGAAGTTGCTGAAGGGTTTTCAACACCATAGGAAGAACAACAATATCAACCAACCAGACACACCAGAGCTGCCATGGCTCCAGCCATGTATGTGGCAGATGATGGCCTTATAGGGCATTCATGGTAGGAGAGACCTTTGGTCCTGTGAAGGCTCAGTGTCCTAGTGTAGGGGAATGCCAAGGCAGGGAGGTGGGAGGAAGTAGGTGGGAGGTGGGGGAACACTCATATATGCAGGGGTGGGGGATGGGATGGGAGATTCCAGAAGGGAAACCTGGAAAGAAGATAACATTTAAAAATTTAAGTAAAGAAATTATCCAATAAAAATATTACAAAAAAATGATATTACCTGTGGGGTTTTACTTGGAAATATTTACTATACCAGGCAGTTAAATTTTTTAGCTACTTTGCCGACAGTTTTTATTGTGAAAGTGATGGATTTCAATATTTTTATGTTGAAATAACTATGAGTTTTCCTTTGGTTTTTGTTACTATATCATGGAGTGCTGTCCAGCAGTACTTGTAATATTTAATCAGTCTTGTATTCTGAGGAATGCTTCATATTAAAACATAAATGATTGATTTGCTGATTTTATTTTTGTTGTGGGGGGCGCTTTGCTTTGGGAATCTTAAGGAACTTGAAAGTTAATTTGCCAGAAAATATTGTCATATGTTTGTTTGTTTGTTTTCCCATTGTATTTTTTTTGAATTGTGCTAACACTGGTCTCTTAAAGTAAGCTAGGAAGCTCTCCTCCTCCCCATATGTTCTGAAGTTTTCCTATAACTTTGCTATTTTCATAATGGTTGAAATAACCCATAAAGTCATCTAGCCTTAATCTTTCTTCAAGGTTACAGTGGTGATTTGTAATCCAGTTTCTATCCTTGGTCTTGGCTTATTCTGATTTTCTACCTTGCTTAACAACAATATGGTACTTGGCTTATTCTGATTTTCTACCTTGCTTAACAACAATATGGCAATATGTTTTTGAAGTTGTTTGTTGTTTTTATTCAATCTACTGAAGCTATTGGTTTACAATTTTTTTCTTCATCTTAATGTTGGTTTAATCTCTTATAGCATTTGTCTTTTAGTTCCAGCCTTTGAAAACTAAACCTTGAATATATATTAAAAGAAAAGCAATTAGTTTACTCTGTGAATTTTTCTTGGTATTGTTATTTTACAAAATCATGGGAGTTGTGGCCTCAGTGGTTAAGAGCACTTGCTGCTCTTACAGAGGACCTGAGTTTGTTTCCCAGTACCTATACCAGGCAGTTTACTACTTCCTGGAACTCTGTTTCTAGAAGACCTAATTCTTCTTTTCTAAATTCAGATATTGTACCCTGTTTTGATAGACACACACATCATTATGCCTGCCCTACAGACATACAGACATGTAATTAAAATTAAAATATAGAATTCATGAGCATGTCTTTGAAAAATGGACTTTTTCACATTTGAGTTCAATTTGTTAAATTTGGGTTCCTAAGTTGTTGGTTTTAAACATTTAACACTTCTTTGTGATACAGAATTAGATCTTGAACTTTAAAATTTGCTTTTGAAGAACCGGTACAGTCTCACTAGTAAGAACACTCCAAATTTTTGCAGAGGGTTCTGGTTCGGTTCCCGACACTTACATGTTTGCTCACAAGCATCTACAACTCCAACTTGAGGAATCCTACGTGTTCTATAGGTATGTAGTACTTATGCATACATTCTGGCAGGACAGTCGTACTCATAAATTTTAAAATTCATGTAAATCAAATCTAAAAATGCCTTTTCTTGGTCTAACGTGCAACTTACATGTCAGGTTTTATGTTCACATTTCATTAGTATGATTAATATTGAAATACTTGCACATAGGCTTCTGACAGTAACACACATCATTAGTTCAGGATAAGACATTTGGCTAAAATTAATGTTAGTCACAATGTGGCTGTTGCCCATAATATGATGATTAGTTTTTAAGGTACTTAATACTGTTTTCTTTGAAAGGGAATAAAGAAGCTATAAGTGCTCTCAGTCAAGAATGGAAATGGCCTCCTTCTCTTCTTTTGGGTGAAGGAGTGCATATGAGTAATGCTGGGAAGGACTGACCATGAATAATTTACAATAACTTGAGATCTCGTGTGGTAGGGAAGATGAAATATACATTGGTTAAATGAGAGAGAGCCACGCTGTTTGGGTTTAAGGTCATTTCAGTAATGTACAGTACTATAATTCTTTTTCCTCTCACTATTCTCGCAAGTGTATAATAGAATAAGTAATGCTGTGTAGCCAACTGAGGAGTGAAGCCAGACACATTTTAATATAATCACTTGAGAAGTTTGAGCAGTCAGAGAATTCACAAGGCACTGCTGATTTCATTTGGGCTAATGGCCTGTTTTAGGGTACTATCTTTTCATTTTTATAGTGCATGGGAGCATTTGATAATGTGTGATAACAGTTATGCATTCATCTAAAGCAGTGGTTCTCAACCTGTGGCTACGGGTCATCTAAGATCACCATATGGCACAGATATTTACATTACGATTCATAACAGTAGAAAAGTTATAATTATGAAGTAGCAATAAAAATAATGTCATGATTGGAGGTCATCCCAGCATCAGGATCTGTGTTAAAGGTTGCAGTACTAGAGAGGTTGAGAACCACTGCTTTAAAGCGTGTTTGGAATCATTCTCTAGATTTCATGCTCCCTAAATTCCTTATGACTTTACTCTGTGATCTAAGCTACATGTCATAGTATCATAACTACATTGCCTGCTAAGGAGGGAGTAGTGCCCCTTTTCTTCTTGAAGGGAGCTCAGGCATTGTAAACTCTAGGAAGATTTTTTTGACACAACCCATAGTTTTTTCTAGTCGTGTAGCCCACATGTTGCAGTGCAAGGTCACACATCCAGTAATATTTGGCAGCACAATGTTGGGGAGAAAAAATAATAATTATTTTCCAAGAAGGCTAGTGTTGATCTCTCAACTGTTACAGGCATTGGAGTGTAACTGCCGAAGAAAATTAAGTAAAATTTTAAGCGTGACTTTAAACCAATTCCAGAAAACATAGTTTATCTGCAGTTGAGAAGTAGACTAAAGCACTGTCTGAGATTTTTTTCTGTAAAAGCAGGTATAATTGTGGAAATAAAAGTATGTGGGAATACCTTACATTCTATATAGTAAAAGACCCCACAGTTATATCCCAGAGAATTTTTTCTAGTGTCTTTTTAATTTAGTATAAGCTTATAATTAAAATTTGAGAAACACAGAAGCCTTTCTGAAGAATGGATATATTTAAGGGAATTCTTAGAGAAGAGTGTTTAATCTTTCTGATGTTTATCGGAGCTATATGAAAAAAATTCATACTTTTCATCTGCATGTCAATGACTGATGTAATTCTCCTTCTTACTGATTAATAACATGGTTTCATATTTGTTTGTTGCCATAGTGAGAGTCCTTTGTTGTCATTGTTGCTCAGGTTTAACTGGATATTCTGGTTATAGTAGTAAGAAAATAACTAGGAAGGGTTGTTGGCAGTAGAAAAGGGGAATAGTGGTTTGGGAGAGAAGCTCTTAGAGAAGGACAAGTGGGAGGCTCATAGCTGGGAAGAGAGGCTATGTGGTAGATGTAGGTAAGTCACATACTGGAGACCCGGGTGAACAATCTCCCAGAATTCTCATTGCTTATGCCTACACTTGGAAAAAGAAATGATACTGGTGTGCAAGCAGCATTTGAACGATTATGATTGAATATATTTTTATAATAGTAGTGGGCAGAGAGGTTACTAGAAAGTGTTGATATAAGTAAGACATGGCATGGGAAAATGTAGGAAGTAGACATGCTGGCAGGAGAAGTATTGGGGAATGACTTTCCTAAATGAAAATGTGACACTATGTAATTTGAATGTGTGTGGGTATGTGTGTATATGTGCATGTATAAGGAATTGAATAATGAATCATAATTAGATATATAAAAAATAGTAATTGCTTTGTCTTTAGTAGTCATAAAGTTCTTCAGAGGAAAGCATGATTTCTAGTCTTTTTCAAGGAGCATTGTCTTCTCTACAGTAGGTTAAAGGTCATTGGAGGTAATGTAGATATTGAGAAAAGGATTAGGGGCTCTATGCCTAGATATTTTCCCATTCAAACTCTCCAAACTAGAGGTGAAATTTAACCCAGCTTGGTTATATCTGGTTCTAATGATGGCTTTGCCAATCATAATTGTAGGATTTTGTGTGCGTGAATTGGTATCTCCTTGAGTGCACATGTGTTAGTGTGCATGAATGTGTGTGCATGCATGCATGTGTGTGTGTGTGTGTGTGTGTGTGTGTGTGTGTTTGATAGCATATTAGCCAGAAAAGCATGAATTCTACCTGTAAATGTTTGAGGAGGTATTTAAGTACTTTTTATTTACTCACAGTGCCATGTGAAGCAGGAGATTTAAAAGTTACATTTTGGTAGTTAAAAATGTGATAAGCAGGTTTTCTTTAGAGCTACAATGCATTTACCATACTGTTTACCATGTTAAAGGTGTACCTCAGTGGATGTATACATTCTCATGGTTGTGCAACCTTGTCTATCCTTTAATACATTTTAGCAACATAAAAATTATATATTTGCAGCTACTTCCCATTCTCCTCTCAGTCTTACATGTCCAATCTACATTTTATTTACACTGTAAGTGAATTTCAAAGAAACAGAAATATCTAATATGAATGCTAGAATGTCTGCTTTTCTTAGTTTATTGCTCCCAAGAGTTAGCCTACTCATAGCATGTGTTAACATTTACCATTTTTTTGTGGCTGAGTGATATTCCAATGATTTTATACAGCACTTTTTGTTCAATATGCATGATGAAAACTGGTTTTCTCCTCCCTTGTCTTTTATAAGTATCATTGTTTCAACTTCCAGTATTTCATGAAGCTTTTTGTGTGAACCTTTATTTTCCATTTTCTTGGGTGGAAGTAAGATTTGCTAGGTCACATATATTCTTAAATTTAAGTTTTGGAGTAACTCTCTCCACCCAAAGTCTCTTATCTTTTTAGCCCTACCAGAAATATAAAAGCCTTGCAGTGTGTTTCTGACTCTTTACTAATATCCTAGGAATGAAGTAATCTCTCCTATGGATCCTGTGAGAATTTCCTTAATGCTCAGTGTTCTGAATTGGATTTTGAATGTACTTGGGAGGTCTCCTGTCTTAAAGATGAAGTCAAGTGTGTGGTTATTGAGATATAGAAGATACTTTAGGAGGTAGAGATTAGAGGATGGTACTTGGATGATTATAAACATGTTCTTACATGTTTTTGTGAGCAAAATAAAGAGGTAACTGATGATGAACTATAACTCCTAATATTCAGAGACAATAGCAACTTTTTTAAAATGTGGTGATAGTCTCAGGTATTTTATTATAGTTATGGAAAGCTGAATAAAAGAGTCATGTTATGGAACATCATTTTATTAGCTTTGTGGTTAATTGTGTATAATATTTTGAAGAGCTATCTGTTTATTTTTTCAATTTTAAGCTGGATATTTGTCTTAATTGCATCAAATAATTTACATAGCTTCTATATTAAATCCTTAACAGATACATGATTTGCAAATATCTTATTTTTTTCTGTTTTTCCAATCATGTAATATGACCCAAAGTTATTATTATTATTATTATTATTACTATTGGTTGCATCCAGTATGTAATTTCTTCTTTTGTTGCCTCCACTATATCCAAGATACAGTTTAATGAAGGACATAGTGATTTATGCAGATTCTTCCTACTAAAGTGTTTATAGTTTTAGCTCTTACATTTTGGCCTATGTTTTGTTTCGATTAATGTTGTATATTATTTGAGGTAGAAACTTAAGGGTGTTCGTTTAAATGTGGGTAGCTAACACTGTTTGCTGGAGATGGGAGTCCCTTTGACACCTGGTATGTTATCTTGACTTTTGGTCTAGTTGATATTGATTGACAGCTTGAAAGAATATGGAATTATATAAATCTCTGGACATGTCTGTCAGTAAGCTCTAGACCACATTCATTGAAGTGAGAAGACCCAACCTAAGTATGGATTAAATCATTCCATCGACTTGGTTCTCAGATTGTTACACAGGACAAAGCACACTGGGCATTGGCATTCATTGGTCAGCTGCTTGACAGAAGATGCATTGGAACCAGTTGCCCCAGTCTCCTGCTAGCTGCTTTCTCTCCCATGATGGACTGTTTTCTCAAATTGTGCTTCAAAGCAGATTGCTCCATTAGTCAGATCCCAAGACACAGCAATGAAGAGAGTGGCTAATGCAGCAAGCTTGTCTGAGGCAATCAGCTTGAGTGTGGGTAGTTACTTCTTAGATTGAGTATATGCCACCTCTACTGCCATAGTGTCATTAGTTTTTGCTCTTCTATAGGCATGTTATATAGGCATGAGTATCAGATGTGGATACTACTGGTGAACATGCAATGATAACTGTGGAATATGCCTTCTTATTTCAATGTGGGAAGAGTTATTTCACTATTCTGATGAATCAGATATGGTTTGTTTGTTTGTTTGTTTGAGTTTAAGAGCTAGATGGCTGAAATGGATTATGTTCTAGGATTGGTGACTGTAGCACCATTGTATGCAGCATGCTTAAGGAAGAAGTGAAGGAGGCCCAATGCTTATTTACAGACAGCTCAGGATCATTACATATGCCAATGAGAATTGTTGCAAAGCCTTGATCAATGTCAGATTGGAGGTAGATTATGACTCATTCAAGGTAGTAGCAATATATGACCAAAGGCAATGGTGAGATATTCAGTATTACAGGGTGACTGAAAGGGCAGAATAGGTCACAGTGGAATGTGAGTGTTAAGGAACAAAGAGAAACCAGGAAAATAGAAGTCAGGCAAGGAAAGAGTGATAAATACTGTTTACAGGGTACTCTTAATTGATGTTATGAGATCTGCGATCTTTAGGCTTTGTTTCTGAGTTTCTAACTATATAACAGAGTTTTCTGATGTATGTTATCTGAGAAAATTATTGGTTGTTTTGACACAAAGCACCAGCAAATATGTGATTTTCACATTTCTCATTGTTGTAGGTTTTAGTATGCCTGAATCAAAAGTGCCACTTAGTGAGCCTGTTGCCACAGGCACATTGCTAACAGCACTGCTTATTTTGCATAGTTAAATCTTTAAAGGAAATGCACAGAAGCAATTGATAGAACAGTAGCCATGTTCTAGATGATGGAACTCTAGTCGTAAAAGGAAGGTGCCCAGTGTTGCATAACTAGTGAGTGATAGAAGTTCAGGTCCCCATGACATGTGTAATAATGAGATGGAAAATGACATATACCCTGTACCCTAGCACTGTTGTGCAGAGACAAGATCTCTGGGCCTTATCCATTGGGCAATATAGCTTAAGTCACTGGATCTAGTTTTATTGAGAGACATTATCTAACAAACAAAACAGGCAAACAAAACAAAAAACAAAATAAATATCAAGGTGAGGAGAGATCAAGGAAGACACCAAGTTTAATCTGTGACCTCTACTTGTACTTGCACATGCTTGTGTATGCATCCACACAGACCTGCACACACACACACACACACACACACACACACACACACACACACACAGTTAAGCATGCTATGTGTAATGAATGACTTTCTAGCTATTCTTGGTGCCACCTAAAGCAAGAACTTGACTTTATCTTGTCATTGGCAGAGATGCACATAGATCACTGTAATTCAGAAATCATAGAGCATATGACAACCTTTTGATTACAGTGTTTTGTGTTTTCATTATCCCAAAAAATGCTTCTAATTCAAACCAGTTTTTTTTTTATTCTTATAGTCTTCTCAAGGAAAAGGTGAACTGCACAGGCATAATTTCCATAAGTTATACAGGAAATGCATTTAAATTCAAAGGCAGTATTTTCTGTGATCATATACATTGCCTTCTGCTACAAATTTAAGGTGTCTCAGTAAAACTAGGAAACTAAAGAGATCTTGTCCAAGGTATTCTAAGCAATGCTGCATAGAATTCATAATTCTTAACCAGTCTAAGACAACAAGACCTTAGATATTGAGGGTAACTTTCGGTGTTCTTTGCCCTTATGAGCCAGAGGTAATATACTATGTAAGGTTCCCAGAGAGCATCCCCACTGAGACAGCATAAGCTGAGTAAGAAAATTAGCCAGGATTTTGTCTCTAGAGTGGTCACCTGTCAGTCTTATTTTCTTAGAGTCCAGCATTTAATATCAGAGTTCTCTAGCCTGGGAGTGACTTATAGGGAGTATATTATTTTCAGCTTTTACAGCAAAATTTTCTATGTGAATAAAACTTTCTGACACTAAGAGAGTAACTTTATTTGCTTCCTAAGACTGATATTGAAAATACATCTCTGCATATTGAACTTCCTAGATCAGGAAAGAACATCTATGTATAATGGTATTGTGCAGGATGCTTAGGTATTCTTGAGCTTTTTCATTATATATATATATATATATACACACACACATACATATATAGCATTCATGGTAGGTAGTCCATTCTGTGATGCTGTTATTTTATATAACAAAAGGAAGGCTTGCAATGAGTCTTACCTGGACTCAGTCCTAGAAAAGCAGAGCATGCAGAGGCACAGGCTAGGAATATGGACTTTCTTTAACTCAGAAAAAAAGTCAGATATCCATTTTGTGAGCTGCCTCTTGTGGCTCAAAGGAAGGTTCATATGTATCACTCAGAAGCTATGAGTGGTCCTGTACTAACAGCTGCTAAGATAAGGTTGAGTTCCTTCTAGTGTAGGGTAGGATACATGAAATGTGAATGTTTCTATCCACCTAAGTCAACTTGTCTGAGGACACCTAAGCTGTGAATGCAGCCTCTGGTACCTTGATGCTATCTTTGTTAGACCTGAGCAAAAGTCATGTAAAATCTGCATCAAACTGAGACCCGTGGTGACGTCAGATCATCAGTGTGTGCGGTTTTGAAACCACAAAGTCTATGGTCATATGCTATGCAACAATCAAAATTATACACAGAAGTGAAATAAAAGAAAACCTAATGCTTACGTCTCACTAAAGATAGTTTGCCTTCATTCTTCTTGAATTGCATCTTTGCTTTTATGATCTCCATGGAAATAGTCCTTCTCTTCCCAGTGAACAGTTTTACTTCATGCCTAAGGGATATTACCTCTTCTGTTTTATACATGACTGCCTAAACATGGGCTGAACAAGAACAATGTATAGGCAGACAACAAATAGATCAGTAAAGACCAGGAGGTTTCACCCTTACACAAAGAACTACAGGAAATTAAGGAATGATGAGGCTGGAAGAAATAGTGTTTCCCAGGGAAGGATGTCAAGTGGAACTCCCTGAAAACATACATAAAAGTACTATTACATAGACTGAGTAGAATACATATATTTGTGTGAAGAGGCCATGAATTTGAAAGAGTGCAAGAAAGATATATGGAAGGTATTTGGAAGAAAAAATGCAGAGGGTAGTATTATGTAATTATATTAAAATTCAAAAAATTTCAAAGAGAAGAAAACATGACTTTGTTTTTGAATGGGTCCCTAGTAAACAAACATATGGTGCCTGTTCATCCTCTTTCAATAAGAAAAGAAGCAAAAAGGCAACTATAAGAACACTTACCCTTCTGCCTCTAGATGAAGTTCTCTATACTTCTTGGCATATGAAAGGTGAATGAAAGCCCCAGTTTGAATTCATTCTCATTCTACTAAAATGTCACATACAGTTTTGAAAAAAAAAAAGAGATGGGATAAGAGCTATTATATTGAACCACACCAGTATAGAATTTATTAGAATACTGTTCATAGAATTATTTATAAAATATTGTATTTTAGACATTAGAGAATTGGGGCTAGGAGGTAACTCAATCAGTCAAATACATAACTAGCATTCATGAAATCCCAGATTTGATTCTCAGAACCAGACAAAGCTTGATGTGGTGACACATGGCCACACATTACAACTGAGTTTATGGCAATCCTCAGAAACATAGTATATTTGATGGTGTACAGGCTTTGGGTTAGAAAGTTTGGGGAATGTCCATAGTTCTTGGGAGCACAGTTATTAAATCCCGATTTTCAGACAATCACTGAGGGATGTCAGAATGATCATATACTGTTAAAAGCTTGCTAACACAGATGGTTTTATAATAACTGTTTATGGATCACTACATTTTCTTTACAGACAAGGTATACTGTAAATTACAACCATCAGAGTATTGAATTTAGCTATTCTTCCCTCTGTGTAGTCCTGAGTTCTTTAAGACACTTAAAATTCCACTGACACTGTTTTTGCTAAACTGTCTGTCTATGCTTCTCTGAATATACTGAAAATCTGTACAAGAAATTCTTATTAGGACATCATCAGAAAAGTGCCCATATAGAGAGTACTCCCCACCTCATCACACAAAGATGTGAAATAGACCATTTTCCATGTAGGTGCCTTTTACCCTAAATTGCTAAGCCATTGTAGGTCTCCTCTTTAATATTTGGTCATCACTGTTCAGGTGCTATGGATACCACAGTAGGACCTCAGAATTGCTAGATTGATTGCAACTGTTTGCCAAACATTTATTAGAGACTCAGAAGCAGCCATACATATTTCATTCATAAGGATTCCATATCTTTGTGCCATAAGTTTTCCAGGCAGTTGTGACTGACTTCATGTACTTGTCCCATCCCAGGTTATATTCTTCACCACAGCTATAAAGTAGCCTAGGAAGATAGGTCTCTTACAATTGGAGAAAGTCACCTCACACTATGGGAGATATTCTTCTCTGTAAAAAAAAAGTGCGGATGCATGCTGTCCAAATAGAACGGCAGAAGCCCACCCTATCTGTAATAGCGTTAGGGAAGCTGTAAATTGGATTCCATTATTACTCCATAATAACATGGTGAAAATTGGCACTTGTGGATGTCACCTTTCCAGTAAGTATGGGTCCGGTTTAGCTCTCAGAAGCTGAATAGTGAATATGGAATTCTTCTTCTTTCCCTCCCCTTTGGGTTTCAAATGAAAAGGCAGCCTGAAGAGGAGAAATGAGAAAGCAGAAACATCTGTGGTTTGGCAAGCTAAAGAAGCCCCGAGAGTATTTGGGGTGACTTGCAGATTGTACAGAAACGTAGAGTGAGCCCAGCAGCTGCAGTGGATATGCTGTTTAAAGCCGTTCCCCCAGAACAGGAACAGTGGGACAATCCTTTACTGACTTGCATGATACATTGGAATGTTGAGCTAATCAGGCAATCTAATTGACTGAACATCTGCAGCTGCTTTATCATTATTCTCAAATGGGCATTATCTCTTTGCATGCCAGGGATGGCTAAGTATCTCTCAGCCTTTCTAATAGAAGCTGACTGTAGGGTTTATATTTCATCTGCTTTCAACTGCCCTGAAACTCAGGTGACCCAATTTAAGGTCAAATACAGTATGGTTTTTCTTTTGCTAGAACAGTTTTGAAGGAAAGGATTGGGGAAGTCGATGTCTAGGTGGAAGGGTGGTGTGTGGAGGGTTGTAGTGACTTGGAGAAGGCTACTATTACGTTTGTTTCTGTCAAGTACATAGGGTTACATGCTGAGCCATGGTAACATATAGGCGGTGGAAGGACACTTGGAAGCCTAGTTTCCATAAATATAAAGATCCCCACACAAGTACAGGAAACTGCAGCAGAATCATTTGCTTTCCTCATTAACCCCCCTTCTCTTGCTGGAGAGTTTTACCTGGCTATAACCTGTGCCTATACCTAAGCCCTTTAATTATTTTCACCCATCATTTTCTGGATGCTGTTGCCATAGCATCGGGTTCTTCAGCAGATAGAGAGAAAACAACAGTAATGTGTGTGCTGTTTTAACTCTAATTAAGACTCACTAGGCCACACACAAAGTGTACATGTGAAAATAGGAGGTGGGGCATCTCTTTGTGAAGAAGGGATCCTAGGAGGGACAGAGCAGAGTGCAAGAAGGTAAAGGAGGTGGAAATAACCAAAGTTCATTATATAAATATATGAAACTGTCGCTAAAGAATTTAAAGGGGAATACAGCAACTCTAAGGGGGAAAAATGTGGGAATAGGGGTTTGTGAATACTAAAGCAAAAAACATCAGCACCACAAACACAGAATGCTCCCCGAGTACATGAGATTTTACATGTATATTTTTTTGCAGCTAATGCTGGAATTTATTTCTGCAGATATGATCATGTTTTGCTTGTTTATACCTTCTATGAGGAATACAAATGAGAAATAATGGTGCTTCTAGAACTATAGCATTAGTACCAAGCAGGTGCTAGGAACTTCCTCCCCAGGGCTTAGATAAATTACTATGGTCTTGAATGAGCCAGGTTTGGGGGGAAAGTGCATACTTCCTCTCCTAGCCTTAGTAAAATCTTCTTTTCTGAAGATTGTGTGGGTCTGGGTTGTGAGTTGTCACGTCTGATCATGCTTTTCACCTGTACATGTAATCATCAAAACCAAACAAATTCTTACAAAATGTAACTGTAGTTTTTCTTTACTGTGATGGGAGGTATGTTCTCATAAAAAGAGCTACAGTGCCTATTCATTTGCTAAGTTCTATTCTTTTGCTTGCTAAACCGATTTCTTTACATTCTGTAGAAAATAGCGAAAGTGAGATAGTTATACCTCATCTCTTTGTAGCTTGCAGATGGTAGGCTGACAGCAGTAAAGTATTTCTACATTTTTTATATATCTGTGAGTGTTAATTATAATTTGTAGTTGAAATTAAAAATCGGGAAATGTATAGAGATGATTAAGGCATCTAAGGCACATAAATACTTTCTGCTCTTTGGGGTTACCATCTATTCTAAAAACTACCCTATAGAGTGAGTATAGTGGGATGTCCCCATGTGTCTGGCCCAGCTCTAAAAGCTCTGTATATATCAGATCTGTTGAGCCTTCAGAGATGAGGCTGTTGGTTTAGAGTAGGCACTTCTGTATGCACGTGTATGAAGTTATCTAATGAGAGAGAACATACTCTCTCTTCTTGCTTATATTGAGGACTATATACAGATAAGAGTGCAGTACATAGCCAGAGAGCATATGTCTGGGTTTGTCACCCAGACCTCTCTAGTCTCATTCCCAGAGCAACACTGCCAAAGTACAATCCCCTCACTATTGGGCAGTTGTCCCATTTGAGCAGCTGCACCCAGAGTGTGAGACTTGAATTGCTACCTTGAATATGCAATAGCTACTTTGGATAAATGCAATCCAAATTTTAAGAAGCATTTTGCGATTAAGGATGCTACCTGTGTCTTGTTTCTCAGATATTAATGATTTTGGTGGTTGCCTCTTGTTAGTTTATATATGTATAGGTTACTAATATGTGCTTTGATAAACCAAAAAATAACTGTACTTTACTATGTTAAGCAGTAGCACAGTATATTAAGAAAGCCATATGAAGGTATAGCATGGAAAATAAAATAAAATAAAATAAAATAAAATAAAACCAGAAGTTTCTGAGAGGCTGTCTTGTTCCCCTTCTCTTCTCCGCACAACCTGTGAACTCAGCTGTACAATTGGGTGGATGGTCTGTGGGGAGTGGTTGCTATTATATGTGTGTTCTCTTTCTTCTTCTTTTTTTTAACTCTTCAGTTCTGTCAAGACTGACTTTCAGGCACAAAGCTCCCTGCTGGTTGAGGTAGGCTGAGCATGTACAAGGTTATACAATGACTGTCACATGCCAAAACCCCCTTGAAAGGAGGAATCTTCTGAGCTGCCTGCAAGCAGGCCTCTAATGAGGCCCCAAAGGAGCTGGGGTGGCCATTGCTTCCCCTTCACTGCAGAAGAATTATCAACCTCCCAGGAGTTGTTAGTACTCAAAAAATGCTCCAACGCAGATCATTCAAGTTCCTACAGCTAAAGAGTCACAGCTTTTTGGAGCAGAAAGATAACAACTTTCCTTGGTTATTGTTCATTTTGTTATAAGGGAAAACCAGAAATCTTTACAACTTTGAACCAGTCTTAAACATAGTGCTTAAACACAACACAGTTGTATCTACCACTTCCTAATAATAATATTAACCATAATAATTATTATCATTAACATTACTGACCTTGATAATACTGTTTAATATCAAGTTAATATTTTAACATTAATGTTTAATATCAAGTTAAAATACTTTTAATATTTCCTATACTTTTTATTTAACACTGAAATGACGTTAAAGTAAATACATCATTGTTCATGCATTATAGTTGAAAATTAGGATTTAAGATGTTAATTTACCTAAAGTAAAAGAGATGGTGTGCCTAGTCCAAATCTCAGGCTGAAAGTGGAATCCTTACACTGATACTATGTGTGTTCCATCTGGATTGTTCCTTTGACCATTTATTCTTCAAATGATCCTGCACCTGATTAAAAATTAGTAAAAGGAAGAGCTGTGCATACCTCAGAAAATTTTGAATATATTTATATAAGTTATGGAGATATGTATCTGTCACCTAACATTGTGAAGAGTATTGCCAATATTTACTCCTAGAAAGTTAACTGTTTTTACCATGAGTTCATCTGGAAACAGCATAGAGGACAGTTTCTCACAAGTATTCTGTAAGAGGAGGTGGGAAGTGGAACTGGGAAGCCATCCCAGTAGACAGAATTATTATGTCAATAGTTTCGGTCATTCTGTGAGGAGGTCTGAGATACAGGGACCCATCTCAATTCTCCAAGTGTGGGGCAGTGAAGTGGGCCTTTATCTCACAGGACACTTTTAGAAGTTGTATGCAGTTTATATCTGAAGATGCAGGAATAATCTGAGCGATTCTTTCTGGCTGAAGACATTTCCTGGGGAGAAACCCAACTGAGAGCCATCAACCACCCATATTTGTAGCAGTTGCAACAATGAATATTTCATTCTGGAGGGGATTTGCTATAGCCCATCCTCTGTGTAACACACATCCAGGTAGATAACACAGTAGGTCTTGGAAGCTCCTTGCCTGGCATTCTTGTTAGTCTCTCTTACTAGAGAAATTTATGGAAAGACAGGAAAACAAAACAACATATTCTACTGTAAAGCACTGGATAGCTCTGGGTGGGAATGCATAATTACTGTCTCTACCTTGGTATCAGTTATGGTAGTTTATCAACTTGACACATCTAGAATTACCTGGGAAGGAGTCTCAGTGAGGAATTATCTGCATTAGGTTGGCATGTGGATATGCCTGTAGGGGATTTTCTTAATTGGGTTAACTGAGATGGGAAGTCCCACCATAATGGATGGCACCATTTCCTGAGCTGAGCCCCATACTGCAGAAAGGAGAACGTGAGCTGAGCACTTGGTGCCTACATTATTGCTATCTGCTCTTGATTGTGGGGATGTTAGAATCAGTTAGGTCAAGTTCCCGAGGCACTTACTTTTCTGGAATGGTGTACTGTAACCAGAATTGTGAGGCAAATCAACTCCTTCTCCCTGAAGTTCATTCTTTCAGGGGGATTATCCCCCCGCAACAATGTGAAGAGGAACTAAAGAAGTATCCATCTTTGATTCTCTCTTTTTATTTGTGTGTTGGAATTCTGGTCTAAAAAGCCTGCAGTGTCAGTGTGGAAATCATAGCATAAAACTTAATGGGTCTCTCAGTGTGTTTCCTCTTGGAAATGTTTGCTCTGTGGATGTGAGAATATATCTATCTATCTATCTATCTATCTATCTATCTATCTATCTATCTATCTATCTATCTATATATATATATATATTAGTTTTTCAAATGTTTTTGAAATTTCATATATGAGCCCTTATTTATGTAATCTCACTTTTCCTCCTTTAACTTTTCTTGTGTTTCTATCTACCCTCAAATTCATAAACTCTTCTTCAACTTTTATTCTTATGTATATGTATGTGTGTGTAGACACATATACAGTTATATGGAAATACATATACATTACATGCTAAATCCATTTATTGCAGCTCATATTTCTATATGTTCAGGGCTGACACTTAAGGTTGAATAATCATGGAGATCTTCCTGGGGAAAACTAATTCCCTGTCTCAGCAGTCTTCTTGCTCTTTATCTAGAAATGTGCTTTGTGATATTTCTCCCATCCATGTTGGCATGACAACTAACATTGTCATTATAAAAGACTTGTTTAGGCAACATAATTGTTGAGATTGCCTGGATGAAACTTTCCCGTCTTGTCTAGAAAACACTGTTTGGCAGAGAGCATTCTGATTCTCTGTCTTTTACCCTTCTTCCATCTATCTCTTCTATTATTTCTTCTAATCCTTATTTGTAGAGGTTGTGTTTTAGATGTTTCAAGTAGAGTTGATTAACCTAATTTTTCTCTGCACTTCAGCCACTTGTAAACTTTTTAAATAGTCTATATCTGTTGAAAAAATGTGGGACGGGGACTTCTTTGAAGAGGCTTGATGGCTACACATATATTTACATGTAAGGATATATACTTAGTATGATTAAAATCTACATTAGATTAGGAAAATTAGGGTGTGCCCCATCATGTTTCATGGATGGTTGACTAGATTTATAGTAGCAAACATGGGTTCTCTCCGGTTGAACTGGACAAATTCTGATTAGACAGCTGTTACCCCTATGATAAACTTGACATGGCTGTGTCATTGGGGAGCAAAGTCTACCAGGAAAGTTACTATTCTTAGGCTTTACAGTGGGTAGGACTTTTGATAGTTGTTCTCCTTTGGCAATTTGCATAGCATTGTCCATTATTATAAGAGTTACTAGTTTTCAATGATGAGACTTATGGGTCATATCTATTTCTATTTCTTGTGTCCTATGTCTGAAATATGCAATGTCTTCCACAATAGGGTGTTGCTTTCTGGAAGGCACTAAGAATGCCAATAGCTTATAAAATTTTGAGAGTCTCTTGGACTCACCTGACCAAAAAATGAATAAGAGCTTCACATTCTTGGCACTGAGATTCTTGTTACTCTGAGTCTAGAGGGAGGATTGCCATCCCCATGTGTCATAACTCCATCACCCTCTCACAAAATCACAATACATTGTAAGTAAACAGGAAATATTTTCTCTCTTTAAAATTTTCAGACATCCTTAGTGATATTTACTTCTTTTTCTCCCTCTCTTCTGCATCACCCCCTTTTATACCCCTTAGTTAAAGTTTATCATTTTCTCATATTTCCTTCCATAGCATCCTGGTTTTGCAAACACACACACACACACACACACACACACACACACACACACACACACACATGCACACACACACACACACACGTGCACGTGCTCTGTCTGTATAATATTATATATATATATATATATATATGTATATATCTAGGTTGTAATTAAGTATTTGTGCATACATATACATACACGTATATATATGTAACAATAATATAGGAAAAGAGGCTATTAATTTGAGGGGATAGGAGAGAAACTGGGAGGGGCTGGAGGGAGGAAAGGGGGATGTGATATAGTTCTATTTTAATTAAAATATATTCTTTTTTTGTTTTTTTTTCTTTCTTTTTTTTTCTTGAACTTCACACAGTCTGTGAAGTGTTTCTGGGGTGTTCAGAACTTTCTGGGGTTAGTATCCCATTATCAGTGACTGCATATTATGTCTGTTCTTTTGTGACTGGGTTATCTGACTCAGGATGATATTCTCTAGATGCATCCATTTTCTTAAGAATTTCGTTAAGTCACTGTTTCTGATAGCTGAGTAGTACTCCATTGTGTAAATGTACCACAACTTTTGTATCCATTCATCTACTGAAGGACATCTGGGTTCTTTCCAGCTTCTGACTATTATAAATAGAGCTGCTACGAACATTGTGGTACATGTGTCTTTGTTGTATGTTGGAGTGTCTTTGGGGTATATGCCCAGAAGTGGAATAGCTAGATCTTCAGGTAGTACTATGTCCAAATTTCTGAGGAATTGCCAGACTGATTTCCAGAGTGGTTGTATCAGTTTACAACCCCACCAACAGTGGAGAAGTGTTCCTCAGAAAGGCATTTTCTTAACTACTTATTGATGTGAGAGGAGCCACCTCACTTTAGGTTTTATGGTCCTTAGGTAGATGATCCTGAGTGGTATCAGAAAGCAAACTGTGCAAGCCATAAGCTGCAGACCAGAAAGCAATATTCTACTCTGGCTTCAACTTCAGTCTTTGTCTCCAGGTTCCTGTTATGAGTTCCTGCTTTGATTTCCCTTCTGGTTTGACTATAAACATGTATGGTTAAATAATCCCATCCCCCACCAAGTTTCCTTTGGTCTAGAAACAAAACTGTGTGTGTTTGTGTGTGTGTGTGTGTGTGTGTGAGAAAGAGAGAGAGAGAGAGCGAGAGAGAGAGAGAGAGAGCAAGAGAGAGAGAGAGAGAGAGAGAGAGAGAGAGAGATTGTGTGTGTTACTTCCTTGATTATTTGTGACATCTTTGAGGTCTTTGTATATTCTAGATATACATTTTTCTATTGTGTGAGTAGCTGGCAAAGATTCATTCTGAGTCTTTAGCCTTCTTGCTCTCCCTTTATTTGATGCCCTAAAAGGTCATTTTAGTTTTATGAGGTCCCACTTGCCAGTTGTTGGCCCTAATTCCTGAGTGCATAGAATCCTATTTAGAAAGTCTCTTTCTCTGTCTTGTGTGATACTGCCTGTATGTCTATCAATGTAACCAATCCTAGGTTCATATTGAAACCTCTGATCAATTTGGAGATTTGATTTTTTTGTACAGGATAATAAATATCAGTCCTTTTCATTTAACTTTCTTTGAACCATTTGTTGAAGATACAGTCTTTTCTCCAGTGTGTATTTTTAGCATCTTTGTCAAATCAGCTGACAAGTTTTTTTTTGTTTATTGTTTTATAAATTTGCTTTCTGATACCACTAGTTTTTTTGTTTATTGTTTTTGTTTTATGCATGCATATTGGGTCTTCTGCTTTATTCCATTGGTCTGCACTTCTGATTATTGTTGGTTCATTTTGTTTTTATCACTATAGCTCTACAATATAGCATAAAATAAATATAGCAAGCTAATACTTGTAAAATTGTAATTTTGATATTTGTTTGTTTGTTTTTGGTAAAGCTCTTTTATCTCTTCAGTAAGGCTTATTCCTAGATAATTTTTTTTTTTTTTTTTTTGGTCTGCTATGGTACACATTTATTGAAAGCAACAAATTAGTTCTAAAGAAACATGTTAAAATGAATATCCACCATATATGTTAGAATTGACATATGGATATTGCTTGGTATCATTTGTTTGGTTTTTAAATCAGGGTCAGTTGAATTCAGTAAAGTTTCAGGGTCAAATGAATTCAGTAAAGTTTCATCCCTTGTAATACTCTGTTAATGTTTTCTGTAAATTATCACTCAATTCTTTACCAAGCAATGGTTTTGTAATGCTAATGAATTAAAATGAAGGACTCTTTTAAAGTGACATGCAGATACAGACAGAGACACAGAAACAGAAAAGACAGCATTCAGGCAGGCACAGATTCAAATTTATACAACAGATTACAGACAGGAAAAAAGCAAGACACAGAGAAAGAGAGGCCAAGAATTCAAATCTGGGCTTTGCTTTTGGTAAAATTACTCCAAATTTCAATGAGTTTGTCCCTTAGTCTGTTACTCTTAAAGTTCTAACAAATGACTGGGGACACGCACCATGATTAATGTGGTCCATTCCTCATGTAGTGATCAGAAACACCACAAGGAAAAAATTACAAAATCATACCTTGTACAGATACATTAAATATGGGCTTATTTTCTACATTAAATCAAGTCATGAGGAAAAACTGCAGAAGAAAGTACCCACTTTCCATGTGAATTCCTGGGAAACAAATAATACCCTCCACTATCATCTTTAAAAGATAGACAAGTTGGCAGCCATATTTTCAGCTGGTACTTAGAATGAAGATATTATTTGTTTTTTTTTAAACTTTATTTTAAAAAACAAAGATAAAAGAAAAAATGTTTAAACATTTTTTGCATAAATGTATACAAATACAATTATGTCAGTGCTTGGCTTCTTTTTTTTTTTTTTTTTTTTTTTTTTTTTTTTTTTTTTTTTTTTTTAAGGTTTGATACTCTGCATTAAGGTCATACTAGTTACAGTCAGCAAAATGTACATGTAAAACAGGGTGTAACCCGGAATTAGTCAATGTTTTCTTGGTGTGTAAGGATTGAGCATGACTTTTTTTGTTTTGTTTTGTTTTGTTTTCTTTTTTTCTTGGACTTCACACAGTCTGTTAGTTGTTTCTGGGGCAGTCCGAGCCTCTGGGGTTAGCATACCGCTATCAGTGACTGCATATAATTTTTGAGATTGTTGTGAACAGGATTGTTTTCATGATTTTTTTAATTATGGTTCTTAGTATTAGAATACTGTGCCATCAGAATTAATTAAGTTCCAAAGCTTTATAATAGTTACTGGCAAAATATCTGATAAAGTTCACCTGTCAATCTTTGTTTGGTATTGAAAAGGTAAGAATAGAATGCAGAGGAGAGTACTCAGTGGTTAAAAGCACTGCTGCTTTTGCTGAGGATCTGAGTTTCAGTTCCCCACATTCACATGGCAGCTCAAAACCATTGGTGCATTCAATTTCAGGTGCATTCAAATTCAATGTTCTCTTCTTGACATCATTTTCAGACATGCATATCACATATATGCATGTATACAGGCAAAGCAGTTGTGTACGTAACATAAGAATAAATGTTATTTTTAAAATATGAAAGTATATAGATAAACACAATGTTATGAAAATGTAGCAGCCTCACATAAATTTTTCTAAATGGTTACACTTTAAGGTTATGATGAGAAAAGCGTCATGTCAAGAGACATTTGAGTTTCATTATTTCCCAAAGTGTCTTAGGAACCTTTATTTTTGACCCAAAAATAGACATCTCTAGTTACAGACTATGTTGTCCTCCCAGATAAACCTTGAGGAATGTAAATAATTCCAACGATGATATTTCAGTTCATTGGCAGATATGTTTTTCATTTAAAATTGTTATTGGTAGAATAATAACCATTGGAGGACATACACAAGCATGAACTCTTTGCTATAAGGATTTCAATGAGCAAAACAGAACCTTAAGAGGGCCATTGGCAGATGAACTATTCAATTTAGTGCTAGATAAAGCATTGTTTTCCAAAGAATGCATTAATTTTTCTGTGTATGTGTGTTACTCCCGGTGGGCAGGCCATGTTCATTCAGGGATCAGAACTGCACAGAAAAAGCAAGCAGATCCCTTGGGCTATTATTATTGTAGGTTGTAAATCACTTGTGGTGGGTGCTGGGAAATGAACTTGGGTCCTCTAGAAAATCAATAAGTGCTCTTAACTACTGAACCATATTCCCACTTCTGAAACAGCACATTCTTGAAATAGCCATTGAGAAAATATAAAAGTATTTTTTTAAATAAATCTTAAGCCTGATAGTATAGAAACTTTCACCATAAATATTATCAATGGAAACATAATGGATAAAATTTACAGAGTAAATGACAAAGAGTCAGTGTTTATATTGAATAAATCAACAATGTCAGATGCATTTAAGATACAAAATGATGTCAATAATATATAAAATAATACCAACCCTATAGATCAAACAGAAGTGTGGTAGAAATGATGAAACAATAATAATTAATATTGTTTACAAAGTGTTCATAATTGGTATTGATAAAACTTGTCCAACGTTGCTTTTATTCATGACAGATGTAGGAAAATAAATTTGTCACACTATTAACTTTCTAGATTTAAATTTGAATACTTACTGTTTCCAACCATTTTGGGGAATGTAAAATTGGCTATGACATATAATTTCAGTTAGAAGCCAATCCCATATAAACAAAGACATCAGTGCACGCTGTGTATGCATGTGCTCACATGTGTATATTTCAATTATACTTGTCAAATTATTAGAGTGCAGTTCCTTCTGATACATCTGCCTGTGCTGTCTTCCATTGCTTTGAAAGACAAAGGTCGAACCATCCCCTGAATTGGAGAGCCTTTCATGCTAAGAATAGTTGACACAAGATATTTGCATATTTTATAAATCATTAGCAGGCCTTTCGTTCATATACAGAGTCATACGCTCATATACATGCATACTTTAAATTAAATTATTGAGATAAAAAAATTATGGGAGTCTACTAGTTCAACTTGCTTTTTATGCTCATGGACTATATCGGTAAAAATGTCAGGGTGATTTGTGGTGTTGGAGAGTTCACTGGAGTTGATAATAAAGGCAAACAAACAAACAAGCAAGAATCATTTGAAGAACTAAGAAAATAAGCAATTTCAACAAGTAAAATTAAGCATTGTTGATTTTGAAATTATGCCAGGTGTTGTAAATGTGAGAATTTGTGTACTGATTGCTTCAAGTGTCGGAAAAAAAAAAAAAAAAAAAAAAAAAAAAAACCCTGAATGTAACTATTTACAAGGTTAGTAAAACATAATTAAATTTGAGTGATTCAAGGAGAAATTGGACTCCAACTGCCTTTTTAACGATGGAGCTGAAAGCTCCTGAATTGATGGTTGCCTTTGCCCTTGGCTTCATATGTGTATGTGCTTGTGTGTTTGTAGCAAACCATACAACAATAGCACTAATTATAGCAAAAATGAGCTTCCCTTGTATCCCTGAGGATCTTGGTATCTTTAAGAAATGTGTTTCCCATTTAAATATTTGGTACATTTTTCAGAAGAGAGATTAGAAATTGCTCTTGAAGTACAGTGTAAATAAATGGCCTTTCCCTTGGCACTGAGAAGGTTATAGCTAAAGCCAATCAGTCGACTTGAGCTGTGCATCTGTTCAGTGACTGCAATGAATGTGGATAGATAGGTAAGGTTTTACAAATTTCAGACATGGTAATGGAATTTGAATCTTGTGAAAATGACACCGGCTGGACGTAAGAGTTACTAAAATGTTAATGGGAATGGGAAGATGGCAAAAGAATAGTTTTTAGAGTCTTAAAAGTGTGGCAGGTGAGGAGGATGGTTCACTGGATTAGGTAAATGTACCTGCCATACATGCCTGAACACCTGAGCAGATCAGTGCCTGGAACCCAGAGTGGAAAGGGAGAACTGACTTTGAAAAATTACCCTATTACATCTACACATGCGATATTTTTTACTCTCTCTTTCTTCCCTCCCTCCCCGCCATCTCTATCATACAAATGCACGCACAAATACGCACACACACACACACACACCTACACACATACATGCACACACAGAAGCACACAGACATGCACACACTGAAAACTAGAGTGAGTTTTTTGTTTGTTTGTTCATTTTTATTGGACATTTTCTGTGTTTACATTTCTTTTTTTATATACATTCTTTTTTAAACTTTATTTAAAAAACAAAGGTAAAAAATTAAACATTTTTGCATAAATGTATACAAATACAATTGTGTCAGTGCTTGGCTTTTTTTTTTTTTTTTCTTTTTTTAAAGGTTTGATACTCTGCATTAAGGTCTTACTAGTTACTATGAGAAAAAGTACATGTAAAACAGGGTGTAACCCAGAATTAGTCAACAAGTTCTTGGTGTGTAAGGATTGAGCATGACGGTTTTTTGTTTGTTTTCTTTTCTTTTCTTTTTTTCTTGAATTTCACACAGTCTGTGAGTTGTTTCTGGGGCATTCCGAGCCTCATTGTTTCTGATGGCTGAGTAGTACTCCATTGTGTAAATGTACCACAATTTTTGTATCAATTCATCTACTGAAGGACATATGGGTTCTTTCCACATTCTGGCTATTATAAATAGAGCTACTATGAACATTGTGGTGCATATATCTTTGTTGTATATTGGATTGTCTCTAGAGTATATGCCCAGAAGCGGAATAGCTGAATCTTTAGGTAGTACTATGTACACCTATCTGAGGAATCGCCAGACTGATTTCCAGAGTGGTTGTATCAGTTTACAACACCACCAACAGTGGAGAAGTGTTTCTCTTTTTCCACAACCTCGCCAGCATCTGCTGTCATCCGAGTTTTGGATCTTGGCCAATCTGATTGGTATGAGATAGAATCTCAGGGTTGTTTTCATTAGCATTTCCCTGATGGCTAAGGATGTTGAGCACTTCCTTAGATGTTTCTCAGACATTCAATATTCCTCAATTAGGAATGTTTTGTTTAGCTCTGTACCCCATTTTTAATAGGGTTGTTTGATTCTCTGGTGTCTAGCTTTTTGAGTTCTTTGTATACCTTGGCCAGCATCTATGTGGAGGCCATAGGCCTCTATCTGATGTGGAGTTGGTAAAGATCTTTTCCCATTCTGTTGGCTGCTGTTTTGTTTTCTTGACCATGTCCTTAGCCTTACAGAAACTTCGCAATCTCATTAAGTCCCATTTGTTAATCTTTGACCTTAGAGCTTGAGCCATTGGTGTTTTGTGCAGAAAAATTTCTCCTGTGCCTATGTGTTCTAAGGTTTTTCCTACTTTCTCATCTAATAGTTTCAGTGTATCTGATTTAATGTGGAGATCTTAGATCCACTTACACTTGAGCTTTGTACAAGGAGATAAGAAAGGGTCTATTTTCAGTCTTTTGCATGCAGAGTGCCAGTTGGACCAGCACCATTTGTTGAATAGGCTGTCCTTTTTCCATTGAATGTTTACGGTTCCTTTGTCAAAAATCAGGTGACCATATATGTGAGGGCTCATTTCTGGACCTTCTATTCTATTCCATTGATCCATGTGCCTGTTTCTGTACCAGTACCATGCAGTTTTCAGCACAATTTCCATGTAATATAGCTTGAGGTCAGGGATAGTGATTCCCGCAGATGTTTTCTTGTTGTTGAGAATGGATTTCGCTATTCTAGGTCTTTTGTTACTCCAGATGAAATTACACATTGATATTTCCAACTCAATGAAGAACTGGGTTGGAATTTTGATGGGGATTGCATTGAATCTGTAGATTGCTTTTGGTAGGATGGCCATTTTTAAAATGTTGATCCTTCCAATCCATGAGCATGGGAGATCTTTCCATTTTCTGAGATCTTTCTCAATTACTTACTTAGAGGTTTGAAGTTCTTGTCATACAGGTCCTTCACTTGCTTAGTTAGTGTCACACCAAGGTTTTTCATAGTTTTTTGTGACTATTGTGAAGGGTATCTTTTCCCTAATTTCTTTTTCCACATGTATGTCCTTTGAATATAGGAAGGCTACTGATTTGTTTGATTTAATTTTTGTATCCAGCCACATTGCAGAACTTTTTTATTAGCTGTAGAAGTTCTCTGGTTGAGCATTGCCAAGTCCCTGATTTTAGTGGGATTGCTTCAAGTTTCCTACCATTAAGTTTGATGTTAGCTGTTGATTTGCTGTATATTGCTTTTATTATGTTTTCGTATGGACCTTGGATTCCTGTTCTTTCCAGGACTTTTCACATGAAGGGGTGTTGAATTTTGTCAAATGCTTTTTCAGCATCTAGTAAGATGACCAAGTGATTTTGTTCTTTGAGTTTGTTTATATGGTGAATTGCATTGATGGATTTCCTTATATTAAACCATCCCTACATCCCAGGGATGAAGCCTACTTGGTTATGGTGAATGATTGTTTTGATATGTTTTTGGATTCGGTTTCCAAGTATTTTGTTGAGTATTTTTGCATCAATGTTCATAAGTGAGATTGGTCTGAAGTTCTCTTTCTTTGTAGGGTCTTTGTGTGGTTTAGGAACAAGGGTTATTGTAGCCTCAAAAAAAGAGTTAGGTAGTATTCCATCTGATTCTATCCTGTGGAATAGTTTGCAGTGTATTGGTGTTATGTCCGCAATAAATGTCTGATAAAATTCTGCACTGAACCCGTCTGGACCTGGGTTTTTTTTTTTTTTTTTTTTTTTTTTTTGGATGTCAGGCTTTTGATGAGTTCTTCTATTTCTTTAGGTGTTATAGGGTTATTTAGATGGTTTACCTGGTCCTGGTTTAACTTTAGGATCTTGTATCTGTCTAGGAATTCATCAATTTCCTCCATATTTTCCAACTGTGTGGAGTATATGCTTTTGTAGTAGGATCTGATGATTTCTTGAATTTCCTCAGTTTTAGTTGTTATGTCTCCTCTTTCCTTTCTGATTTTGTCAAATTGTATACTCTCTCTTTGTCCTCTAGTTAGTCTTGCTAGGGGTTTATCAATCTTGTTGATTCTCAAAGAACCAGCTCTTGGTTTTGTTGATTCTTTCGATGGTTCTTTTTGTTTCTATTTGGTCTCTTTCTGCCCTAATTTTGATTGTTTCTTGTCTTCTACTCCTCTTGGGTGTATCTGCTTCCTTTTGTTCTATAGCTTTTAGCTGTGCTGTCAAGTTGCTGATGTATGCTCTCTCCAGTTTCTTTTTGGAAGTGCTCAGGGTATGAGTTTTCCTCTCAGTACTGCTTTCATTGCCTCCCATAGGTTTGGGTATGTTGTATTTTCGTTTTCATTGAATTCTAGAAAATCCTTAATTTCTTTCTTTATTTCTTCTTTGACCCTGCTATTGTTTAACAGAGTGTTGTTTAGTTTCCATGTGTATGTGGGCTTTTTGTTGTCTTTTTTGTTTTTAAACGAATTATAGGTGGAAAACCCTATACAATGAGGGGAACTACATCCTCGTAAAAACAAGAAAACTCCTAAGGAAGAAAACCAAAAGAATAAAGAGGCATAGACACAACTCAACCTACAAAAGCAATGATAGCAGGAAACAGAAACCACTATTCCTTGATATCTATTAACATAAATGGACTCAACTCCCCAATAAAGAGATATAGGCTATCAGACTGGATAAATAAACAAAATCCAGCATTTTGCTGCATACAGGAAACTCATCTCAGAGACAAAGACAGACACTAACTCAGAGTAAAAGGTTAGGAAAAAAAACTTCCAAGCAAACAGCCCCAAGTAGCAAGCTGGAATGTCTATTCTAATATCGAATAAAGTAAATTTCCAACCAAAAGTTATCAAAAAAGATAAGGAAGGACACTTTTTACTCATTACAGAGGAAATCTGTCAGGAGGAACTCTCAATCCTTAACATATATGCTCCAAATACAAAAGGAGCCACATTCATAAAAGAAACCCTAGTAAAGCTCAAAAAATACATTTCACCCCACACAATAATAGTGGGAGACTTTAATACTGCACTCTCACAAATGGACAGATCATGGAAACAGAAACTGAAAAAGGACACTGTAAAACTAGCAGAGACTATGAACCAACTGGAATTAATAGATATCTACAGAACATATCATCCTAAAATAAAGGAATACACCTTCTTCTCAGCACCCCATGGCACCTTCTCGAAAATTGACCACATAATTGGACACAGAACAAGCCTCAATCTATATAAGAAGATTGAAATACTCTCATGCATCCTCTCAGATCATCATGGTCTGAGGCTAGAGTGAGTTTTAAAAAAGCTATATAGAATAAAATTTCAGAAACTGTTTTGAGAATGCTCCAGAATCTCAATGGTTTTTGTCAGTATTCAGATATATTAAGATACTTTACTTTTTGTATTCTTGTATATATATTTATTTTAAATATGATTGTATTCTTTGAAATCATTATATACACATTGAATATATTTTGATGATATTTCTTTAACAACTTCTCCCATATCTGTCTTTGGCTCTAACATGCCTCCTCCCAACTTCATGTTTTATGTATTATTTTATCACCCACCAAATACTGTTTGTGTTGCTCCTATTCTTATGTATGGGGAACAATGCATGGGGGCATGGTTGATCCACCAAGGGACACATTCAAAAAAAGAAATGAAAAAAAAAGGAGAAACACACACACACACAAACAAACAAACAAACAAACAAAACTTGACCTTTGGCTGTGGGTCTCTGGATTGTTTTTATCTACTACTGGATGAAGCTTCTCGGGAAACAATTATGCTAAGCTCCTATCTGCAAGCATAGCAGAGTATCATTTATAGTGTCAGGAGTTATCTCTCTCCAATGGGATTGGTATCAAGTTGGGCTAGTCATTAGTTGGTTGTTCCCATAGTCTCTGCGCCATCTTTATCTCTATGAATTTTATACACAGGACCAATTTTGGGTCTAAGATTTTATAGATGAGTTGATGCTCTCCTCCATCCAGTGGCCACTACAGTCTCCATATCCCCAACTTCTGGGAATCTCAGCTGGGGTTACTGGCATAGACTCCTAGGAGTCTCACCTGTATTACATCTTCAGGTAGTCCCAAATGTGGACCGCATCGATTTCCAAACTTACACCTAGCCCTCCCCTGCAGCACTTGATTACCATCCCCATCCTTTGCCATGCCCTCTCCCAAAAAGTTTTCTCCCTCCGTCTATGATGTGTATTCCATTTCATCTTCTGAGATTCACACATTCTTCTTGAGTCCTGTTTCTTTGGATCTGTGGATTATAGCCTGGTGATCCTGTACACTTTTGATAATACCAACTTATAAGTGAGTACACACCATGCATTTCTTTTTGGGTCTGGGTTTCTTGACTCAGGATTATATTTTCCATTCCTAACCATTTGCCCACAATTGTTTAATAGTTGAATAATATTCCACTGTGTAGATGGACCAACTGATGGAAACAGATGCAGAGACTCACAGCCAAACATCAGGAGGAGCTTGAGGAATCTTGAGGAAGAGCAGAGATAGGATTGAGCAAGTTGGGGAGGTTAAGAACACTACAATAAGACCTACAGAGTCAGCTAATGTGAGCCTATGTAGACTGGCAGAGACTAAACCACCAACTAAAGAGTATGAAGGGGCTAAGCCCAGGCTCCCTACACAATTTAAGCAGTTGTGCTGCTTGGTCTTTAAGTGGATCCCTAACAATTGGGGCAAGGAGAGTCTCTGACTGTGTTTGGGTCTTTGGAAGATTTGTTTAGTCTTCTTGTGACATAGGCACATCCCAAGGCAGGGTGGCACCTCAGGAGGAATCTCCACTTTCTGAGGAAAAAGGGAGGGCTTAATGGAGGAAGGATTTGTGAGGGAGGAACTGGAAGGAGAGGAGGTGCTGCATACTCCCTCTTCCATAGATATCAGTTGTCAACAGTTTTCTTATACATACATATATATGTATGTATGTATGTATGTATGTGTATGTATATGTGTATACATATACATACACATACATACATACATATATTGGTTTGGCCTTGTCTATGACTGCATAGCTTCTGTAAGTTAATAAGTGTGGTGACTGGTGATCATTTTATGGCCAAAGAGGTGCTTAATTCTTGTTTTCCTCTAGCTTTTATAATCATTCATCCTCTTCCTTATTCCAGGACAGTCAGAAAAGAGAATGATAACATTTTTCTATTTATGATTGGCTATCCTAGAGACATTATCTATACTTTCTTCAGATGTAAATTTCTGTATTAAATGTTATCCACAAAAACTTACTGAGAGCTTCACGAATATATGGGTATAGAATTTAGAAAGTAGTTTCATTCTGTGTCTACTTAGCAAAGTAATAGTTGTAAATTCATCCCTTAGAGAGTATGATTTCTACAGCCGTTGGTTTGTGGTCTCATTTATCATACCAGACATGATTTTTATCCTGTGAAACTGGACTTAAATAAAATGGAAAACTGTTGGTTACTATGATAATTTTCCTGCCACTGCCCCTTATTATACAGCAGGACACATTTAAGCATTCTGGTCATTATTGTAATCCACAGTATTCACCACTGGATATTCCAGAAGACTACATAGAACCCCCTGGTACTGTAAAAGATAACCACCATAGAGGAATCTTCCTGGTCAGTACCAACTTGATTTCTGTATGTCTTATGACTGATCTGTATGGATCTATAGTGATGGGGTCTTATGAACTTCTGGTAATCAATAATAAACCATGGCAATAGCTTGTATTTGGGTATTTTCTCTGGAATACCCCAACCAATAGCTGAGGGGAACTGTTCCACACTTACCCTGAGTCTTTTATTTAGCATCCTATGGCTTCTGGGAGAAAGACGTTCCTCTGGAGATTACCTCTAATTCATGCATTTGTATGACTATATCTATAAGCATACATTTAGGAAGCACATACAATAGAAGATTTACACATATGCCTTTTAGACAATCTTAATGTAAGTCATCTTCTTTGGTCCCTGTTTCCACCCTATCTTTCTATCTCTCTCCTCACTTCAAATTTTATAGTGGATATTATCTCTTTTTTCTGCATATCTGTTCTGATCTATTTGAAACATTCAAACAATAATAGATACTCTAATTTTAGTTTAGAATAATAGTTACTTAATTGCTATTAGTTAACTAACGAGACTTTGAAGTATTATTTAGCCATCAACTGAAACATTTTAGAGAGAGAGAGAGAGAGAGAGAGAGAGAGAGAGAGAGAGAGAGAGAGAGAGAGAGAGAGAGAGAGAGAGAGAAGAGGAGGAGGAGGAGGAGGAGGGAGGGAGGGAAGAGGGAGAGAGAGGGAACAGAGAGAGAGAGCAAAAGGAGAAGGAGGAGGGAGGGAGGGAGGGAGAGGGAGGAAGGGAGAGAGAGAGGACAAGGGAGAAGGAGGAGGAAGGGAGGGAAGGAGGGAGGGAAGAGGAAGAGGGAGGGAGGGTGAGAGAGGAAAGGATGAGGAGGGGGTAGTAGGGAGGGAGGGAGTAAAGAGGAGAGGGAGGGGTGAAAGAGGGAGAAGGAGGGAGAGAGAGAGAGAGAGAGAGAGAGAGAGAGAGAGAGAGAAGAGAGAGAGAGAGGGAGAGGGAGGAGGGAGAGGGAGAGAGAGAGAGAAGAAAAGAGGAGGAGGAGGAGGAGGAGAAAGGGAGGGAGGAAAGAGGGAGAGAGGAGGAGAGAAATATCTCTATCCCTGTGTGTTCTGTATGTATTTGTGTTCATTCTTCAGTCAAGCAGGTGCATGAGGAGCCTAGAGATTGACATTGAGTATCTGCTTCTCTGTCTTATTGTTTTGAGACAGAGTTTTTTTTGTTTTTTTTTTTTTTTGAGCCTGAAACTTACTGTTTTGTCTAGCACATTCCTGAGATTCATTCATAAAATTGAGATTATATTCAAATTTTAGGTCTTAGAAACTTTGTTAAATACTTGCAAATGAAAGTTATTGGGTAAAATGATCAATTATGTATAGGTGTATGTCTCATTAAAATTTCTAGCATTCAGGAGACTATAATCTAAATCTAAACTTAAGAACAAAACCTGTGGTGTTCAGATAAGGAATTAACAAAGCAAGCTTAAAATACATAAAGCTATTGTAACTTCCATCCTCAAACCCAAGCATCTTTCCATTTTGCAGGTTTGACTCAACAATATTACATCATGTGGTTGCAAGTTCTCATCATAATTTATTGAAGGATGTTCTAATAATACTGTTCCCCTTTCAATGCCAACCTGACCTCCTGTGTCAGTTCCCCCAACTTATGGCCT